>NW_024704765.1:3572191-4000576 GCF_018977255.1 Callorhinchus milii
TTTTCCACATTGCCTATCTTTCCTATATGCCAAATATCCTGGAATATTTAGCTCCCACCCTCAATCTCCCTGTAACCACGTCTACTAGATCATACCTGTTTGTTTCTGTTTGTGCGATTAATTCTTATTACGAATGCTTCATGCATTCAGATATAGCGCCTTTAATTTTGACTTCTTGCTATCTCCCCTACTCGCTAATGCCCTATTTTCTTTGCTGAGCTTCTTGTCCCTCCTTGACACACTCTGTTTATCTCCCTCGTTAATCTGCTCTACCACCTTCATCGTTCTTAGTTTTGCTGGTTTACTTCTAACTGTAACTGTAGCCTTCCCTCCACCCCATCCCCCCCTCCCCCCCATCCCCCTTAGTGGTTTAAAGCTCTGCCTACCTCCCTATTTACTCGTTTTTCCAGGACATTGGTCCCAGCCCGGTTTAGGTGGAGCCCACCTCTATGGAATATCCCCCTTCCCCCAATAATGGTGCCAGTAGCCCATAAAATGAAACCCCTGCCCTCCACACCACTCTTTCAGCCACGTATTTAATTCTTTAATTTGTTTGTGCCTGTACCAATTTGCACATGGCTCAGGCAGTAATTCCTATATTATTACCTTGGAAGTTCTTTTTAATTTAATTCCCAATTCCTTGAACTCACTCCTCAAGTTGTCCCTGCTAGTCCTACCTATATGGATTATCATGATTGGATCCTTCCCCTCCTGCCTCAAATTCTTCTCCAGTCACAACATAATATGTAGCAGCAGGAGTAGGCCATTCGGTCCTTCGAGCCTTCCCCGCCATTCAATCATGGCTGATCTTCTAATCTAACCCCAGCTAATAACCTGACGCTGCCTTATCCCCATATCCCTTAATCCTTTTTGCAATAAGAAATCTATCTATCTCAGTCTTGAATATGTTCAAGGACTGAGTGTCAACAGCCCTTTGGGGTAGTGAGCTCCATATATTTACCACCCTTTGAGTGAAGAAGTCCTGAAGAGATGTTCTTCACCCAACAACAACAACAAAATTACATTTATAGAGTGCCTATAAATTCACGTCGGGAGGACGTCCCAAAGCGCTGAATAGTCAGGTGTCGGGGCCCAAGCATAGGGGAGGCATGGTGAAGGAAGTGAAGTGAAGGGGGAAGTGAAGGCAGAGAGGTGGGAGGGCAACCAAAGGCACGGTCGAAGAGAAGGGTCTTGAGACCAAACTTGAAGGAGGCAAGGGAGGAAGGGAGGCGAAGGGACCGTGGGATGGAGTTCCAGAGTGTGGGGGCAGAGAGGCTGAAAGCGCGGCCACCGATGGTAGGGCAGGTCGGGCGGGAGACATGGAGCAGACCGGAACCCGCTGAATGGAGAGAGCAGGCAGATTGGCAGGTCAGAGAGGTAGGAGGGGGCAAGGCCATGGATGGTCTTAAAGGTGAGGACGAGGATCTTGAACTCTGGGTCAGTCCTCTGGGGGATGGGGAACCAGTGGAGTCGGGTGAGGGTGGAAGTGATGGGGTCACGGAACCTGACAAAGTGGAGGCGACGTGAAAGTTAGGACCTGAACCAGTCAAGGACAGAACTCTGAAGGTTGAGGTGGGAGGAGAGGCGGTGGAGGAGGATTGAATGGTCCAAGGTGTCAAAGGCAGTGGAAGAGGTCGAGGAGGATAAGGAGGCAGAGGGAGCCCTGGTCGCAAGTGGTCAGGATGTCGTTTGTGATCTTGACCAGAGCAGGAGGGATTTATGGAGGGAATGGGAGAAGAGGAAAGAGCGAAGTTGGGAGGCAACGGCTCTCACAAGGACCTTGGATAGGAAAGGAAGATTTGAGATGGGCCGGTAAATGGATAGCTGTAATGGGTCAAGGGAAGGTTTCTTCAAGATGGGGGTGATAGTGGCTGTTTTGAGGGGGGTAGGAACAGTGCCAGATGACAGGGAGAGGTTGATGATGTCAGCGAGTAGTGGGGCAAGGAGGTGGAGCTGGGATTTAAGGAGAGGGGTAGGAATGGGGTCCAGGGAGCAGGTGGTGGACTTCATGCGGATATGGTGGTGAAGACAGAGGAGGGGTTGACAGTTTCAAAGGTGTGGAAGGAGGGATGGGTAATTGTCAGAGTGTGAGGTGGGGTTAGGGAGGGGTTGGAAGTTGGGAGGGTAGAGGCAGCTGAGCAGATTCCCTTGATTTTGGACTCGAAGAAGTCCAGCATTTTCTCCGAGTGAGAGTCAGAGGAAAGAATCTGCAAGGCGTGGCGGGGAGGGCGGAGTAGCTGGTTGGTGGTGGAGAACAGGAGCCTGGGGTTGCCCTTCGCCTCCAGGATTAACCTCGAATAGAAAGACGATTTGGCCAAAGCAAGAGCGGAGCGGTAGGTTTTGATGAGGTCCAGCCAGATGCGGCGGTAGACCATTAGGCCGGATCTAAACCAGGTACATTCAGCAGCCCGCACCTGGCCTTTAAGTGAGCGGATGTGGCTGGTGAACAGGAGGTAGTTCGGGAGGTGAGGGGGGCACAAGGGCGTCGAGTGTGGTGGAGAGGGTGCTGTGGAGAAGAGTAAGCACAGCGAGTGGGTTGGTGCGAGAGGTAGGCCAGAGGGGGAGGAGTTCAGAGGACTCCAGGGCAGCAGAGAGGGACTGCGGGGAGATCTTCTTCCACGGGCAGTAGAAGATAGTGGTAGGTTTGGAGACAGTGGGGAGAGGCTTTTATACATGTTTTCATTACAGCGAGGCTTGACCATGCAAACTCATTTATTGTCGGCCTCCCCATCTCCTCCCTCCACAGGCTGCAGATCATCCAAAACTCTGCAGCCCATGTCCTGTCCCACACTAGGCTTCGCGGATCCTATCACCCCCATCCTCGCCCAACTCCACTGGCTTCCCATCACACAGAGGATATAAGGTCCTGGTCCTCACCTTCAAAGCCCTCCATGGTCTTGCTCCCCTCTACCTCTGCGACCTCCTACCATCCTGCTCGCTCCCTCCACTCAGTGGGCTCTGGCCTGCTTCATGTCCCCCACCGCTCACCGTTCTGCCACTCTGCCCCCACCCTCTGGAACTCCATCCTGCAGTCCATTCGCCTCGCCCCTCCCTTGCCACCTTCAAGGCCCATTGCAAGACCCTCCTCTTCGACCATGCTTCGACCCTGCTTCGCCCCTTGCCCTCCACTCTCCCCGACCCCGACCCCCAGCTCGGGTCCGTAACTCTGTCTGTCCAACGCCTTGGGACGTCCTCCCAACGTGAAAGGTGCTATACAAATGTCATTTTGTTCTTGGTGATGTTGAATAGCAGCTGGGTTTTTGGTGTTTGGTTTAGTTGGGTATTGGGATAAGTTTGGGAATTAGGTTGGGTTTTGGAATTTGTTGTTTGGACAGGTTTAGGGATTGAGATGGGGTTTATTTCAGCGCCTTGTGATGTTCTCCCTCTGTGAAAGGTGCAATAAGTTTGAGGGTTGAGATGGGTTAGGTTTGGGGATGGGGGGGTGCGGTGGGTGGGGGTGAGGAATGGATGAAATTGTAGAGTCCTGTAGCTCAGTGGTTAGAGCACTCGCTTTGCAAGTGAGAGACCTGAGTTCAATTCCAGGCAGAGGGCGAAACCTCGGGCAAGTTTCCTTACTCCACACAGAGCCTAATAATAATCCCTCCAAAACCAAAAACAATAATAAATTGGTCATTTTCAATCTACGACTGTTTGTGGGACATTGCTGTGCGCAATTGGCTGCCGCGTTTGCCCACAAATATACAGTCAATTCACTTTACAGTGTGTTCTGTGAAGCGCTTTGGGACGTCCTCCCGACGTGAAAAGCGCTATATCAAATGCGAGGATTATTATTATTATTATTATTATTATTATTATCTGGGGTGGTCTCACTCTGGCACCGCTGCCTTGGCGAAACTTTCCGGAACTTACCGAACTGGAGGCTCGGGAATAGCCGAGCACGAGGGGGGGGGGGGGGAGGCTCCGGAAATAGCCGAGAGAGAGGGGGCGGGGTCCCGAGCCGCTCCGGAAGTTGCCCCACAAGCCGAGGCCCCGCCGAAGTTTTCCGGAAGTTGCCGAGGGCCGCCGGGCGCCGTCTTCTCGGGACTGGAAAAGCGGCGCTCGCTTCGCCATGTTGGTTGTTGTGTGAAAATCGCCCGCATCCGCCCCGCAGCCCCGACTCCCTGCCTCTCGGGACACGCCCCGCCGCCAGCTCTCACTCCGGGCCGTCCGTCAATGGTATTATTGGTGTGATTTACAGGTAAGGGGTCCGGCGGGAACCGTCCCCGGTGGGGAGCACCACCCCTGAGGTAACTCTCTGTCTCTCTCTCTGTGTGTCCAACACACCCCCCGCTTCTCCCTCTCCCTCTCTCCCTCTCTCTCTCTTGTCTCCCTCAGCCTGAGATGAGCTTACCACAGAAAGCCAAACCACAGCCTGTGATACGAGGACTACAACAGCCTCCTTCGTATCCTTCACTTTTTTTGAGGAGGGGGGGGGGGGCTTGTGTGTGTGGGGGGGAGTTTATCGCTTTGATAATAATAATAATATCATTGCAGATAATAATATAATCGTGTTGGGGAGAGGGGCTGAAACTTAACAGGGGTTTTTTTTTGTGTGGGGGCGGTCTCTGTTGAAATGTTGGTGCATCGGTGTTTTCAGGGGGAAGGCGATGGTCTTGAGTTGAGCACAATGTGGGGGTGAGGTGAGGGGTTGGTGTGGGGGGGTTGGGGGGGGGTTTGACTCGAGAGAAAGCGACCTGTGATTGTCCCTCTCTGGGCACTTGTTGCGACTGTGGTGGGGCGCGTTATTATCTTTTTAAATGTGTGTCATGTCATGTCATGTTATGTTCAGTCTGTGAGCCTGAGGTACATTTGTGAAAGAAATACCTTTTGTGTCTGTGTCTGTGTCTGTCTGAACGGGTGTTGGGATGGTCTCAGGGAGGCTCGACTGAGACTGACTGACTCGAGGGGGAAAATACCCCCCAAAATGCTCAATGTGGGTGTCGCTTTTTATTTAATTCTCTTCCAAGTCCGGTTATATTTTTTTTGTGGGGGAGGGAGGGGGGGGGTCGTTCATAAATCACGAGGAGATAGTTAAAAGAATCTAAAAGCCCAGCTGGGGGCTATTTATTAACCTATATATGTATATATATATATATTTCTGCAAGTTTATTTGCTTTGTGTGTACTGGATACTGTGCAAGTCGGATAGATGTCTGGGAGGGTTTGTAAGTTTTATTTGCGAGACGGTGTTTACGGATTGTTTTTTAAAGGGGAGGGGAAGTAGGAAATAGTTGAGAAGCTCCACTGCGTGACACGTCCTCAGAAAATGCCGGTTAGAGAGAGAGAGAGAGACAAGAACCACCCAAAGCCTCACTGCAGTCAGGCTGCAGCTAACGCCAGCTCCTGCTCTGGGCAAACAGGAGCCTTCATTTAAACTCTCTTTGTGTTTTTTATATATATTACATAGGTATAGATATATACACTCACAGAGAGAGAGAGAGAGAGAGAGACAACAGATTCATCATGATAGAGGCAGAAATGTAGGATTAGCCTGTGTGCAACCAGATTCTGATTCATGGGAGTGTATTCCATGCTCTAGTAATTTTTCAGGCCTGTCTTGGAAACCCTCAGCAGAAATGTGCTGATCCTTTTTTTTTGTTTCGTACGTACTGTTTTGGAGCGCTTTCTTTTTCTTTGACCCTTTCAAAAGAGCGCGTTCATTTTTTTTGTGAAAAAAAAAGCGACAAGAATTACAAAATGGAGAGAATGCCATTACCAGTGGGGAGATATATATATATGTGTGTGTGACATATTTTAAAAGGGTTGCGTTTGATTCGTTCATTGGTGAAATCTCATTATTTTCTATGTGTAGTTGCAAATGAGCTGGTATGGTGGTTAACCTTGTGAAGGTAAAAAATTGCTTGCTGTGTATTCAGAATTTTCTCTTCCAAATATGTATTCTATATCCTGCAGAGGAATGTACAGTATGAGCTGAGAATGTGGTGGATGGGCTTGGGTGGGGGTAAATGCTGCATGCTCAGTTTGTAGATTGCAAATCCCCTTTTTTAATGAGATATTGTGCATCGCTGCGGTAGTAGGGTGGCCCCAGTGCATTTTTTTGTGTTTTTAAAAAAAAAATGGGATTGGCAAGGGAGGGAAGGTTAATGTGTACCCAAGGATTTGAATATCAGAAGCCTCATCAGTGTTTGTTGAATAAAAAGCAGTGTAATATTGTGGTGAGGTTGATGATGGGTGTGGGGGGGGGAAAGCATTGCTCTGATGGAATAACAGTGATGTACAGTAGCTAGGATGTCAATACTAGGTTGTTGTGATGCACAAGAGTATGGTTACTGTGTATGTTTGTGACTTAATGGTTTTGAGTTTCTACAAAACTGCTCTTTTCAATATTTAACTGCATCCTTTTAAAATGCTCAATGGATATTAGTTAATTTGGTATTGTTCTAGATGGCTTGTAAAAATAAAAACAAAATGAAATGTCAGTCTATTCTCGTTCTGATATTGCAGTTGGGGGAATGGTTTAAGTTGGATGCCGGCTTGACTGAGTTGGGAGCACTCAGCACAATTCATGACTGTTTGTGGGACGCTGCTGTGCACAATTGGATGCCACGTTTTGTCCATAAAATATACAGTCAGTTCACTTCACAGTATATTCTGTGAAGCGCTTTGAGACGTCTCGCATGCAAGGATTATTATTAGCTGTTTGTGGGTTCAAGCCCCAAATTGAGACTTAAGGCCACAGTCCCAAACAGCACACCCATACAGTATGGGAGGGCCCAGGAGGTGCTAATTTGAGTGAGATTTTAAACCGAGGATCTGCTTGCTAGGTTCAGGTGGACATTTCAAGATTACACAACACGATTGGAAAAGAGGGGCGTTTCTCCTGGAGTTCTCAAAGTACTCCAAATTAATTGGTTGTTTGACTTATGGCTGCTTGAGGGACCCAACTGGTGCCAAATAATGGCTGCATTTAACGAACAGATCGTTTGAAAGATCCGCTCACTCATTTTCAAATTCCTTCTTGCCCTCGTACCTCACTACCGATCCGATTTGCTTATCATCCGCTCCCTCCGCTCGGCTGGCTCCGGCCTCCTGTTTTTCCTTCGTCCCCTCAGATCCATCATTGGTGGCCGTGACTTCAGTCACTATGCCCAAAACTCTGGAACTCTCTCCCTCAGTTCCTCTGCCTTGAACTCCCCACTTTCAAATCCCACCAAAAGACCTTCCTTTTTGATTGTGCTTACGGTCATCACCCCCTCTCTCCCAGGCTCGGGGTCAGACTGTGCCATTGTCAAGCGCTCCGGGACGCTACCCCATGTGAAGATCGCTATGTAAATGCAAGTTGTTGTTGTATTTGCCTACAAAACATCACTACAGCTATCTGTAATTGATGAGCACTCTTTATTTGAACGTGATAAGATGCTATAAAGTTGCAAGATTCTATATGGGAACCATGATTTAGTATTGGCAGTTAGATATTGAATTTTTAACATTTGGGATGTTGGTCTGCTGTTGCTGACTCCAGTTCGAGGCCATGTTGTGGGAATGCGGTCGCTTCACCAGACAGCAGTTCTGGTGACAGATTCCCATAAGATGCACTTGGACATGCTCAATGCTGAGGCACAAGCTTTGTGCCAAATAGCAAAAAGCAATGAGGCACTGCAGACTTGCTCAATAGTGCACTGGCTTTTGACAGCCCTGAAGTATGCAGAGGATTAATACCATGTAGCCTTGCTGCTAAATAATGTACTTGTTACAGATTGTCAGATGCATCACAGAGGTACTGTTTGAACCTGGGTTGAATCACGTTATGAACAGCCTTATTAAAGCAGTAAGTGCCACCTGGTACAGTAGATGTTCTAAGTGAGTATGTAGATACCGTTAAACACCCCAGATATTGGAATGATTCTGGTTGAAAATAATTAAATCTTTCACCTCAAATGTACAGAATTCATTTTGTTTTGTCAGTGCTGTCTGTCCTAATTTAAAGTGATTTAGGATACTTGTTTAAAAATCTTTTGTGTGTGTCGTGTAGTCAATACATTTTTACTGTGGGGGCAAGGTGTTTTGACTCGGGCCTTCACAAAATGTGTCTTTGGTCATTGGTCTGGTAGTTCGGAAGCTAATTGAGTTCTGCCTTCGATCCTGAGGCAGGGAGTTGTTTGAGCCACCATGTTTTAATTTAGTTTTTTTTTGTTAAACTACAACTTTAAATTGAACTCAACCAGATGACGCCATCATTGGATTCCTGTAGCTCAGTGGTTAGAACACTCGCTTTGCAAGTGAGAGACCTGAGTTCAATTCCAGGCAGAGGGCCAAACCTTGGGCAAGTTTCCTTACTCCACACACCTAATAATAATCCCTCCAAAACCAAAAACAATAATAAATTTTTTTTAAAAAATTGGTCATTTTCAATCTACGACTGTTTGTGGGACATTGCTGTGCGCAATTGGCTGCCGCATTCGCCCACAAATATACAGTCAATTCACTTTACAGTGTGTTCTGTGAAGCGCTTTGAGACGTCCTCCCGACATGAAAAGCGCTATATCAAATGCAAGGATTATTATTATTATCATCGTTAGGTCATGACGCCACAGCATTGGGCAATGCGGACCAGAGATCGCACATTCGATCGCAGCCTGTGCTGAGTTAGCTGATCCTAGCCAGGGCAACAATTGAGACTATAATTAACTTTTTTTTAAACTCAGGCAGGTGGGTGTCTGATGCATGCAGTAACCCATCACTGTGCTGAGTATCCAGACCACCGAGTTCCATCTACAAATGGAATCGTTTGGATGGGTGCGCCGTGCTTACCTAATTCTGGAGTGGCTTTGGGGAATCCTAGAGTGTGCGTTGGGATAGTTCTGAAGTTTAACCGCATAGCTTGCCATCCAGGATTGTCTGACAAGCTTCCCACAACTTGTCCATCCTAGACGCTTATGATTTAGCAGGGTTAATGGGTGCTGAGCAGGTAGAATTCCTGCCCCAGTGATTGGTCTATCCTTCCAAGTCCTGCTGCTGTTGGTCTGTCATCAGCAGTGCCGGAGTTATATGCATACCTTGCTATGGAACTGAATGAACAAGACAACCACAAAGCTTTGACTGGATTCTGACATTCGCTTGTCAGGCATGTTACCTTTATAGCGAGCTCATATCCAAGGAGACCGTGCTTACCTTCTCTTCCCTTCCCCTCCGGATAGTCAGTAGTTGTTAATGATTTGACATCTATCAAGTGCCCTCACTGATGATAATAATAACCCTTGCATTTGATATCACAAAGTGAATAACAGGCAACTGTGGTCAGCACAGCTCATTATTAAATGTGTGAGAGCGTTGCCATACTCCTGCCCACAGCTCAAGAACCTCAGCCCTACCCATTGAGCAATTGCTCCACCCGTCGGAGGGGTGGAGTTTGAGCTGCAGCTGCTTACCTCTGCATACCAATCAGGATGATACTAAGTCCATGGATATGAGCCTTAGTATTGATACCAAGCCATGGAGTCCTGTAGCTCAGTGGTTAGAACACTCGCCTCGCAAACGATAGACCTGGGTTGGATTCCCGGCAAGGCGAAATGTTGGGAAAGTATGTTTGCTTCATACGTCTCTGTTTAGCTAGCAGTAAGTAGGAACCTGGTTGTTAGTTGATTGGCAGATCGGTTTTCCGCGGCTAATAATTTCTTCCAAAAAAAATGGTCACTTCATTCCATCACTGTTTATGAAACACTGCTGTTCGTCGCATTTCAGCCACAAAATATACAGTCAATTAACTACAGAATATTCTATGAAGTGCTTTGAGATGATGTCTCGAAGATGTGATAAGGAGCGATATCAAATGCAAGGATTATTATTATGAGCATTTGGTCTCAGTTTATGTGTGGAGTGGGGGGGGGTTTGTGCTTCTGATAACTATCCAGAGGTCTGTCTGAAAGATAGCATATATGTATCGGATGTTGATATAAAATTAGATTTCATCTTTGATGCCTCGCATGGACGAATACCCTGCTAACACCTTAAGATTAAAGATTAGTGGACAAGTAGAGGGATTCAAATAAGGCGATGTTATCTTAGAATTAAACCAGTTAGATGTGAGATCAGAAAACATTTCTTAACACTGACCTTCAGCATAAATCTCCAGTAGAGTAAAATTTTATTTTAATCCATTCTTTTGTGTTGGACATATTCATTAATTCTGGTTTTACGAAAAACTAAAATGGTTATGCCTTAAACTGATGTTTCATCTTAGTAACTGCAGGCAAAACTGATACCAGGTTGAAATAACAGAGTTAGGAGCAGGGGAAAAAACATCAATAGATTACAAAAAAGTCTTATGCGTTAATGGACACATTATTAATATTAGTTTTTCACTGGCAAACTGACTATTTAGCTACTGAACTTTGTGTGCTCCCGACTTATCAGTTTCTTGATGTCTTCACAGTCGAGGCTGACACACTAACACAGTACTTGTCGGAGTACTGCATTGTAATGGAAGCAAAAAGATGGAATTTTGTATTGGTTCTCTTTAGCATAATCATGAGATTGGAATTCAAGGCAACAAAGCAACTAGGTAGCAAGGGTATTAATATGGTAATTTTGGAAGTCTGGCCTGTTCTTGTAGAGCCATTTCTGTGTGTGAAAGAGCCTTTTGCCTTTTTGTGCTTGCTTTCCATCCAAGTGTTTGGGTGAGAGAGAGAGGCCTCTCTGCCCTTTCACTGTGTCCTGCCTGGGCTCCTCTACTTTTTCACTGCATCCCCCAGTGTATGAGTGAGAGCTGAGTAAAACCATGTTAAAACCAAGCTATATCTGCTCACAATTGTGGATTAATATTTGGTCTCCAAGCTTTTGACAATACTTCATGCCTTTTTTTGTTTGTCAGTCAACACTTAAAGCTAATGCTATGGCGCTATTTGTTGTGCCAATATTCTTTTTTTTCTCTCCCCTCCTCCTCATTCTCTCAGGGCTCGCTCTGACTTTCTGTAAGGAAACTGTCATGTGTGTGCTTGGCCTACCTGGCCATTATTCATGCTTGAGTCTAGAAAGCACGAGCTGCAAACCATTCAACCATAGAATATGTCACAGCCGAGCCTGTTTCTGTTCTCGTGTGAAAATCCACTTGGACCCTTTGCAAGAAGAGCATCATTGGGTAGCATCAGGAATGGGATCCTGGTTGATTGCCCTTTTCCTTAATTAAGGAGACCCTGAAGCTAACCCTTTGGATTGCTCTGCCTCCTCTGGAGTTTTTGCTGTGTTTCAGTGTCGACCCTAATCCTTTCATTAATTGAATCTGTAAAATGTAGAAGTTCAAAAGCCTGTCTCGACTAGGCTCTGGCCATTTCTTCAATCCCAAGTTTCTTATTGCCCATTATTTCCACCTTTTCTTAGGCCTTTACCTACCTGCTGTTTACCTCTTCTGCCCCACCCTTGAAAAAAGCCAGTGAATGCTAAAACCCATTTATGTAAGTATGCCCGCCTCCTGCCACACTGCTGTCCATCTGATATCCCTCCATCCAAACCAGCAATTGTTCTTGGGACCTTCCTGCACTGTAGTGTGGAATCTCACGTCATCAGCATCTACCCTGAAGTGCACTATCCTGAGTTTAACCTTGTAACCTGGGGAGAGTTTAATTTTGGTTGCAGGATTCCACCTGATTTAGTTGAATAAAGTGAGATTTGTTTTTCTTAACCACTCAGTTTAAGGCTGTGGATTATTCAAAAGCTAAACATTTCCATTTATTTATATGAAACCGAGCTGCTGTTTTGTCTATGCTTGAGCCTCCTTGTAAGTGATACTCAATCCAGTCAAGGGATCAATTCAACTAATGGCTAATTGGTAACTAGTCATTAATCAGCATAACTGTTGTATGATTTGTGTGCTGGCCTAGCTCAGTTGGTAGCACTCCAGGTCATGTTCACACCCAAATCATGACTTGAGCTCACATTGTAGGCTGCTATCTATCACATTACAGTACTGGTGGAGCATTGTAATGTCGGAGATGCTGTGCTTCAGACGAGATTGAGGACATTTAGTGAAAGCTATCATTTTATCTGCAAAATTAGCTGCTACACTTGAATGTGAAGTGTTTTGAGATATTTTAATGGGGTAAGGTTCTGTAAAAATAAGTTGTTTCTTTTCTCTATAAAACCTCTCATACTAGGGCATGGTGACGCAAATGTATGTGTACTATAAATTAGGGTCCTTGTGAAGATTGTTTTTGGAGTTCGGACACCAATAACGTTCAGGACTTGGGGAAAGATGCTGAGTGGGATGGGTGCTGGTAAAGCTACACACAAATTAGCAGATATAATTGGGTCACCAACTATGAAGTGTCCTGGTGAATAAGTGATTGAATATTCTGGCATTAACAGGAAGAACTTGACTTTGTTGCTGCTGAATGATATGCAAGTGTCATTGTTTTGATTTGAGGATTGATTTCAATAGTCTCCAGGGCAGTGTTGTGAACTGAGTGCAGCTGTGGTGTTGAGGAATCTAGCTGGAACAAGGCATTTTAGTCTAGTTGCGCTTGATGATTTCTGCTTGCTTGCCTGCCGATTTTACCATACGCAACTTGATCAGTAAAATAACAATCCTTGCATTTGATATAACGCCTTAGCACATCTTTGAGACATCTCAAAGAGCTTCACAGGATATACTGTAGTATAAAGTCTAGTGACTGTAAATTTTACGGGAAAATCACAGCAGGCGATTGCATGCAGTATCTGGTAGTTTACAGTTTCCTGGGTTGTCAGTAATTGTGATGGTGAGATTGATGTTTTTTGTGTCTTTTGCTCCAACTATGCAGTGTTGCTTGGGTGAATAGTGCTGTTATTGCACTGCTTGTTATAGAGTATTGTGGAGGATGGCACAGAGTTGCACTGCATTGTTTGTATTGCTTGGGCTTTCCTCTGATGCATATAATATATACACACATGTGTGTATATATATAACATGTATGTATAATATATAGATTTGTCCACTGGAGTTGAGAAAATTAATTGCTAATGATGGAGGTCTTGAACGGTTACAATAAGGAAAAGCATAATTGATTATTTCCACCTAGAGCAGTAGAGCGACATTGAACCAGGTGGCTCAAGTTACAAAAATCAGTGCTGAATGGCCGGTTTCTGCATTGTAACATTCCTGGGTGCACAGGGGAGATGTGGGCTGCCTTAAGGAGATGGAGCATAAACTAGATGTGAGGGAGACTAAAATCCAAGTATCAAGTGATTGAACAAGCTGGAACAGAAGTGACGTCTAATATCAGCTACAGTGTTCAGTCACCCATTAAATTTCTTATTCAGCCTTACTGCTGGCAAAACCAGCTCATGATGCAGGTGTACTTCCAGCTGATGCAGTAAATATAGTACAGCAGAAGTGTTTGCATTACAGATCTCAAATTATCAATTGGCCTTAAATTTCAATGTGGAAATTAAGTAAAGTGGAGATTTAGTTGTGTTGATACCATAAACCACATTTTTCTGTCTGATTAATAGCTACTGGATTATATAACAGGTGGAATATCCTGCTTCTGTATTTTGGAAAGAAAGTTCCTTATAATCCCCAATTTTGTGAACACTTGATGTATAAAGGATCAAGTGTACATCCTTTATTGCAATGCAGTATTAATGCAAGTCGCAGCTTTCTGAAACTGTTGCTTTGGTGAAGTGATATGTGAAGAAGCCACATTAAGTGGAAGGAGCAGCTCCCACATGGGGTAAATGGTTGGACCCTTGATGCAAACTTAGAATGTAAAAGTAATTAAAAGTGTTCTGTCCAACAGAGATCCATTCTAGTTCTGTGGAAAGATCAAGTGTGTTCTTAACTGCTTCCACCAATCATCCAGATATACAACTCCTGAAAGCTCTTTTCACAATGGGGTGAAATGAGATGAAGCTTTCTTTGGACAATTGATGACAATTAGAAAGGCGGAATGGACTTGCATTTATGACCTTATTTTGAAGCATCTCAAAACACTTTGTAGGTTATTACTGTTATGTCTAGTGACTTTGAACAAACACAGCAGTGAGATCCCATTCCCACAAACAACCATATGGTGAATGACCAATTCATTCACAGGATTGTTGGCCAGGATAGTGGGAGAATCTCTTTCTAGTATTGCTGTAGAATCTATTAATGTGCAGTTGAACAGGCAAATGGGATCTTGGTTTAATGTTTCATCTGAAATACAAGACTTCCGACACTAACACTCCCTGTGTCTCTTAATTTGCCTGAAACTGCATTGGCTTATCAATGTGGTCCGTTTGTTTATATGATATTTGTTAGTGTTATGGAATATCTAGAACCTGGTGTTTGTGTTTATTATTGACCTCAATAGCCAGTACACTTTTTTTTAGATTGAATATATGCATGAGCTCAGGCAATTATTTATTCTCAAGAAAAGTTGTGTAATTTACCTTTTCAGTACAGCTTCAGATTGAGTACATAAGAACTGGTAGACGAAAAAAGACCTAGTTCCCCTTCCACCTTCATGGCAGTCACATGCACAAACTACCTATATACTATATCCCGTAATGTGATTTCCTAAAAGAACACTATCTAATCTGTGTTTGAAAGAATCAACACTTCCTGCTTCAAACATCTGCCAAGGGAGCCTGTTCCACAGGTTCATTATTCATTCATTGAAATAGTGTTTGAGTAATTTCGTTCCGAATTTTCACCCCTTCATTCACAGGCCATGTCCTCTGGTTCTACTATTCTGGAATAGTTGAAACAGCCTGTCATGATCTATATTGTTTTGCCCCTTTAAAATCTTAGACAGCAATCATGGCACCTCTCAATCTTCTCTTTTCCAGAGTGAACATACCCAATTTACTTAGTGGCTCCTCATAGTCCAGTCCTTCCATTCCATCAATTATTTTGATTGCCCTCCTCTGTATCTCCTCAATTTCTCCCATATCCTTTTTGTACTGCAGCAACCAGAACTGTACACCGTACTCCCAAGTATGGTCTCACCAAGTGGCAGGATTACCCCATACTTCAGCTGCTATTGATGTTTTGATACATCCCAACATCTGGTTTGCTTTACTCACTGACACAGCATTGTTGGAAGACCTTCAAATCCTTGCTGGCTGTCCCTAATTAACCCATATTCTTCCAGTGAAGATTTATTCTGTCCCAGATTATAGTCTCCAGGAGTTTCCCCACTACTGATGTTAGGCTGACTGGCCTGTAGTTCCCAGGTTTGTCCTTCTGTCCCTTTTGTACAGGGGAGTAACATTGGCCACTCTCCAGTCCTCTGGTACCACTCCTGTGTCCAACGAAGATTGAAAAATTGTTGCCAAAGCCTCCGTTATTTGTACCTGTGCCTCCCATAGTAACCTTGGCTGCATCCCGTCCAGACAACTTATCTACCTTGAGCCCAGTCAACCTTTTCAGTACTTCCTCTCTGTTTATACTTATCCTATCCATTTCCTCTATCCTCTCCTCCGATACTGCGGCATTTGGTGCATCCACTTATTTTGTGAAGACAGATGCAAAGTACTCATTCAGTACATCAGCTATGCCCTCTGCCTCCACAATAAGATTTCCACCTTGGTCCTTAATTGCCCCATCCTATCTTTGACTAACCTCTTTTTCATGAACACGTTTGCAAAATATTTTAGGATTCCCTTTAATGTTGCCCACTAACCTTTTTTCATATAATCTTTTTGCCCCTCTTATTTCCTTTTTCAGTTCTCTTTTGTACTTCCTTTATTTTATTTGGTTGTCTTCTGTATCTTGGGTTTGACATTTGTCACACGCCTCCTTTTTCTGGTTCATTCTAGACAATTTATCTTAAGTTTACACAGCTGTTTGGCAACCATACTGGTAGTGATATAAATAGCAACTTTTCTCTGCGACATCCAGATCAGATAGGTTACCTGTCTCCTCCTTGGTAACGACTGATGCAAAAAACTTATTTAGCACTTTGCAACTTGTGCAGCATTATTTGTCATGTTGTCCCTGGCAGACACCCAATCCCCTCCTCTAGGTACCAGGGGCTCCTCTGTGCCCCCTAGCAAGGTCTCTAATACATAATTTATAAACACTTTGCCCTCTCTAATACTTTAGCACTCATAAGGCTGACAACTTCAGACTTGAGTGAATCTACCAGTAACTCAGTTAATGCAGATGAATCCATTCAAGACCTGGGACTGGAAGGCAAACATCTCACAACTTCTGCAATTCCATTGTTACATAAGAAAAAAAAATCTCACCCACATCACCTTCCCCCTCTGCACCGAATTCCTTGATAGAATTTTCACTCCGTTCCCACCTCACTCTACTCAAGTGAGGCTTTCACAGTTCTCCCCTTTATATAGGCCTCTGATATAACCTGATTCAACTGGTCAGCAAATGATTAACTAATTAGCTAATCCCTAACACCTAGCCTGTCACTAAATACCAATTTGGCTTGTTTACCTGTTTTGCTTGAAAAGTCCTCTCTTGTTCAAAAAAACAATTCTCATTCTTTTACTAAAAGAAAGAGTTTTCTCTTGGTCTCCAGTTCTCTCTTGTTCAAGAATTCCTACTCTCGCCAAATTCCTTAACAGAATTCGCACTCTGCTCCACCTCACTCAGTTCACTCCTCAATATGCTGGGCTCTCTGCTCGAGTAGTGAAGTACGCAGCGCTCAAACACAGTAAGAAATAGGTGTGGATTCTGTTGCTGAAGTAAGGTTTGCCTTTTATTTGCTGTTTTTTTTCAAGTTGCAGTCCCTGTGTAGCCTTCCAGCACATTAGCATTTCAATTGGCTGTTTGGAGGAACTTCTGCCTACAAATGCACATTAATGGCAATTAGTTGTGAAGCTCTTATCGAATGCAAGGATTATTTATTATATTTTCAATATAATGTTATAATGACTGTTGGCTGGATGACATCTACACTATTAACGTTCAGTGTAGTTCCTGATCCACACAATTACTGGCCCCCACCCCTTTCCCCCCACCCTGTTGGCATTGAGTTAATCTCAGCCACGACAGCACTTGGAACTTGCATTGATCTTATCACCTGATCTTCGAGGTAGAAAAACTATTATTCGTGTGTACTTTGAGTTGCAACATGCTTACATTATTCTGTGTGTAAACCTTCATTCATCGTAGGAATGTCAGTGAGTAGCGAATCATCGTGTCACAGAAGCCCAGAAACGGGCAATACAACCCAGTGTTTAGTCACTGATGTTTTGCTCTATGTGGATCACTTCGTCTAATCCCATTCTTCTCGCCCTTTAATATCGCCTCTTTTTGAAGCATGTGCGTAATTCATTTTGATAACAACAAAATTACATTTGTAGCTCCTTTCACAGTCAGTGTTTCTGACCCGAGCTGGGGGTCAGGATCAGGGAGGGTGAAGGGTTGGGGGAGAAGGACGTGACCGAAGGCAAGTTAAAAGAGGAGGGTCTTGAGACGGGTCTTGATAGAGGCAAGGGATGGGTTGAGGCGGAGGGATGTGAAGCAGGCTGGAGACCGCTGAGTGGAGGGACCGGGCAGGTTGGCAGGGGGTTAGAAGGTCGCAGAGCAAGACCATGGGGTCTTTGAAGGTGAGGACCAGGATCTTGAACTGTATCCTCTGTGTGATGGGAAGCCAGTGAAGTCGGGGGTGATAGGGTCATGGAGCCTGGTGTGGGAGAGGACACGGGCTGCAGAGTTCTAGGTGATCTAAGGCCTTTGGAGGGAGGAGTTGGGGAGGCTGGCAAGCAGGGAGTTTGTGTAGTCGAGCCTGGATGTTTTGAATGCATGTATGAGGATCCTGGCTGCCTGCAGTGTGAGACAGTGGCAGAGTCTGGCAATGTTGCGGAGCTGGGGAATGGCAAGGTCAAAGAGGAGGGTCTTGAGTCTTGATGGGGGCAAGGGAAAGGACGAGGCAGAGGGATGTGAAGCAAGCCGAAGACCACTGAGAGGAGGGCGCGGGCAGGTTGGTAGGGGGTTAGAAGGTCGCAGAGGAAGACCATGGAGGAAGAAGTGGCACAGATGTGGGGTAGGAAGGATAGTTTAGGGTCAAACAAGACGCCAAGTTTCCAGGCAGGCTCAGTAAGGTGGAGTGTGCATTCTTGGATGGCGATGCTGTCGATGCCTGAGATGTGGAGGCACTGACGGGAGCCAATCAGGAGAGCCTCGGTCTTGTTGACGTCCAACTGTAGAAAGTTAGCTCTCATCCAGGACTTGATGTCTGACAAACATTCTGTCAGGACAGCAGAGGGTCCTGGGGTCGAGGGTGAGAGATAGAGTTGGGTGTCATCCAATATGTGGAAATTGACCCCATGTCGGCAAATGATGTCACCAAGATGAAGCATATAGATATTGAAAAGGAAGGGACCAAGGATAGAGCCCTGAGCAATTCCACACAAGCCAGTGCGGGGGCTATAGGAGAAGCCATTTGTGGAGATGAAGTGCAGACGGTATGAGCGATAGGATCTGAACCATTCAGAATAGAACCATGAAGGTTGAGGTGAGAGGAGCGGCGCACAGAGTGGTCAACGGTTTTGAAGACAGCAGAGAGATTAAGGAGGACGAGGATGCAGAGGGAGCCCTGGACAAAATGTCATTTGTCACTTTCACCAAAGCTGTTTCTGTGCTGTGGACGGAAGGAAAGGAAGGAGCGAAGCTAGGAAGCAACTACCTGTTCCAGCACCTTGGAAAGAGAAGTTGGAAATGGAGCGGTGATGTGAGAGCAGGGATGGGTCCAGAGAGGGTTTTTTAAAGATAGATGACAGTCATTTTTAGAGGGGTGGGAATGGTACCAGTGGACAGAGAGATGTTTATGAGGTCTGTGAGTAGGGGGGGCAAGGAGGTGGAGCTGGGCAGTAAGAAGAGGGGTAGGGATGAGGTCAAGGGAGCGGGTGGTCAGTTTCATGTGGGTTCTGGTGGTGATGAAAGAGGAAGGGGAGACAGGTTCGAAGGAGTGGAGTGAGGGATGGTGGGAGCTAGGATGTGAGGGGAAGATGGGGAGGAGGTAGTAGTCGGAAGGCCAGAGGCAGCTGAGCGGATCCCCTCGACTTTGGCGTTGGAGGAAAGGATGGGGTGGGTGGGGGAGCCGGTTGGTGATGGAGAATAGGAACTTGAGGTTGTCCTTGACCTCCAATATTGTCTTGTAGAGGGACGATTTAGCCGTGGCAAGGGCGGAGTGATAAGATTTGATAAGGTCTAGCCAGATCTGCTGTTGGACAGTTAAGTTGGATTTGAGCCAGGTGCATAGACAAGAATCTATATAGACTGTCTCAGCAGCAATGCTACACATAGGGGCCTTGGAAGGAAAAATCCTCTCTAGAATTCTAAACATCGTCAATTTTGTTTTCAGCCCTCTGGTATGTCATGATGGCGTAATCCTAGAGCTCCAATCGGTTGGCGGTTTTCCTTAACAGCTTGTTTTATCACAGAATTGCCCGAGGACCTGTACAGCAGCAACTTGACGAGCGCATCTACCCTCCACAGGCAGCTGTAGCCGCCGTCCAGTATACAGTGAGTAGCCTTTCCTTTATTAACAATTCTGCGTACTTTGTGAAATGTCTAAAGCATATCCTGTTGGATTTCCTGTCTTAAATTAATTTATTGTGAGCTGACTGCATGGTCTCTGGAAATGAGCTGTTCTGTTAGATTTGCTGTATCTTCTGCCCGCCTACCCCACAAATCTGTCATTCCCTTTCACCAGTGTCCTGCTGCCAGTCAGCTCTGTGCTTTTTAATAAGCAAGGTCAGGATTTCCAGGACTGTAATTCAGACTCACTGTTGTAAATATCTGCTTTGAGTTTCAATCCTCTATTTATGAATTGTGTTCCGTTGCTTTGTTGTTTAACTCCTTGAAGCTCCGTGCAATTTATAAGATTCTTCCCGTTTCTGATTGATTGACAGAAATAGAATGTGGAAATGTTAGCAGGAATTGTTTTGTTTGTCAAATGTTTCTTAGCAAAGGCACTGTTCATGGAAGCAGATTTGTGTAACTTTATGTGCCGGAGGCTGTGCTGTACTCTGAAAGGGAATTGTTAAAGATGGTGTTTTGTATTTTTGGTGGTTTGTGATTTTCTGCTTTTTCTAGCACTTAAAAGTGGTGAAATAAGACATGTGTAATTTTTGGTTGGGTTCCCCTGTGGCCATGACATGGTCAAGAGCAAATGACATGACCAAGAGCAAAATGGAAAGTGTCACACACATCAAATGTTATCGGGCAGCTCAGTGTGGCCGGTGTTGTGAACAAGATCTCTTCCGAGGATGCTAAATATGTCAGACGAGATACATTAATGCCCACCTTCCTTACTTTCTCCTTCCAATTATAATGCTCCTAACCCTCTTTTTTTTAAAAAAAAGGAATTCCAAATAATGGTGTTCTGTCATGTCTGTCATCATTCAATCAACCACCAAAGAACTATTGGAAACTGCAAAAATCAGTGCTTCCTGTCCCTTGAGGCTCATCTATCTTCCTTTTGGGGAGGGAGGGGTGGGGGTAGGGAGGAGTAAGTAGGGCCTCCTTGGAACTGAGCTGGCTCCAAGGTGACATGCTTGGTAATGGAATGTCGGAATCGATAATGTCAGCGGCTGAGGTAAGGAGGCACTGCCAGCACCAAGCAGGAGGACCTATCTTACCAACGTTGAGTTGGAAGAAGTTGGCTCTGGTCCAGGACTTGATGTCAGACAAACAATTAGCCAGGACATCAACGGTCCTGGAGTCGAGGGTGGAGGTGACGAGATAGGTGGTTGTCATCCACATACATGTGGAAAATGACCCCATGCCCACGGATGACATTACTGTGCGGGAGTATGTATAGTTTGAAGAGGAGGGGATCGAAGACAGAGGAGACCGAGGACAGAGAGAGGTCACATGTGACAGCGCGGGGGCTAGAAACTGTTGGTTGTCACGAAGCATAGACGGTGGGAAAGTAGGATTGGATCCAGGCGAGGACAGAACCGTGGAGGTGAGAGGAGAGGCGGTGGAGAAGAATAGAGTGGTCAATGGCACAGCCCAGCCTGGCTCGTCGGCAGGATCTGAAAGGGCAGACCAGTCACTGGGGGCAGGGAGGCTCCAACTCAGCTCCTGTTAACCCTGCAAACCAAAGCCTTAAAGAGTAGGGTGATCCTAGCTGGACAAGCAGCAGGGGAAGTTTGCCAGACAGCAATATCAATGGCAAACTATGTGGTTTTAGTTGGTTAGACTCCAGCAGTTAACCCAATGCACACTCTGGGGTACCCAAGCCAGGGCTCTTGCCAATTTACTCCTAATACTCTTCGGAATTAGATAAGCAGGATGTGTTCCTCCAGGGAAGGAGTGCGCATTTCATTCCAAAAATCTATTTCTGGGGCTTCCAAGTGTAAATGGGATGCTTGGAAATCTCCTTACTCTGAGTTTGCACAAGAACTTTCCAAATCCAGCTGTTAGTCATGACTCCTGAACTCCACAACCAGCAACCTGCACACTTGAACAAGCATCAAATACCCTGAAGAAACTAGGAGAGACAAGCTCCCAAGTTCACAAAATGAAGTCTGCATGTGTGTATGTGTGTGACTATGTGTATGTATAGATCATTATGGAAAAATTGTATTTTAAATTGTAAATTATGGCTTATATGGACAGTACCACAGAAAAGCATGGAGGAAATTGAATAGGGGAATTTAAAGGTTGACTGTTTATCCTCGCTGTGCGCCAGGCAGACCACACAGAAATCTGATTTGCCAGAATGGAGATTTGGTGCCAGTCGGTTGAAAACAAAAGTGATGTGGCACACTTTCAGAGATTATTTAATATCAGTGTTTCCAATTATCCTTCATAATACTTGTCACGGTACAAAGCATTAAAATCAAAAGTGAGTATCTCCGTACCTCTCTTATCCAACTGAAAGACCTGATGCTGTTAACATTCCAGATATTTAGTCCTGTAGCTCAGTGGTTAAAGACACTCGCCTCCAAGTGGGTTCTATTCCCGACCTGGTGAAATGTTGGCCAAGTTTCCTCACTCCACATGCCTTTGTTTACCTAGCAGTAAGTAGGAAACTGGTTGTTAGTCGATTGGCGGATCGCTTTTCCGGGGATAATAATGCTTTTTTTTAAAAAAAGATTTGGTCACTCAATCCACGACTGTTTATGGGACGCTGCTGTGCACGCAATTGTCTGCCGCGTTTCGCCCACAAATATACAGTCAGTTCAGTTTACAGTATATTCTGTGAAGCGCTTTGAAACGTCTCGAAGACGTGAAAAGCGCTATATCAAATGCAAGGATTATTATTATATTATTTATCTCACCTTAGCTTGGATATTCTTAAGCATGTGATGGCTTTCCGCATGTGTCATACACCTAGCTGCAACCTCAAAAAAGGCTTTGTCTCTTTGCCTGTCTTGTGATTTAATAAAGTGATTGAACAAAGTGGCTGCTTTATTGTGGGTTTGATTATGTCTGTAAATCCTCTAATGCTTAATGTAAGACAAACGCATTCACTTAACTGCCCGTAATCCATGTCAGTTTAGTAGCTTGATTGTTTTTACACATCTCTTTCACATGCTCAAGTAGTTTGCCAATTTTCTCTTGTTTTGATTGATGTTCCACTCGTCTATTGTTTGGCAACTTGGCTATTTGGAACTTTATCAATTCAATAAGGATTTTGGTGTCATTAGCAACCTTTGGTACTTGCCTTCGTCCCTTGGAGGAAATCTCTAGCATCTATCTTTATGAGGTCCTAGGAGCATTTAAGCCTTTGATTTGCTTTTTTGGGATCCCAGTGCTGTTTACAGGAGTCCTGTAGCTCAGTAGTTAGATTGTTCGCCTTGCAACTGAGAGACCTAGGTTCAATTCCTAGCAGGTCAGAATGTTGGGCAAGTCTCCTTACTCCATACACCTCTGTTTATCTAGCAGTAAGTAAGAGCCCGGTTGTTAGTCGATTGGCAGATCACTTTTCCAGGGAATAATTCCTTCAAAAAAATAATAATAATAAATTTGCCACTTCAATTCGCGATTGTTTGTGAACAATTGGCTGCCGCATTTCGCCCACAAAATATACAGTCAATTCACTTTAGAGTATATTCTGTGAAGCGCTTTGAGACGTCTCAAATACACGATAAGGCGCTATATTAAATGCAAAGATTATTATTATTATTTACATGAAGGTGCTTACTTCACAAGTTATTGCTCTAAACTTTGTTTAACTGATCGATTCTCTTTAATTACTTTGGCTAGGATAGCTTAATTTGTCTAAAAAATTATGGTATGGAAGTTTA
Organism: Callorhinchus milii; assembly: GCF_018977255.1. NCBI lineage: Eukaryota > Metazoa > Chordata > Chondrichthyes > Chimaeriformes > Callorhinchidae > Callorhinchus > Callorhinchus milii. The sequence goes on from NW_024704765.1 coordinate 3,595,339, forward strand.
CCCATGACCATTTTTTTCTCTTACCAAATCTGCAGATAATACATTACCTTATTATTATTATTACTTTGTCTGCATCAGGGAGCCCCCACCCCCACCCCGGTCAGGACAATCTGCAAATTGATGATACAATACAGTATTACATTGTTATAGCGCCTTTCAAGTTGGGAGGACATCCCAAAGCGCCGGACAGTCAGGAAGAGGAGGGTCTTGAGACGTGCTTTGAAGGAGGCCAGGGAGGTAAAGGGAATGTGGGATAGAGTTCCAAAGGATGAGGGCAGAGAGGCTGAAGGCCTGACTGCCAATGGTGGGGCCGGTCAGGGGATGTGGAGCAGGCAGGAGCCTGCTCAGTGGAGGAAACGGACAGGTTTTTGGAGTTAGCACATTGTAGAGGTTGAAAGCAGCAAAACGATAGAGGAGCGAGGACGAGGATTTTTAACTTTATCCTCTGGGGAACGGGGAGTCAGTGAAGCTGGGGGTGGGGTGATGGGGTCATGGAGTCTGGTGCGGGAGAAGACATGAGCTGCAGAGTTTTGGATTATCTGCAGCTTGTGGAGAGAAAAGTTGGAGGGGCCGACGAGCAGGGAGTTGTTGTAGTCGAGCCTAGATGTGATGAATGAGGGTTTTGGTGGCCCAACGGGTAAAGCAGTGGCAGAGCCGGGTGATTTTGCGGAGGTGGGGGAAGGCAGAGCGGGTCATGGCACTGATGTGGGGGTAGAATAATAATAATAATAATCCTTGCATTCGATATAGCGCTTTTCACGTCGGGAGGACGTCCCAAAGCTTCACAGAACACACTGTAAAGTGAATTGACTGTATATTTGTGGGCGAAGGCGGCAGCCAATTGCGCACAGCAATGTCCCACAAACAGTCGGAGATTGAAAATGACCAATTTAGAAAGGACAGTTGAGGGTCAAACAGGACGCCAAGGTTCCGGACTGGTGGAGTGCATCCATGGATGGTGATGAGCCAATCAGAAAGGGCTCGGTCTTGATAGCGCTCAACTGTAGAAAGTTGGCTCTCATCCAGGCCTTGATGTCTGACATTCTGTCAGGACAGCAGTAGTCCTGGAGTTGGAGGCAGAGAGATAGATTGCTGTCATCCGCACACATGTGGAAGTTGACCCCATATCTGCAGATGATACCACCAAGAAGGAGCATGTACTTTGAAGAGGAGAGGACCAAGGACACAGCCCTGAGGAGCGCTGCACGAGACTGTGTGGGGGTTGGAGGAGAAGCCGTTTGTGGTGACAAAATGGAGACCGTGTGAGAGGTAGGATCTGAGCCACTCAAGGACAGGTCTGTGAAGATTGAGGTGAGAGGAACGGTGGTGGCAAATGCAAGGATTATAAGAGGATTATAAGAGAAATCGAGTTTGCATTTTATAAGGCTTTTGAAGGGAGAGGAGGAATAAGGAGAATATAATGGAGCGAACGTTGTCTTCCTATTTTGTACCAAGCCTAACCTCGTCTCTCCCAGCTGCCATATGTGTACAACCAGTAGATTGTGCTGTAGAGGAACCAGGAGCAGGAACCCTGACTTGTTGTCCATTCCTGAACCCTCGGAAGATCCAATGAGACCAGTAAGCTTGGTGCGGACCGGGATTCAAACCGTTCTGAAGGTATTCACTGCACACTACCAGGGTAGTGTTGCCGGGTTCCGATCTGAGGTGCATTCATACATTTTTACTTTGGCTTTCCACTTTTACAAGTAATCGTGTACGGCCATACGTTCTTGTAATGAGGAAATGCACTTCAACAACAACTTGCACTGATATTGCGCCCTCCACACAGGGCAGCACCTCAGAGCGCTTAACCATGCTGGGGCCTGACTCCGAGCCGGGGTCGGGGGGCTAACCGTAAGCATGGTCGAAAAAGAAGGTTTTAAGGCGGTACTTGAAAAAGGGGAGGGTGGCAAGGCGGAGGGATTGAGGGAGAGTGCTGTGTTTCCTCAGTTATATTTTTGTGGGATAATATTGGGATTGTAACAATCAGTAACATGCTAAGATTTGATGCCTGAGTGCCCACCCTGCTTAGAGTGTATGGGTTTAGCAGACTGCAGCAATGTGCTCCCGCTCACGTGTAGCCTGACAGTTTCAAAACTTCCCAACTAGGATGATGAAAAATACAATTGGGTGACGCCTCCATCTGCCATTCACAATCATTTAATAGAATTATAGATCAGGGATAGATCAGAGAGAAAGAGAGTAGACTGGAACATCTTTTCAAAGCTTCTCAATGGGAGTTTATTCGGAGTCCTGTATCATATTGGTTAGAGCACTTGCCTCGCAAGCGAGAGGACCTGGCTTTAGTTCGTCAGTGAGGCGATACCTTAGGCTAGCTTCCTTACTCCACACGTCTGTTTTCCTAGCAATAAGTAGGAACCCGGTTGTTAGTCGATTGGCGAATCGCCTTTCCGGGGATAATAATCTCTTCAAAAAAATAATAATAAAAATAACAATTTGATCACCTAGTCCACAACTATTTGTGGGACACTGTTAAGTGCAATTGGCTGCCGTATTTCGTCCACAAAATAGTCAATTCATTTTACAGTATATTCATTGAGGTGTCTCAAAGACGTGATAAGGCGCTGTATTAAATGCAAGGACTATTATTATAAACCTACTTCTAGTCCACCATTATCAATGTGGCCTCAAATCTTTGCATGGTGCCCAGCTAAATATGTGGCCTTGGGAGATTAGTGCAAAATAGTGATTGTAATTCTCTGAGAATAATTGTTATGGACTGTTTATAATTTATTTGTTAACCTCTTTTTAAAAGTCGCATTTTAAAGCCTCTATGAATGCAGTCCCTCAGAAATAAGATTTGGTTTATTTGACAGCAGTAAGCAAATATCCACCATGATTGGGATATAAAGCTGGAGTGTTCGGTAATTGCGTTTTTCTGTAGCTGGGTTCAGTGCTTTAGCTGGGCCCTCAATCACTTCCCTAACAGGATTATGAATTAGATGGAAGACTTTTCAAGCTTTTTAATAGCCAAGATTAATGAGGTACAATGCTTGTGTACTTTCATAGGTGGAGTTTCTGTACAATAGGCCTCACTCTAGTCAGCATTGTAATGATTTCCCCCCCAAATATCTTGCAAAACGAATGCTTAGCATTGTTTTGTTTAGGAAAGTAAATTAGCTAAGAGGTGACTTTGTAACACTAGATATTTTTGGCCCCTAGAGTTTTGGGTGAAATAATTATTTGATGATTATTTTTTTACAATAGAACCTGAGTTTTTTTTCAGTTATTCCAATTCCAATGGAAAGAACAGTGGAACTGAGGTTCCATTTTTCTGTTAAGGTGGATTACTATAAGATACCATTGGAAAAGAGGAGGTGTTTCTCTCTGTCTTGGCCAAAATACAACAACTAGCATTTATAAAGTGCCCCTCATGCGGCGTAGCGTCCCATACCTTCCAGTATCGGTAGTTCACCTCCTGGCTGTTTACGTTTGTCACATCTGCCTCATTTGCTGACAAATATAGTTGCTACACTTGACAGAGGTTAGAGTAAAAAATGAGGCATTTTGATCTGATAAATCACAGTAAAAATGCAAATTACTTACAATTAATATGAGGAATGGCTGTGATTAATATGACGAGTGGTTGTCAATTTTTCTTTGGTTGAAAGAAGCATATTCATTACTGTAGTATATTGTGTGGAAATAATTGGATTGTTTGACTGAACAGTATATTGCAGACTGTGGTATACTTGGGGTCAGACAAATACCATAAACTGCAAGAGCAAGCTGAAAGGTGTTTATTAATTGGAATCTACAGAGTTACACCTTTTGAGCATTTTGGCAGAATGTCTTTGTAATCTATAGGTTTGTCAAATTGTTTGTCGTTTCCTGTTTGCGTTTTACCATCAGACTTTCATCCTTTTCTGTCGCCATGGCAGCTGTGTTGCTGTCTGTCTGGTTGCAGACTAAAGCATTAATAAGACAGGCAGCAACTGAAGGTTTGACTCTTAACGCTGTTTCATGAGTTTATAATGATCCTGTGTGTGTGTACATGGTCCAACTCTAACCTACAACACACCACTTTTTCCCACTGTGTTGAAGTGTTATCGGGTCCAAAAGGTATAGGTGAAATGTTCGCTCCAGATTGTGAGGTTGTTCTTGCTGAGTAATCGGTGGAGAGCAGGCGTGAGGCTCCGCCCGAGAAGCTGCTCACATCTCCTGCACAAGTCATTGTTCAACTGCAATGCTGCAGCCGCTCCATACAGTGCTCATTCTGACTCACGTATAAAGGCACCTTTTATCCAGTAGTATTTCCGTATAATTAAAGCATGGAATCCCTTTCCTGTAATTAGATTAATTTTCTCAGTGTCTGGTTTGCCAATATGATTAATGTGTATAATTTAAATGTTTGTTATCTTGGGTTCATAACATCAGAACAATGGAATGCTTCTGTATCTGGGCTGGTACCTTGACATTCTGCATAGTAAATGTATTATAAATTGGTGCTTTCCAAAGTTCCACTTGTAAATTGCAAACGCAAAGGATTATCTGCACTTGTGCTTGGATTCATTTGAAACTTGTGTTAAATCCTTCAGTATATTGCAGTGGTGTTAAATCTGCTTCAGGTGTGGGTTGAAGAGTCTCCAGTGCTGTCTGGTGCAGAAAGCTTGCTTCTGGCTCTTCTGGGTGACATGTGGTTCATCTTCCCTGGAGTAGAAGTAGCTGTGACAACTGAAACACTAGTTGGCTTTCCTGTAAATGTGGGAAGCACAGGGTAATATAACACAAAATTATATTTGTAAAGTGCCTTTTACATCAGGACAACGTCCCAAGGCACTGAAAAGTAGGATTAGGACCCAAGCGGTGGGGAAGGGTGTCGGGAACAGGGAGGGCAGAGAGGGTATGAGGGTGCCCGAAGGCATGGTTGAAGATGAAGGTTTTGAGGCGTGCCTTGAAGGAGGCAAGGGGGAGAGTGAGGTGAAGGGATTGTGAGATGGACTTCCAGAGGGTGGGGGCAGGGAGGCTGAAGGCCCGACCGCCGATGGGGTAGGGAGTCATGGACCAGGCTGGAACCGGCTCAGCAGAGGGAGCGGATAGTTTGATAAGGGGTTAGCAAGTTGGAGGGGGCAAGGCCATGGAGGGCCTTGAAGGTGAGGATGAGAATTTTGAACTCGATCCTCTGGGGTATGGGGAGCCTGGTGCGGGAAAGAACACAAGCTGTATGAATGTGGGGGAGAAAGGACAGTTGAGGGTTGAACAAGATGCTCAGGTTCCTGATTGACTTGGTGAGGTGGAGTGTGCATCCGTGGATGCTGATGATGATGTCACCGTGAGGGAACATGTACAGGTTGAAGAGAGGGCCGAGGACAGAGCCCTGAAGAACACCTCACCAGACAGTGCGGGGACTGGAGGAGAAGCCATTTGTAGAGACAAACCATTCATGGACAGAACCTTTGAAGGTTGAGGTGAGAGGAGAGGCAGTGGAGGAGGATAGAGTGGTCCACAGTGTCAAAGGCAGCAGAGAGGATGAGGAGACAGGGGCAGTTTTAGTAACAGATGGATAGAATGTCATTTGTCACCTTGACCGGGCTGTTTCTGTGCTGTGGGCAGGAGAGGAAGGAGTGAAGCTGGGAAGCAACAACTTTTTTAGGGACCTTGGAAAGGAAAGGGAGGTTTGAGATGGGTGGGGTGGGGGGGGTGTAGTTAGTGAGCAGGGATGGGTCTAGGGAAGGTTTTTTTTTAGGGTAGGGGTGATGTCAGCTGTTCTTAGGTGTGTGGGAACAATGCTAGTTGACAGGGAGAGGTTGACAAGGTCTGACAATAAAGGGCAGAGCTAGGAGATAAGGAGAGGGATGGGATTGAGGGAGCAGGTGGTGAGCTTCCATGTGGGTGAAGGTGGCGGTGAGAGAGGAGGGGGAGACAAATTTGAAGATGTGGAGGGAGGGATGGATAGAGGCCGGACTGTGAGGGAGAGATGGGGAGGGGCTGGCGGTTGGGAGGGTGGAGGCGGCTGAATGGATCCCCTTGATTTTGGTCTCACAGAAATCCAGCATCTCCTCGCAGTTAAAGTTAGAGGAGAGGATGGGCGAGGCGGGAGAAGGTGCTCGGAGAAGCCGGTTAGTAGTGGAGAAGAGAAGCCTGGGGTTGTCCTTGGCCTTCAAGGTTATCTTGGAAAAGCAGGCCAATTTAGGGGAGGCGAGGTCGGAGCAGTACGTTTTTATGTGGTCAAGCCAGATCTGCCAGTGGACTGTTAAACCAGATTTGAGTCAAGTGCGTTTGGCAGCCCGCACTTGACCCTTGAATGAACAGAAGTGGCTGGTGTACCAGGGTGAGTTGTGTAAGTAGGAGATGGTTCGTGAGGTGAGGGGGACAAGGCCATCGAGAATGGTGGAGGGAGTGGAGGAAAGTGACTGCGGAGGATAAGTCGGTGCGAGAGGTAGGCCTGAGGGGCAGGAGTTCAGACGACTCCAAGGCAGCGGAGAGGGAGTGTGGGGAGATTCTTTTCCAGGCATGGTAGGAGATGCAGGTGGTTGGGTGGGAGTGGGATTGAGGAGTTGTAATGTTTGATTGCAATCTTCTACTGCCTTCTAAAAGAGAATTGGGGAGTCAACTCAGCAGCTATCTATAGATTAATGGGTGCCCTTGAATGTGAGAATATCTTTCTGAGGCTTAAGTTATCCTACCGTTCCCCTGTCTTACATTCCCTCCTTATTCAAATGTAGTTGTCTACTCACCCCATTGTTTGTGGGATATTGCTAACGCATATGAGTTGCTGCTTTTGTTCCCATAACATTTTTTCATTTCTAAATGCTGTAATTTTGTTCTGTGAAACACTTCAATTACATTTTTGTAAATTTAAATTGTGGTGGTTTTGCAGTCGGCTTTTTTGATTGAAATATGTCAGAAAATCAAAGCTGCAAATGAGAGCTTTTATGGGTGATTGAAATGTGAATGTTTTCTCTGTTGGCAAATATGTCAGAAGAAGCTACAGGGTGAACCTATTTAACATGCCTGATTTAGCACTGCGTCTTCTGCTGTGCACCCACTGGCTTCCTGGCAGTGGGGTTCTGCTGATGTAATTTCCTGCTTATGTCGGTTCTACACAGCAAGAGTTGCTAACGTCTCTTTGAAAAGGAAGTGACCTTTGCAGTGGCCTGGTAAGTCAAAGGCAGTCGGAGTTTATGGACCTAGACAGAACACTGGTTTTCAACAGGGTTGCCTTGTATTTTAGGATATCGAAACCCTACCGAAAACAGTGGTTGAAACAGAATCTATACAGTACTCTGCACTAGCTTTTAAAAGTAATTATTAAATGGAAAATATTCAATGGTATGGGAAAGACTCAGCGTAGGATTAAATGGATGTTTTTTCAAGGAGCAAGCATAATGGGCTAAATGGCCTCCTTCGATACTGTGAAATTTCTGGTTGTGTGTATTGAACACGAGCAGTAGAAAACAATGTGCTCAAGCTCAAATTGTGTGACTTTTAAGAATTTCTTTTATTTCAATTACCTATATCTTTGACTTTGCTTAAGCAATAGTATAAGTCTGGATACAAGACGGCATGTTAAACATTTGTAAAGCTAAACGCAAAATACTGCAGATGCTGTAAATCTGAAACAAAAACAAATCGCTGGGAACACTCAGCAGGTCAGGCAGCATCTATTGGTAAAGGAAAGTGAGTCAAGGTTTTGGGCCTACAACCCTTTGTCAGAACTAGGGAATGTTGGGAGGGAGAGGCTTTTAAGGACTAACGAGAGGGGCAAGGAAGATAAAGGAGAAAATGGGGTAGAGGACTGGGCGCAATTGGTTCGTGATTATACAGCACAGAAGGAGGCCATTCGGCCTATCGTGTCTGTGCTTGCTCTTTGAAAAGAGCTATCCAATTCAATCCCTCTCCCCATAGCCCTGCAAACTTGTCCTCCCTAAACAATTATCTACTTCTCTCTTAAAAGCTGTTATCTAATCGGCTTCTACTACCCTAAATCTCCAATATTTGGACTTTATTACAAAATGTCTGCAATCCTAAAAGCTCCTAGTCCTCCCCAGTGGATCACTTTGAAAATACTACAATTTAGGACAGATTACCACACTGTTCCCTCTTGTGGTAATCGTGTGGATATGCAGAGACTCCAGCTTCACTGTGCTGGTCCACTTCATAGAATCATAGAATAATACAGCACAGAAGGAGGCCATCGTGCCTTTGGAAGAGCTACCCAATCAGTCCCACTCCCCCTCTCCACATACCTCTGCAAATTTTCCCTTTTCAAGTACCTATCTGATCCATTTTTGAAAGTTGTTATTGAATCTGTTTCCACCACCCTTGCTTTAATTGGACTATAATTGAACAGTTGTAATTGTTAGGAAACAGTTGTTGGTAACTAAATTTATCTTCCAGAACCAGGGAAAAAANTCATACAGCACAGAAGGTGGTCATTTGCGCCGGCTCTTTGAAAAGAACTATTCAATTCGATCCCACTCCCCCGCGCTCTCCCCATAGCCCCGCAAACTTATCCTCCCCAAATAATTATCTACTTCTCTCCTAAGAGCTGTATCGAATTGGCTTGCACCAGCCTTTCAGGCAGTGCATTCCAGATCCCAACAACTCGCTGTGTTTTAAAAAAANGTCTCCTCACCTCCCCTCTGTTTCTTTTAACAACTATTTTAAATTGGTGTCCTCAGGTTACCAACCCACCCGCCAGTGGGAATAGTTTCTCCTTGTTCACCCTATCGAATCCCCCCATAATTTTAAAAACTTCTATTAAGTCTCCTCTTAACCTTATCTGCTCCACGGAGAACAATCCGAGCTTCTCTCGCCTCTCCTGATAACTGAAGACCTTCATTCCATCCTGGTAAATCTTCTTTGCGCCCTCTCCAATTCCTTGACATCCTTCCTAAAGTGTGGGGCCCAGAACTGAACCCAGTCTCGAGCTGAGGCCTACCCAGTGTTTTATAAAGGTTCATCATAACTTCCTGACATTTGTATTCTATGCCTCTATTTATAAAGCCTCGTATCCCATATGCTTTTTTAACAGCTTTACCTACCTGTCCTGCCACCTTTAAACATTTACTTATATGACCCCCCCAGGTCTCTCTGTTCTTTCACCCCCTTTAAGATTGTACCATCAGCTTATATTACCTCTCATTCTTCATCACAAAATGCATCACTTTGCAATTCTCCACATTAAACTTTATCTACCACGCGTCTGCCCATTTTACCAGTTGGTCTAGTCTATGTCCCCTTGCAATCTGCTGCTATCCTCCTCGCTGTTTACAACTTTTCCTAGCTTAGTATCATCTGTAAACTTGGGAATTGTCCTCCCTATACCCAAGTCCAGGTCATTTATATGGATCATAAACAGCAGTGCTCCCAATACCGACCCCTGGGGGACACCACTGTACACTTCCCTCCAGTCAGAAAAGCAACTGTTCACCACCACTCTCTGCTTTCTGTCTCCCAGACATTCTATATCTATGCTGTCACTGTCCCTTTAATACCGTGGGCTTCTATTTTGCTTACAAAGATGTCAAGATAATAGAGGGGGAACATGGGGAAATTCCAATAAAATGGGCAGACCAGAGAGAGAAAAGGTGTGTCTGGGAACCAGATGTTGTAATAATGGCCACGGAGGAGGGGGAAGGTGAGCTGTTATGGTCTGAAATTATTGAAATCAATATTGAAGCCGGAGGGCTGTAAGGTCCCTTGCAGATAGGTGAGATGCTGTTCATCAAACTTGCTCTTTGGTTCATTAGAACAGTTGTAGGAGACCATGGATGGAGAGGTCAGAGTGCAAGAGGGAGGGAGAGTTGAAGTGGAACAACTATTTGATTACCCCTCAGATAGGTTGTGTGTCCTGCCATGAACTCCTGGCACACAGGAGTCTGTGTACACGTGTACTAAGCAAGGTTTTAAAATCAAACTTTAAACTACCTGAGTAAACGAAGGATGATTCCCGTCCCATCCCACCCCACCACGCATGTGAAACGGAAGTAATATTGGAAAATTTTGGCAGTTAAGTCATCCATTGAAGGCTTCCTATAAAACTTTGGATGTTTTTGTACTTGATATTTTTACTATATACATTTATGGGATCTGGCGAAAAGCCTTGATCATGTTAACTTTTGCTTTTAGATGTAAGCTGGCTTGTCGGCAAGTCTTGCTGTTCCAGAATTTGAGACTGTTTTTCCTATGCACAAATTTTTTTAAAAATATTGCGCAACTGTGCTGGAGCATCTCCCTGGACTCGAGTCCTGTCGAGTGTGGTGATTTCACTCTGCCCAGTACTTGTTGACAGCTATCCACTTTCAATTCTAGGTCTAATTCTTGACGCTAGGTTAACTTGAGGGCACAAGGATAAAGTGGTTTACCATCTTGTGTTCTCGCAAAACTCTTGTTGATTCTCATGGGTGGCATATCATTGAGAGAAATTATAGACATAAGCTTTCTTTTCCTTGTGTCTAACCTCTACAATTGAACTCACTGAAGTCAGTCTCTGGATTACTCACTGCTTTGAAACTGAAATCCCATAACTTCCTGAAGTTTATTGAAGACCTACCTGAAGACCTACTTCTTCAACAATGCCTATGGTTGCAGTCTGTAAGACCCAAGACATTATTTTATGTGCTGTATACATGCTTGTTCTTTCCTCTCACTCCTTTGTGCACACTTCTCCTTCCCTCCCTCCCTCCCTCAACCACTAGGCTTTAGAATCCTGAGCCTGAAGTCACTTTACTACTTCCTTTGGCTGCTCGCAGCCCATTGCTGTGCGCAAAATTAGCTACTGCGTTGTCTGGTTATCTGTCATACAGGTATTACATTTCAGTAAAAACTTGTGAAGTAGTTTGAACGTCTTGACAACGTGTTAAGGCGCTGTATCAAACACAAGGATTATTATTCATCATATTGTTTTCTCTGAAAACCTTTTCAACTATTAGTGCGTGCTGCACTTTAGGCTTTGTCGCTTCACTCATTTTCTGAATTAGTGTTAACCAAACAGGTTAATTATCCCTCCTCAGCTGGCTCAATATGGTGAATGTCGAATAGCAATAGGCGATAATTCAGAAATGTTCTGGCTTTGGCCTAGCCTGGCTGCTATTTGCTTTACTCATGCTGCACATAGGACATGCTGGCAGCTCTACATGCTTGGCTTACAGCTTCATTAATGAAATGGCAATGCAAGTGGCTGCTCCCAGAGCCTCCTACCTACCATTCTGTTTTGCTCTATGTGGATGTGCAAATGGAATCTCGGTTTTATGAATAGGGTTTATAGAATATAAAATCAAAGAGGTAATGCTAAACTTGTATAATTCGTTAGTTAGACTTAAGTTAGTTCACTTTTGGTCACTGAAATGTAGGAAGGATATCAAGATAATAGTGGGGGAACAGAGGAGATGACTGGTTTGCTCTATGATAAGGCGCTATATCAAATGCAAGGATTATTTTTTCCACATAAATCCCGACAACAACAATTTTAAAAAATTGCATTTTGTTTTTTAAAAAAATGAAAAATATAAAAAAATTAACTATTATATACACACACAGATGTGGAGTCCTGGAGCTCAGTGGTTAGAGCACTCGCTTTGCGAGCGAGAGGCCTGGGTTCGATTCCCGGCAGGTCAGGGTGAAACCTTGGGCAAGTTTCCTTACGCCTGATAATAATCCCTCAAGAAAAAAAACAATAATAAATTGGTTATTTCAATCCACAACTGTTTGTAGGATGCTTCTGTGCGCAATTGGCTGCCACGTTTCGCCCACAAATATACAGTCAATTTGCTTTACAGTATATTCTGTGAAGCCCTTTGAGACATCTAGAAGATATGAAAAGCGCTATATCAAATGCAAGGATTATTATTATTATGAACAGAGACTGGAGATGCTGGCGTTTTTTTCTGCTGGAACAAAGGTTGAGAGGTGACCTGATCAATGTCTTTAACATTATGAGGGGTTTTGATGTCAGTGACAGTTGGGAGAAATGACTGGTCGGTGAGTCGGTGACAAGAGGGCATCAATTTTAGGAAATGGGGAGATTGGGAAAAATATTTCCACACCACAGAGTAATTAGGATAGGCTCTGCTGGGAATGGTGGTTGAGGCAGAATCTTGTTGGCTTTTAAAAGGGCGCTAGATAAATATCTAAAGGAGAAAACTAAAGGGGTTTGGGTAAAGGTAAGACTGAAAGAATTGCTCTTAAAAGAGCCATACAATGGGCTTAATGGCTGCCATCTGTGCTATAAATTTCTACAGTTTTATGGTGTGGTAGAGATGTCATTATCTTGGCACGTGCCCAGGCTGTGTTTTGCTGCTTTCATCTTTTGTTCTTTTTTTCTCTCCCTCCTGGCCTCTCCATATACCAAGTATGTTTTTGTGTGATCTTTGATTTCATATCATTTGGTAGAAATTGAGTTTAAGCCCCACTTTGGGACTTGAGCTCACAGTCTAGGCTATGAACGAGACATTAAACTGAGGTCCTGTTTGCTTCAAGTGATAGTTAAAGATCCTACGACACTATTCAAGCGTTCTCCTGGCAGCAATCCTCCAGATTAATATATCATTAACGGCATAGCTGTTTGTTAGACCTTACTAAGGGCAAATGGCTGTTTCCTGCATCGACATCTCTATACTTGACAATTACTCTTGGATGTATTCCGACATTTTGATATAAGGACTATAAGATGCACATTCTTTCTCTGGTTCCATGTGTGCTATGTATGGTTCTGCTATTCATGAGGCTGATGATTCATGTGATTTTTAGTCATATTGAATCTGCTCCCATTGCTTTCTGGCGTCATACTGAAACATTGATGCTCTTTCTTAAACTTATAACTTTATAAAGATATTAATGCTGGTACAAGACCCTTAAGTGTCCTGGACGATGGCCTTTGGGCTTCAAGTGCTTGCGCAGGAGAGCGTACCTTTTTCCTCCTCAAACCAACAGCTTCACACTGTGTATAGGAAACGATTTGTTCGCCCCTTAAGACTTCATGGTAGCTCCAGTCCCCAGTTACCCTTAGGCCAGTGATCCTTAGCAGTCAATGGCGTCTTCCCTCCCACGAGGCAAAATCTGTTAATAATTCTGAGAGTTTCACATTCTAACCTTCAGTATCTCTATCAGGTCCCACAGGTGCCCGAGCAGGCAGGACCACCTGCTCCTTACACAGCCTATGATATAAACAGAGGCCATCCAAATCTTCTCAGAACGCCACCAGACCATCATGCCACTTCACCAGGCCTCTCGCAGGTAAAGAAGAGCCAAAACAGGATTTTTCTACAGGGAGAGGCTGGGTTGTAGGAGGTAGCCTAGGCAGGCAAGTGTGCTGCACCATAGTGGTGTCCACCCAGAATCAGCAGTTGACGATTTCAGTACAAATGTACTACAGTTCGGTACAAAAACTGAAGGTGAACACTATGCCAGTGTTCTCCACGTGGGCGACTTGCTCTGATCTAATTCTTCTGCTTGCTCTCCACACATCCTTTAATATTCTTCTCTTCAAACATCTATCTAATTCCCCTTTAAAACAATCTGTAGACTCTGACTGAACGATACTCTGGTTTGTGGCAGACAGTCCCACCAATCCCTCTGTGGAAAGACAATTTTTCTAACCTCCCCTTTAATTTGCAAATCTAACTTTGTACCTTATTACTGCCTATCCAACCAGGGGACATCTATTACTGTTTACTTGTGCTAATTCTTCATAATTGAAGATCTCTTAGTGCACCTTAACTATCTCAGCTCTTGGGAAAAAGCTCTACCTGTTAAAGTCTCTCTTAACTGAAATCCTTCATACACGTCGCCATCCCAGTGAATATGCAGTGCACCTTTCAATTGTTTTTATATTTGGTGCATTAACTGGAGTGATTTTGAACCATAGTAAAAAATGGGCACTGGGGATAACTAGGTGTGGAAGAGATTGAATGGGATGACCTGAGGCCCAGTGTACAATTAACGTGATAAGTTGTTGTTGACAAGTGAAAAAAGTGGAAGATGCTAAGATTGTTCAAAACCCACCTCTTGACTTGATTACAAAATGTCTGCAATCCTAAAAGCTCCTAGTCCTCCCAGTGGGTCACTTTGAAAATACTACAATTTAGGACACATTATCACACCGTTCCCTCTGTGGAGCTTCATATGTATATAAACATGTGGATATGTAGAGACTCCAACTTCACTGTGCTGGGCCACTTCATAGAATCATAGAATATTACAGCACAGAAGGAGGCCATTCGGCCCACCGTGCCTCTACCAGCTCTTTGGAAGAGCTACCCAATCAGTCCCACTCCCCCTCTCCACGTAACCCTGCAAATTTTACCTTTTCAAGTAACTATCTGATTCTCTTTTGAAAGTTGTTATTGAACCTGTTTCCACCACCCTTGCTTTAATTGGACTATAACTGAACAGATGTAATTGTTAGGAAACAGTTGTTGGTAACTAAATTTATCCTCCAGAAACAGGAGAGAATCATAAAATTATACAGCACAGAAGGAGGCCATTTGGCCCATCATGTCTGTGGCGGCTCTTTGAAAAGAGCTATTCAATCCCACTCCCCCATTCTCTCCCCATAGCCCTGCAAACTTGTCCTCCCCAGTAACTTAGGATGCATCCCATCCGGACCGGGTGATTTATCTACCTTGAGCACCATCAATCTTTTTAATACCTCCTCTTGGTTTATTCATATCTTATCCAATTTCTCTACCCTCTCGTCCGATACTGTGGCATATCTTCTTTTGTGAAGACAGATACAAAGTACTCACTCAGTACGTCAGCCAAGCCCTCAGCCTCCACAAGAAGATTTCCTCTTTGGTCCCTAATCAGCCCCACCCTATCTTTGACTAACCTTTTATTCTTTATATGCTTACAAAATACCTTAAGGTTCCCTTTTATGTTACCCGCTAATCTTTTCTCATACAATCTCTTTGCCCCTCTTAGTTCCTTTTTCAGTTCTCCTCTGTACTTTCTATATTCTATTTGATCATCTTGTGTATTTTGGACCTGACATTTATCATAAGCCTCCTTTTTCTGTTTTATTTTAATCCCAATTTCCTTATTCTTTTAAAATAATAATCCTTGTATTATCACATCTTCGAGATGTCTCAAAGCGCTTCACAGAATATACTATAAAGTGAATTGGTTGTATACTTTGTGGGCAAAACATAGCAGTCATTGCGCATAGTAGTGTCCCACAAACAGTCGTGGATTGAGTGACCAATTTATTGTTATTTTTTTAAGGAATTATTACCTCCATTTAAAGCGATCCACCAATCGACTAACTACCTAAGCAGGATTCCTACTTACTGCTAAGTAAATAGAGGCGTGTGGAGTACGGAAACGTTTCGCCCTAGCCAGGAATCAAACCCAGGTCTCTCACTTGCGAGGCAAGTGCTCTAACCACACTGAGCTACAAGACTCCATATTGATACAGTTATTTTAGAATTTGCAGGATGTTTAGAAGCAATGACGGATCATATCGGTTTGTGTTTGGCCCAGCGCATTGAGTGCTAACCTCTCCTGTTTGATTTGGTTTTAGAGTTATGCTTTTGGCTTACCAGACAACAATATCAATGGCAAGTTATGTGGTTTTAGCTGGTTAGATTCCAGTTACCCCAATACACACTCTGGGCTCCCCCAAGCCTTGGCTTTCCCAAACTGCACCTAATACTTTATGTAATTAGGCAAGCAGTATGTATCCCTCCAGGGAGATAGAGCGCGCGCATTCCATTCCAATAATATTTGGGATTTCCATCTGTAGGTGGGATGCATGGAGTTCTCAGCTTGGTTTGGATACTGTTAAGCATGGTGATGGGTTTCCACATGTGTTAGATGCCCGGCCAAATGTTTTGAAAAGGAAGTATTTTGAAAGAAATTCCCCTTCTCACCCTCCCAAGCTTCCAAACTTATTTTCAACCCAAAACTTGGAAGAATACCAAAGTGTATTGAGTTTCTCCTTGCCTCCAGTTTACAAAAAAAATGTCAGTATGGCTTGGAACACATTATATTTCTGGCTTCCTATAGTAACTGCCTTGGTTAGCATTCTGCCCACTGGGGATGTCTTTGCGATTGAGCTTTAAATGCAATCTTAAGTGCAAAGTTCAGGCAATCTCCAGCAGCCTGAGGTTTCAGAAAGGTAAACATAAATTCTGTTCACAAGACGGCAAGTTGTCAAATGTGCATGTGCATTGTTGCCTTTGTGTTTTTCGTAGTTTGTGTTCGTTGGTATTGTTGCTAATGGGCAGTGGGAGGTGATGATATTTAACGAGTAGTGGTAATCTTGGCTCAATTAGCAGCATTGTCGCCTTTTGGTTCAAAGATTCGAGTTCCAAGTCGGAACTTGAGCAAATAATCCAGGATGCCCTGGCATGCTGAAAGGAGCGATGAATTGTTAGAGATGCCTTGACTGGGAAGCTCAAGCATTTGGAACTATTTTAATATATTTGGAAGCATTTTAATATAATACATTTCTTATGAGTGTAACAAGCAAACACCATTGTGAACAATCCTTATTGACACTTCTGTGTATTTCTTGTGTATCTTGGCATTGCACATCTTGTGCTTTTAGAGGGGAAGAAGATTGTTTGCTGTCTTCAAGGATGTACCTGTAGTGTGGGGAACCAGTTATTTGGATTTTTAAACATGGATTAAAAGATTGAAGATTGCAATGTCGTACAGTGTAAATCTAACCTCGCTTTATTGTTTGAATGTATTTTGCACTAGCACCTTATTGAATAAGTACCTGGTAGTTTGGGTTCCATTGCTCATATTCAAACGTAGACTTGCTTCAATGCTGCAATGGACTGGGAAGCCTGGCTTTAAATTTATCTTGTGGAAAGGAACAGAAGAGGTAGGTGGAGCCTGTGTGAATTTGACCTGCACTAGTTGTTTGTTATGATTTGTTGCAAGGAACATCAAGTGCCAGAATGACTCAGCTGTTTCAGGCATATGACTGTCCGTGGAATGATTAATGTGTGTCAGTGTTTTCAGGCAAAGCTCAGACACCCACAATTTGCTTTTCTTTTCCACGTCACACAGCTGTCAGGCGTGAAGGCTCTTCAAACAGCACACTTGGATCTGAGAAATGTCATGATAGCGATAGAAAGGTGCAAATAGCTGATGCTGCAACTTGCTTCACCAGTTAAACTCAGCACAATACGTGATCTGAATTGCTGCTTCCCCCGCCTTGTGCTTGCTGTAATAGTACCAAGCTTGATGCTGAAGTTTGCTGGCTCTAATTGACTTGTATTTAGACTGGTTGTGTCTGACTGACTCAATTAAACAACCTGCCTCCTGGTTGTCTATTAGTAATTAACGTCCAAATTCGCCCTATTGTTTTTGGTCAGCCATGTGTCTGACACTTGGGGAAACCCATCACCATGCTTAAGAGTATCCAAACCAAGCTGAGATTTCCCAGCTACACATGGAAATCCCAGAGATGGATTGTTGGAATGGAGTACACACTCTCTCCCTGGATGGATGCATCCTGCTTTCTCAATTCAGGAAAGTATTAGGCACAAGTTGGCAAGGCCAAGGCTTGGGGGACCCCAGAGTGTGCGTTGGGGTAACTGCTGGAGTAATTAACGTCTGGAGTCTAACCAGCTAAAACCACATAACTTGCCATTGATATCACTGTTGGGCAAACGTTCACACTGCTTGTGCCATCCTACCTGTTAGGGCTATGCTGTCATTTCTATGAATGGGGAGTGTATAGACAGTTCCAGTGGGAAGCCATCACCAGCCCTGATACAAGACTTAACAACAACAACAACAACAAGATTCCATTTATAAAGCGCCTTTCACGTCAGGAGGACGTCCCAAGGCGCTGCACAGTTGGGTCATGACCCGAGCAGGGGGGAAATGGTCAGGGTGAGGGGAGGGAAGGGAGGGAGCGAGGAGGGGGGAAATGGTCAGGGTGAGGGGAGGGAAGGGAGGGAGCGAGGAGGGGGAAATGGTCAGGGTGAGGGGAGGGAAGGGAGGGAGCGAGGAGGGGAAGAGAGTCGAGAGGGGAGCTGAAGGCTCGGTCAAAGAGAAAGGTTTTGAGACCGGCCTTGAAGGAGGAAAGGGAGGAAGCAAGGCGAAGGCACTGGGGGATGGAGTTCCAGAGCCTGGGGGCTGAGAGGCTGAAGGCCCGACCACCGATGGTAGGGCGGTTGGGGCGGGGACGTGGAGCAGACCGGAGCCAGAGGAACGGAGGGTACGGGCAGGTAGGTAGGGGGATAGTAGGTTGGAGAGGTAGGAGGGAGCGAGGCCGTGAATGGCCTTGTAGGTGAGGATGAGGATCTTGAAATCAATCCTCTGGGGGATGGGGAGCCAGTGGAGGCGAGCGAGGGTGGGAGTGATGTGGTCCCGGTGTCTGGTGCGGGACAGTACACGAGCTGCAGAGTTCTGAATGACCTGCAGTGTGGAGGGAGGGGCGGGAAGGCCGGCGAGGAGAGAGTTCCCATAGTCCAGCCTTGAGGTGACAAAGGCGTGGACCAGGGTTTCAGCAGCGTGAGGGGTGAGGTAGTGCCGTAGTCTGGCGATGTTCCGGAGGTGATGGAAGGCGGTGCCAGTTGTGGTGCGGATGTGAGGGAGAAAGGACAGCTCAGGGTCGAACAAAACGCCGAGGTTCCTGACTGGCTTTGAGAGGTGGAGAGTGCAGCCTTGGATGCTGATGGTGTCAGCGCCTGAGGTGCGGAGGCGCTGACGTGAGCCAATCAGGAGGGCCTCGGTTTTTCGCACGTTGAGCTGAAGAAAGTTGTCTCTCGTCCAGGACTCGATGTCGGACAGGCAGCTGTCAGGACATCGGGGGTCGTGGAGTTGAGAGTAGAGGAGGAAAGGTAGAGTTGGGTGTCATCCGCATACATGTGGAAGTTAACTCCATGTCTGCGGATGATGTCACCGAGGGGGAGCATATAGAGGGTGAAGAGGAGGGGACCAAGGACAGAGCCCTGAGGGACACCACATGAGACAGTGCGGGGGGTGGAGGAGAAGCCATTCGTCCAGACAAAATGAAGACGGTGAGAAAGGTACGACCTAAACCATTCAAGGACAGTGCCTTGAAGGTTGAGGTGGGAGGACAAGCGGTGGAGTAGGATAGCGTGGTCGACCGTATCGAATGCTGCCGATAGGTCGAGGAGGACGAGGAGACAGAGGGAGCCCTGGTCACAGATGGTCAGGATATCATTGGTGACCTTGACCAGGGCAGTTTCTGTGCTATGGGCAGCACGGAAACCTGACTGAAGGGGTTCGAAAAGAGAATGGGTGGAGAGGAAAGAGCGCAGTTGGGAGGCGACAACTCTTTCCAAGACCTTGGAGAGAAAGGGGAGGTTGGAGATGGGCCGGTAACTTGATAGCTGCGACGCATCAAGGGAGGGTTTTTTCAGGGTGGGCGTGATGATGGCAGTTTTTAATGGAATGGGGACAGAGCCAGAGGAGAGGGACAGGTTGATGATGTCAGTGATATGTGGGGCAAGAAAGTGGAGCTGGGAGATAAGGAGTGGAGTGGGGATGGGGTCAAGGGAGCAGGTGGTTGGTTAAGTGGGGAATAGGATGAAGAGTAGAGTAGATTGCTCCAATGGGGAGGGAGCATCAGCACAGCATTAATGGACTGAATGGTGGGTCTGTGGGTGGGGCTGGGGGGGGGTTCACTGGCTGGGGCCAGGGGTCACTGGCAGGGGGCTGCTAGCCAGGGGGTGCTGGCTGTGGGTGGTGAGGTTGGCCAAGGGGTGCTGGCTGTGGGAGGGTGGGGAGTTGTTTGATGTGGAGGGGTGTTGGTGCTGGCTGTGGGGGTGTTGAGGGTGGTGGTGGGTGCGGGTGTTGCTGGCTGTGGGTGGTGGGGGGATGTGTACTGGCGGTGGGTGGGGGGGTGCTGGCTGGGGGTGGGGGGGGTGTGCTGGCTGTGGGTGGATGGGGGGTGTGCTGGCTGTGTGGGGGGGAGTGTGCTGGCTGTGTGGGGGGGAGTGTGCTGGCTGTGTGGGGGGGAGTGTGCTGGCTGTGGGTGGATGGGGGGTGTGCTGGCTGTGTGGGGGGAGTGTGCTGGCTGTGTGGGGGGAGTGTGCTGGCTGTGTGGGGGGGAGTGTGCTGGCTGTGGGGGGGGGGTGCTGGCTGTGGGTGGTAGTGGGGGTGTGTGCTGGCTGTGGGGATGTGCTGGCTGTGGGGGGGTGTGTGTGCTGGCTGTGGGGGGGCTGTGTGTTGGATGGGTCATGGGGGGTGTTGCTGGCTGTGGGTGGTGGTCGGTGTTGCTGGCTGTGAGTGGTGGGGTGGGGGGGGCTCCTGGCTGTGGCTGGTGGTGGGGGGAGTGCTGGCTGTGTGTCGGATGATGCAGTTCTCTCCGCAGGAGCATTGGTGCAAATCCGCAGCAGCAGCACTGCTTGATAGTGATACCGTGAGCTGACTACATTATATTACCTGTGTGACCTTCTGCACATCTCCTTGATGTTTCAGTCGATCACTTGACTTGAGATCTGATGTCTGCTTTTCAGGGGGGTTCGTGTGTGTGAGGGTCGGAATGGAAACCAGGGAGAGAGCTAACATAGAACGTGCTGCATTGTGTCTGAGTTTATGTTTAATGTTGTCTCTCTTTAATCTGCAGGCCTTGCCTGGGTTAAACTGCTGGAAGGTTTAATTGTTAAGATCGCTGAATTCATGCAAAGCACACATTCCTCTTACCTTGATGCAAATGAAGCTGGTTGTTCTGCAACCAGAAATGTGCTGCTTGGAGAAAAGGAAAAGGGATTGTGTTCATTTTACTTTTGAGGTTATGCACTGCAAAACAGATAAAAGGTTATACCTGCAGTCAGGTTGGTTTTAATGTAATAATGGAATTTTAAAATGTTTTGTTTGCTGATTTACATGGTGGTGAATCAGGTGCACTTGGGCAAACCTTCTTGTTTGCTTGCCTGGCTGGCACTTGGCTCAGTGACTTGCGGTGTATGGCTGTTTTTGCTCCTTTTCTCTTGATGTGTGGCCTCTCTCTCTCTCTCTCCCTCTCTCTTGCACTATTTTTAAGCGGTTGGTTGGGTGGCATTCTGTAGAACATGCCTTGCAAAAGCATTTGGCATCAACAATTCCACCTAATTCTTCAAAATCTGTCTTAACATTCAATAGCGGATCGCTTTCCAGGGGTAAAATTCCCTCCACGACTGTTTGTGGGACACTGCAGTGTGCAATTAATTGGCTGTCATGTCCTGCCCACAAAATACACAGTATGTTCTGTGAAGCGTTTTGAGACGTCTCGAAGACATGATAAGTCACTATATATCAAATGCAAAGATTATTATTATAATGCCAGCCATAGACCAGGCAATTTTCTCCCATCAACAGGACATACCTGAAGCCTCTCTCAACCCACAGTAACTTTTGCCCCCCCCCCCCTTTCCACGTTAACCTCTAAAATGAGAGATTGTGTGGGTACGATTGTCAGAACCTCTGAAAAAAACACATTCATTAATTCAAGAACCACATCCCTGCATTGGTAAAGTGTCTTCCACGTCGGGAGGACGCCCCGATTCATAGGATTTACTGTGAAGCAGAGTGACTATTTGTAGGTGAATGGCTGGCTACAGATGAATGAGTTACTGTATTCTGTGCCCGAATGCTTGCCTGCTGCCAGAAGTTTTTAGTGATAATTGTAATCTTTCTTCCCTCAGAAAACAGTCTTCCGAAACGTAATTGATGACAGCATCACACTTGTCTGGGTTGCAGTAGAATCCATCTAACTGCCAGTTGGCAGGAAATACAGCTTTGTCCTTCTCTTGCTCACTCTCTCACTCTCTCTTAACCTAACCTCCTATGATTGGTCACCATTTCCTCCATTCCTTTGGACCTTGGCATCAGACATCATTCATTCCTCAGCTGACGTCAGTTTCCTGGATGTGACGTTTTCATGGGTTTTCTTTCTCTTCTCTTCTTTCCCCCCCCCCCTTTTTTTTAAGGGATTAATACTGGTAAAGTGATCCGCTAATCGACTAATAACAACAGCAACAACTTGGATTTACATAGCGCCCTCCATGGCGGACGGCGTCTCTAAGCGCTTTAAACCGGGAGCACTCAGAGGGCTAATAACTGGGTTCCTATTTATTGCTAGGTAAACGGAGGCATGTGAAGTAAGGAAACTTGCCCAACGTTTTGCCCTGCCGGGAATCAAACCCAGATCTTATCGCTTGCGAGGCGAGTGCTCTAACCATTACGCTACAGGACTCCTGCATGACCTGACTTCCTGGTGTCAGCATTGAGAATGGGGTGGTTGAGGGAGAGGGTCTGCCTCTTGCACGTCTGTATGTATTGCTAATACATATATCATGAATAAATTTACACCATATGTTAGAACGCCCTGTTGTCTGTGTCGTCCTGGACTTTATTTTATTCTTTCCTCTAATTATAATAATCCGTGCATTTGATATAGTGCCTTATCACGTCTTTGAGACGTCTCAAAGCGCTTCACAGAATATATTGTAAAGTGAATTAACTATATTTTGTGGGTGAAACGCAGCAGCCAATTAAGCACAGCAGGATACAACAACAAAATTACATTTATAGAGCGCCTTTCACGTTGGGAGGACGTCCCAAAGCTCTGATACCACAAACAGTCATGGACTGAGTGATCAAATCATTATTATGTTTTGAAGGATTATTATCCCTGGAAAAGCGATTCGCCAATCAATCAACAACCGCTACAACTCCAATATGGGAGATTATCTTTTGAAATTAGTAACTTATGCCATGGTTTTGCTGGCATCCTCTGTGCCCTCTTGCTGAGAACATCTCACTGCGTCGTGGGACTGCAATGTGGGCCACTCGTTCGAGTTTAACCATAGGTCATTTACCAGACTAACTACTCCTTATAAAAGTACTTACTATATCTCAAAGTACCGCCCCATCTCCAACCTCCCTTTCCAAAATCCTGAAACGAGTTGTTGCTTTCCAGCTTCGCTCTTTCTTGCCACTCCCTTCACAAACCCCTCCAATCGTGGAGTCCTGTAGCTCAGTGGTTAGAGCACCCACCTTGCAAGCGAGACACCTGGGTTCAATTCCCGGGCAGGGCGAAACCTTGGGCAAGTTTCCTTACTCCACACGCCTAATAATAATCCCTCCAAAAAACAAAACAATAATAAATTGGTCATTTTCAATCCACGACTGTTTATGGGACACTGCTGTGTGCAAATGGCTGCCGCATTTCGCCCACAAATACAGTCAATTCGCTTT
The DNA here is from genome assembly GCF_018977255.1 of Callorhinchus milii. Taxonomy (NCBI): domain Eukaryota; kingdom Metazoa; phylum Chordata; class Chondrichthyes; order Chimaeriformes; family Callorhinchidae; genus Callorhinchus; species Callorhinchus milii. Next base: position 3,618,472 of record NW_024704765.1, read on the forward strand.
ACACCATATCCTGTGAAGGGCTTTGAGACATCTAGAAGATGTGAAAAGCGCTATATCAAATGCAAGGATTATTATTATTATCGTGTTTCCGTGCTGCCCATAGCACAGGAACAGCTTTCAGCAAAGTGACAAATGACATTTTGTCCATCTGTGACTAGGGCTCCCTCTGCCTCCTTGCCCTCCTTGAACTCTGCTGCCTTCGATACCATTGACCACTCTTATCTTCCTCCACCGCCTGTCCTCTCACCTCAAACTTTATGGTTCTGTCCTTGAATGGTTTAGATCCTACCTCTCACAACGTCTTCACTTCATCTCCAGAAACAGTTTCTCCTCTAGCCCCCGCACCATCTTGTGCTCGTTCCTCAGGGCTCAGTCCTTGGTCCCCTCTCTTCAATATCTATATGCTCCCTCTTGGTGACATCATCTGCAGACATGGGATCAACTTCCATGTATGTAGATGACACCCAACTCCTACCTCTCTGCCTCCACCCTTGACTCCAGGACCACTGCTGTGTTGACAGAATGTCTGTCAAACATCAAGTCCTGGATGAGACCTAACTTTCTACAGTTGAACGTCAACAAGACCGAGGCTTGTCAGCGTCAGCGTCTCCTCACCTCAGGCAAGAACAACAACAACTTGCACTTATACAGCGCCCTCCACGCCGGGTAGCATCTCAGAGCGTTTAACACTGGCAGGGGGAGAGGTGGCAACGGTTGAACGGTTGAAGAGGAAGGTTTTCAGGTGGGATGCACACTCCACCTCACCCAGCCAGTCCGGAACCTTGGCACCTTGTTTGACCCTCAATTACCTCAATTACCCCAAATCTGTGCCATAACCCGCTCTGCCTTTCCCCACTTCCACAACATCACTCCGCCACTGCCTCACCCCTCAGGCTGCCTAAAACCCTTATCCACGCGTTTATCACATCTATGCTCGACTATGCCAACTCCCTGCTTGTCAGCCTTCCCAACACAAGTTGCAGATCATCCAGAACTCTGCAGCTCGCGTCCTTGCCCGGCTCCATTGGCTCCCCATCCCCCAGAGAATAGAGTTCAAAATCCTCATATTCAAGGGCCTTCATGGCCTTGCCCCTCCCGGCCTCTGCAACCTGCTAACCCCATATTAACCTGTCCGCTCCCTCCACTCAGCAGTCACCCGCCCGGCCCAACTCACCATCGATGGTCAGCCTTTCTGCCCCCATCCTTTGGAACTGCATTCCACGTTCCCTTTGCCTCGCTTCCTTGTCTCTTTCAAGGCATATCTCAAAACCCTCCTCTTTGACCGGGCCTTTCGCCACCCTCCTGCCCTCCCTGATCCCAACCCCCAACTCGGGTCCAAATCCCTGAATGTCCAGCACCTTAGGACGTCCTTCCCAAGTGAAAGGCGCTATAGCAATGTAATTTTGTGTTGTATCTAAAAAATCTTTACAGTGATTGTTATTGATAACCGTGGTAGCTATTTTGAGCACAGCAAAGTCTTACAGACAACTATGAGGTGAATGACCAACTAATCTGGAGGATTGTTGGCCAGGACAGTGGGAAAAACACTTGTGTCAAAGTGGATTGAATGCCCTCCCAAAGAGGCAGTCAGAAGCAGATTTGTAATATCTCATCCCGAACCACAAAGTAGTTACTTAGCTTTACTCCTGCAGACCGTAGTTGTCTTGCAGGTTTTTGAACAGTCAGTTGATTTTCTTTATTCTGTGTTTATAAGATTGAGTTGCTTGAGTTGTCAGAGTTTGTTCCCATTCGTGTCTTGTGACCAGTCCTTGTCCATCCAAGATTATTGGGGAGAGTAATATGTTGACTCGAAATGTTCTTGTGTAACTTTCTGAATGACGAACAGCAATGTGACCATTCGAGCTGCCAGCATATTAATGATCACAGCGTGTCCGTCAGCAAGGCTGTTGTGATAGCGGACAGTGTTTTGGATGGTAACAGCATGTGCTGGAAACAGGCTGGTGACATCCTGTAAATACTGTGTACATTCTGTCAATATTTAATTTCACTGAATCATCCTGCCCACAGTACCTATTTTTAATGTGATTTCTCTGAAAGGATCGAGCAGCGCAGGTTTAGTCAGGATCAGCTTTTACCACAGCAACGCATTGCTGTTGTACATCTCTTGTATTCTCAATAAGCTGCCCTGTCGTGCTGCGTTTCAGCTGGTTTGAGCTTACAAACTTTCTTCTGGTTACTGAGTGTTTTCTGCTGGTATATCAGGAACGTTTTTTTTAAGCAGACCAGGGAAAAGGATTCCATCTGCTTCCCACGAGCGCTGCAAACTTGTACCCCCGGTGCTGAGTTCAGTGATCAACAATGGTGCATCAGTCGTTGGTAAGCAAGTACCCTGGATCCCGAGGGGTTTGTGCTCTCAGGATATACCGATTCCCTGCTGGCGTTTTCTTCAGGAGTTATCGTTCTTCTTCAGGTGGCCTGTGTCGGCCTTTTCTTTCAGTCACCCAGGAATAAGTTTAACAATGTTTGAATTATCTGTGCAGTTTGTGTGTCTGTGACTGTGCCAGCTTCTTTATACATAGTAACTGCTGATGTTTGCACAGACCAGAAAGTACTTTTGAAAATAAGTGGCTTAGTGGAATCGATATTTATCTTTCTTTGAGTAACATATGTAATATGCCTGTAGAGGCATGTCATGAGTTGTACAGCTTTGTACGGGGAAGAAGTTGTTGTGTGGTTTACTCAGCAGGGCTGGACATCTGCGTACAGTTGCTGCAAATTAGCTCGATTGCCTTTGGTGCATGAGAATTCTTGTGGTTTGGTTGCCAGCAAAACCACTCGTGGCATAAGTTCTTTTTGTTCACAAGACACTCTCTCTCCTCTATTGTGTTGAAGAGTTGTGAATTCTTAGCTTGGATCTGAGGTGTTATGACTGTTTGCCGGTCAGTCAAGGAATTCCATGGAGAAACCAGAGGTTATGCCATGGAGTCGCTTGCGATGCAGCGGGTGTGTGAGCTGTAAATCGGACTGTTTAGATGTGGGTAATCGAGGTCTGATTTCAACGATTGTTAGATATGTAAATGTTATGAAAGTGCATTTATTCAAAAGTGTTGTTGACCTATACCATATACGTGAATATCAATACTTTACACCAACCAAAACAGGCATCTTCCTTTTTAGTTAATAAAATGTGCCCCCCTCTCTCACACAGGCTGCTTTCCCCACTGGCCAGAATGCAGCTCCGCTCGTGTACTCTCAAAATCCACAGACAATGACGCCGCAACAGCAGACTAGACAGGTATGTTACTCCTGAGGGGGGTGGGGGGAGGGGGAGTGGCCACAACAGCACCCGGTTCATTTTATATTTAATGACTGTGGTGCTAAAGGCTTGCTTTTTGGTGTAATGCATTTTCCTTTCACTGCTTTCCACCATAGAATGATTGCTGGGCAGTCCGTGAGCCCGCTGGGGCCAGTTGCATGCACTGACTGTGCAGAGAAATTGGGTCACAGACAAGAAACTGGGCAAATTAGAAATGTGCGTTTATCAACCATGTTTTAAATCTTTTTTTTAAAATTGCAGACTGTCACGCTTTTTGTTTTATTGTTGGAAGTTCTGTGTTGGATTAACTATTATATTATACATCAACATCACCTTCACACAGGCAAGACTGTAGAACACACGCGCCCCACCACACTTGGGGGGTATATTCAGAACAAATCTATGCAAACACTATTTCAGTGAGCGAATATTGAATCTGTGGAACAGGCTCCCTAGGGAGACGGTCGAAGCAGAAAGTGTTGATTCTTTCAATCATCGATTAGATAGTTTTCTTTTAGGAAATAACATTGTAGAATATAGACAGTGAGTTTGGGACAACATGCAGATTATGGACTAGATGGACCTTGATCTTTTTTCTTCTAGAATTTCTTATATTCTTATGCTGTAGATGCAAAATTGTAGATGCAATTTCAATCGGGATTGTAATAGGGGTGGGTACTTGGGAAGCTGGGGTATTAAGTGATTTGAAGATGAGTGTGGAATGGGTTTAAATAATCTGCCACAATGGGATAAACTGGCTAACAGGCTTGATGGGCTGAATGTCTTTGTTTCAATTGAACGGAGAAGTTCAGACAAAATACGTTCCATTCAAAGTACCTTCCTTACATGTTGAGGAGGGAGTGTGTTTTTTTCCCAGTAGTGAAGAGTCAAGCATGGAGTGCAGTGCAGTGACCAACACAGTGATAGAATGTTACAGCACAGAAACTAACCACTGACTCATCAAGTCTGCACTCGTGTTTTTCTCCATGAGCCAGCTAACTTTATTCTTCAAGCATTTGTCTAATTCCCTTTTAAAAGAATTTAATAGTGCTTAAAACAAAGCATAAATGCTTTATGGCAAGCATTTCCTCTATATCTGTAAAGATATTTCTTTGTACCATCTCCTTAAAAGTTAGTTTTAAGTTTTTCTCCTCAAATGTTCCCCTAGAACCTACTTCATTGCTGGGCCAAGGGAGCAGAAAGAAAATTCTCCCTAGATGTTTAACCATTTGTTTAAAAAAAATACTGAATTAATTTTAAGCAAGAAAGCTTTCTTTTTACCCAGAGAGTTGTTACGGTCTGGAATACACTGCATGAAAGGATTTTGGAAGCAGTTTCGATAGTAGCTTTGAAATGAGAATTGCATGGGGTGGGAGTCGGACTAATTGGTGGCTCGTTCAAAGGGCCGGACAGGCACGATGGGCCGAATGACCTCCTTCTGTGCTGTAACATCTTCCCTCCCTCCTTCTTTCTTCCCTCCTTCCCTTCTTTCCTCTCTCTGCCCTTTCCCTCACTCCCTCCATCCCTGGAGCTCTTTCTCTACAATATTAACAACAACAAAATTACGCTTATGGAGCACACTTCAGGAGGTCGTCCCAAGGCGCTGGACAGTCACGGGAGAGGACCTGAGCATGAGGGAGGGGTGGGGTAGGGGTGAGGGAAGGCAGATTAGTGGGAGGGCGACTGAAGGCACAATCAAAAAGGAGGGTCTTGAGACCAGCCTTGAAGGAGGCAAAGGAGGAAGCGAGGCGAATGGACTGTGGGATGGGAGTTCCAGAGGGGGCATAGAGGCTGAAAGCCCGGCCACCGATGGTAGGGCGGGTCGGGCGGGAGACGTGCCTGTGTTTCTACATCTGCCTATTTGTGTTAAATGTGGCTGGCTGTTCCTAGCTGAGGGTCAGTGTGTAGTCTTGTGGCAGAAGCATTCAGCCCATTTTACTCCCTGCTGAAATCAGTAGGCCAGACATGAATTGGCTGAATGTTCCTGGGGATAAAGCTAGATGCCAGGAATTCAGACTAGTGACAGGTGGGCACGGGACTCAGTTATTGTAGTGGCTTGCATTGCATGCAATTACATTGTATTTGCAATTTTCGTTTCCTGTCAGGATTTTGCTTTTTGTAAATGTAGATTTTCCAATTGTTATCTATCCTTTCCTCCTAAAATAAACCAAAATGTGAAAGGTTTTGATTTTCTCATTATTCACTGCATTGTGTGTGGCTGTGTCTTCCTCACTGTAAATCGCTTATTTTTCTTAGTGCACTGAATATTGATGCAAATCCTAAACCTCTGATTGAGAGAAAAAATGTGCATCAAAGGTTTGAAAAGTCACAGTTCACTGAACAAATTAAACTGCGCGTAAGAAAATCAACCTAGATCGGTGGTGCGCTGAAGGCGACCCTGTCTTGTGGTTCTGATTGTGGAAAGCATTGATATTTACCTGACGTAGCAGTACATTAGAATTGTGGTTTAATGCTTGTGCTTTGAGTTTTCTAGTCTGTCATAGCGTTCTTGCTGACTCTGTGTGCCTTTCCCTTGTGTGTTTCTCACTTCTCTTCAGTTTGCAGCAGGGCCTCGGACAGCCCACCACCAGGTATTTGGCCCAATTCACTTTGTACACTTCAAGGTTTTTTTGTGCCAATTTTAATAAGCCTTAAGCAGTAGTTCCAATCACTTTGATAAAACAGTTTCACAAAATGGAGCTTCACCCTTGCCAACAGTCTAAGGTGGTATCCTGACTGACCAGATAGGCAGTCAGTTGTCTCTGGGTGGCACCCATGATTTCCTGTCCACTTGCCCTCCTTCAAAAACAGACATTAGAGAATTTTAATTAGGGTAGACTATATTTCTTGTTTGAGACTGGAAGCTGTGATTTGATGGCAATGACTCATTCCCTGTCCACATATTGGATTATTTGATCCATCTGAAGACTGCAGCACTTTTATTAATTTCTCCCCCCGAGCAGGATAGAAATTGTTCAATTATATTCCTTTGTAAAATGTTCCAAAATAAAGCTTTCTGTCATTTTGCCCTTTTGTGACTTAATTTTGTAGGATTCTGTAATAACAATATTAATCCTTGCATTTGATATAGCGCCTTATCACTTCGTTGAAACGTCTCAAAGCGCTTCACAGAATATACTTTAAAGTGAACTGACTGTACATTTTGTGGGAGAAACACGGCATAGCAGAAACCCACAAATAGTCATGGATTGAGTGACTAAATTATTATTATTTTATGATTATTACTCCCACCAATATTGCATATAAAGCATGCCCCTGTAATCCTAAATGATCTGTAGAAGCTTTCAGCTCTCCAGGAGTAAATGTACTATCGTAATAATATGGGCATTTGAATTCTCCCAAAATTATATCTTACCCTTCCCTTGTAAAAATTAATCTTATTTTTTTTAAAAAAGGTTTGTTGATGGTCAATTTGAGTTAGACGGTAATGAGGGGAACAGCCAATTAAAATGTATGAACTTTGAAGAGTTTTAAGAAGGTTAGGATTTACCTCCCCAAATTATAGCATACACAGCCAAAGAAATACCCCTTTGAATTTCAGGTTCCTTTTGTAATTATTCTTTTGCTCCAATCCTGATGTGCACTGGAGGCGTTTGCCTCTGATATTTCATCATCTGGCTGTCCATCCACTTCAGTAACTGAAGCTCCAAAATGCTTGCTGCACCTGCTTCATTCTGTGTGACATTCCACTGTGCCTCACCCGACCTATTGGCCATTTAGTGCGTTTCAGCGGGTTCAGTGTGGAGCTTAGAATGTTTGTCCAAGTAGTCATCCTTGCATTTTGATGTACCACCTTTCACTTCATAATGTCTCGAGTACTTCACGGGATTCACTGTAAGGTGTAGCGATTGTGTTTTTGTAGGCGAAAATTCATCCTGAGCACTAATTAATGTGATCATTAACACCTGTTAATCGAAAGGAAAACCACAGATTTCGTTCCAACATATTAAAATGTTAACATCCTTTAGAATTTTGGAAGATTCTTTAATTCAGTCTTGATTTTGAAGCCGCCTTTCAGCCCGACTTCAGAGTGGATTGAAGAATTCTTACAAATTTGAGAAGTTTAGGCTTTCTGTGACTTGTTTTTTAAAAAAACGTATTTAAATTTCATAAACAGTGTTGTTTGCTTCCATCAGCCCTTATCCCCCTTCTCCATTACTGTTTAATTTAAATTGAGGTGCCTGTTAATGGACTGATTTTTTTTCAATTGCTATCTCTTCCCACTTCATTTTAATTTAGACCTGAGCTCAAGCTAGTGGAGGAATAGCTTGCGAGGTATCATTATTTCTGCTATCTGAGTCTTGAGAAATGCTGCAGTCTGATCTAACCAATGTAAAGCACCACAGGCATATTTCTGCAATTTATTTATTATGGTGCCATAAATAGCTTTGCAATTGGATGTAAACAATAAAGCCATGTGCAGGTTGGTAATGAAGTCCTTGCTGTTAATTGCAGGGTCAATTGGCGTTCAGTCAAAGGATTTGTTTGATCAGTGTTTCTGGAACTACTTATTAAGGCTAAAATGGAGGTAATGGTGATCTTCTACATTTATTTTTCAACCACGAGGAATCACTTCTAAGTTTGCACCTGATTCCACTTCGAGCTGTACATTAGCACAATGTGTGGGAGCTTGGATTTGAGACTGATTTTTCCAAAGCCATTTTTTAGCATAATTTTGCTTTTTAAACACAAACCTTGCTTTAAAAGATGTGGGGTAAAAGGTAGCAGTGAGCTCTCTCTGACAGACATCTCGCTCCGTGAGGTAAATCCTTTCTACTGCTAATAATTCATGACGACTCCCTCTGTCTGTGATACATTCTCAATGAGCTGTGGTTTGGCTGAGGAGATTGGGATAGGAGAGTATTTTTCATTAAGGAATTGTAAATTGTAAATCTTGCTTCTGAAACACACGCTATGAAAACTTAATAGTACAATTTTGGCCGAGTATTTTTTCAAAAAAGGTAGATTTTTGTTTTGCATTTGCAATAAGGAAAGAACTTGCAATTTTCAGTTGCTTTATAACGTTGCATCTCAGGTAATTAGTCAAGTGTAGTGACAACAGTTAAACAAGGGCCAAGTTATTCATTGTTTCCTCAGGATAGGAAGATTTTTTAGACAAGATTTTTTTTCTTTCAACATTTTTAGATTTCAGCAATAAGTTAGGACAATGTAAGTTTATTTTTAAATTACAAAAAATGCACTTAAAGCATTAATTCCTTGAATATTAATATCAATATCAATAAATTGACTTCTGTTTATATATTCACAATCTACCAGTTCTAGTTCACCACAGTAATATTTGGGAGAAGGGGGAATGTTTGACATCTAATGAGCAGGATTACAAATAGCAGTTTGTTTTTGGAGTTGGGGGGATGCACCAATGACTCTGCTGTTGGTGAGTTGAAACGGCACCCACATCTGAAATGCTGCCCTATGCTCTCTTCTCTTTCTCAGTGAATACTACTTTTACACTCTCAATTTATCTCTAGAGGCAACAAGTGTTATAAAGTGGCTGGTTTTCCTGACTTTTAATTTGTTGAGATTTGACTCTTATAACGAAAAGCTTTCGAGCATGTAGGCACCTGTGAGAATGATGTCTCGGCCAAAGGGATTCTCTCCTGTGCAATCTACCATGTTTGTGATCTGCGCTGGCCAAATAATACCAGCAGAATTGTCTGATTTTTAGGGTCTGCTCCCCACCCCCCCCAAAGATAACTCCTCTAATGGCACCTGTACTGTGTGTGCGTGCATGTAACACTATTTACGATGGGCAATCTGGATACAGTGTAAAAAGCACAAACTCTGGTTTGCAACCGCAAGCAAAACCATTTTGTGTTTCAGATCTTAATGTTTTCATAGCAGTGCTCCTGTAGCTATCAGATTTTCATTTTTCAACGGTACATTCAGTTTTCAAACCAATTGTCTTAAGCCCTGAAGCCGAGCCACAGGGATAGGAGCCATATCTAATACAGAGCAGTTGAAAAATAAGTTAGAAGGTCAGTTTTGCCTTTATCCAAAGACTCTTGCCAATAGAACAGAGTTACTCAGTTATTCTGCATTTTCTTCTTTGATTAAAAATGTTTTTTCTGGCAAGACCTTTAATGTAACTAATATGAAGAGATACATTCCCCTTTCCAGCTCGTTTAATGAGTAAGCCATTTGTTCCACAAGTAAAGATACTCTTACTAGTACTCCACCTTACTATAAGTTTGATTCTTGATTCTTATTTCTAATTTTTTTAAATCTCCAATAAATTCACTTTTTTTTAATTAAAAAAATCTTGCCTTGTTGTGCATCGTTCTATTTTTACTCATACACTGTTACTGGTAAGTAAGTGTGTGGAGGTATCCAAAACCCTAAATCATGGCTAGCAGCAACTGCACAGGTGGCTGTGAAATAGTCAACTACTTTTGAAATACTTATTCTATTGTTTGCCTTAAACAATTAGGAATAACCACAATTCAAAAAGCAAACTAGAAGATTGATTTTTTTTTAAAAAAGGGTATGCAAGATATAGAGGAAAAAGGAGTGTGTCTCTTTCAGTTGTCTATTGTGTGAGATCTATGGTTCTGGCACTTTGTAAAGCATGCTGATTCTCACTACTTTCCTAGAGCTATTCACGGGCGGTACTTGTTGGATATAACGCAGCAGTAATGTGTTACATATGCAGCCTTGTTTTCTTTCCCAATCCTGAAGGGGCCACAGCCCTACTCGGCCTGTTTGTAGTCTACTGTACTGCACATACAATTTACATAATGAAATGCCCTTTAACAGAGACTGTCCACTCTATCCCAGCAATTTAGTTTCTTGCACAGATCCTCCCCGAACCCCTCTAGTAAAATGTGTCTCTTATTCAACTGGTGACCCTTATGGGTGCTGTTCCCTCCTCTTTCCCCAAACCCTAGCAACACTGGATGCATTTCATTTTATACAGGGTTTGGTCATCTTAAGTCTCCATTCCTAATGCCATCACATTTCAACCAAGCGTCTGTCCCATTGTCTCCTGGTTCTTTTTGCCTCAACTTCATTAGCTCAGGGGTCTACTCCACATGGCTCCTACTGTCCTACCCACTTATCTTGAACCTGTTTATGTCAAAATTCTGCTTATAATAGCAGAAATGTAAAGTCCAGGTCCCTTCTCTGCACATTAATACTAAAATCGTAACGTTGACATAAACTCTAGCACACTTAGAATCGTAGAAGGAGGCCATTTGGCCCATCGTGTCTGTACCAGCTCTTTGATAGAGTTACCAACTAGTCTCACTCCCCCACTCTTACCCCATAGCCCTGCACATTTTTCCTTTTAAAACTCCTATCTAATTCTCTTTTGAAAGCTATTATTAAATCTGCTTCCACCACCCTTTCAGGCAGTGCATTCCAGATTGTAACAACTCTCTGGGTAAAAAAAATTCTCCTGGTTCTTTTGCCAGTTATCTTAAATCTGTGTTCTCTAGTTACCGACCCACCCGCCAGAGGAAACAGTTTATTTTTATGTCAACAAATTGCTTAGGTCCCTAACAATACTAAAGGTCTTGTTTTATTACTACTCATGTCGTCCGTATACTCTTAAAATCACTATTTTTGTAAATAAGTTAACAATTTTTTTATAAATAAAGTGACGAACATGCATAGAAATAAATGGTTCAGGAATTTTAATTAAATGTCTTCTTTTGAAAATAAATCTATGAAAATACATGTAAATATTTGTTACTAAATTTTAATCACAAAATATTTATTGTCCGCTTGTGACTGCCTACGTCGACAAACCACCTCTGCCGTTACAAAACTCAAATGGTCCCTGATATGTCAACATAAGTGGGTAGGACTGTAATCTCTGAACAGCTTATTGGAAATGTGTTAAAGATATTAACCAGAAAGTCCACAATGGGAGTCAGTTTAGCATTCCATTCAATATTCAGTGCATCTAATGGACTTACATATAAGTGTCCCAGACCCCGACCCTACACCAGTTCAATAGAGAAGATGGACCTGGAACATTGGGCTTGTGGCTCGTGGCCTTTGACTGCTGACCTGTCGGATTCCAGCTTTTGTCTTCAGCTTGTCAAAGAGCCAGTGTCCCACGAGCCAGATGTCCACCATAACATATGAACTTCAAGGGGAGATGTGTGTCCAAGATTACTTGATGAACCACTAAATTGAATCCAGTTTTTGATTGAAATGAGTTGGTTAGTTTTGCATTGGCTGCACTTTAAAGCAGCCGCACTGTTTTTCTTTTGACCGGAGGAAGGGAGGATAACTCGCACCACTTTATGAATGGAAAAGCTTCATTTCCCTCCTGCACAGACTGTTTCACCTTCAGAAAGGCTCTACAAAGATAGTTTCCTATTCAGACAAGAATTGGTAAAAGCCTGAATTTTAAATTAAATCTGTCCTTGAACACTCCTTGTGATTGCCCTCAGGCAGATCGAGATCTTGGATCCCACCATATTAGCCACTCACTGGATTTGCGCTCCAGGAACCTGAAATTCCTTTGTTTTAAAGCCATTGTCTAAAGATCTAAGAGCGTGCAAAATGTTCTAAAACTGTATGTATCTTACATTTTCAGGCACTTAGTTGTCTTCAGGCTTCGCCAATCTGACATTTTGGGCCTCTGGTTATTTTTTGGGAGAAAGCTTTCTGTAGTGCGGTCGGTGTAAGGAATCTAAATGTGTTCTCTGGTGTGTACTCAAGCTATATTCACAGCCAATGATTTCCCACCCTCAACTTTAATAACTTCCAAACTTTGCCACACTGCTGAGGATGGTGATCTTTGTGAACAATTTGCACAATGCATGGGGATGGCTTGTCTACCTAAGCTAAAGCTGCAGTGGGTGGATATTAATTGGGTTTATAATATAGGAGGGGAAACTTAAGTTGCATTTTATAGGTGGCAACTCATTGGCTATCTATACACTGAATGCATGTGCTGCTGTCTCCCTCCCGACTTGATCTATAAGGTGTTCCATTGGTTTCTCTCTTTTCTGCTACTTTGATGGCTTCATTGTTGAAGGGAGGATTCAGACCGATTCAGGTAATACCAATTGACCGCAAATTCAATCTTTTGTTTCTCAACCTACTTGTTTATATAATCTTCAAAGAGCAGGGATTCAATAGCTAAATATTGCAATGCACTGAATGGTGTAAAGCGTATAGGCTAAAGATTGCACTGACCGGTGTAGCAGATTGAGGCAAGCAGTGCTTTGGACAGGAGTGCTACCCATTTGTCTTCAATGAAGTTCATAACAAAGTAGTTTGGGTGGACAATTTGTTTAAAACCTATTTTACAACCAAGCTACTCAGATGTTAATTGAAGCTGTTTTATGAGAGGTGGGTATAGAGTACATGGGATGAGGTGGGTAGGATACATGGGATGAGGTGGGTAAGGTACATGGAATGAGATGGGTATGAATATATGGGATGAGGTGGGTAGGGTACATGGGATGAGATGGGTAGGGTACATGGGATGAGATGGGTATAGAATACATGGAATGAGGTAGGTAGGGTACATACATGGGATGAGGTGGGTATAGAGTACATGGGATGAGATGGGCATAGAGTACGTGGGATGAGGTGGGTATAGAGTACATGTGATGAGGTGGTCAGGGTACATGGGATGAGGCAGGTGTCCCTTTTGGATCACTTGAATGTGGCGATGAACACCAGTGCACATCTCTGGCATTGCTGCTTATTTGCATGACTAAAGGGTTCTGTGACTCTAATGGGGAAGGCAGGCATAAGACTGTTTCTTCCCCCCCACCCAGCATCCAGATATAAGGCTTTAAGCTTCATAATGAGCAGGTTGTCGTATCTGTAACACTCCACGTATCTGGGACTAATGACCCAATTAGTGCTAGGATTTACCAGTTGAGTTTTAAGCACCAAAGTATAGAAGAGAATCTTGGCTTTTATGGGGAGTTAAACACTTAAATAAATAGATAGACCCGTTGTGATATACCTGATTTTATTTAGTGAGTGATTGCTATTGTGTCGCTATGTAGTAAGCAGTGGTTGACTGTTAGTGTTTGCCTTGTTTTACATCCGTTCTCATTCTGTTTTCCAGTTTTTCCCAAGGCCACAGATGCAAGCAGCTCGGCCCAGCATCCCCAACAACAGTCCTTCCATGCGTCCTGGGGCACAGACAGCAACGGCGGCAGTCTACCAGCCCAGCCAAGGGCCCATCATCATGATGAACCCACCTGTGCCATACCCCCAAGCCCCTCAGGCTCAGTATTACATCGCTAACCCGGTAAGAGACCCTCCAGGGGTAGCTGTTAGAAACGTTAGATTTTATAGCGAAAAGGAGGCCATTAAAAGGGAACACTAAAGTCTTCTATAAACACATAAAAAGTAAAAGATGATCAAAGCAAGGGTGGGGCCGATTAGGGACCAAAAAGGAAAACTTCAGCGGGCATGGCTAAAGGCAGAGGGCGTGCCTGAAGTACTGAATGAGTACTTTCCTTCTATCTTTAGTAAGAGGATGCTGACAATGTCACAGTAAAGGAGGTAGAGAAATTGGATAGGATAAAAATAAATAGAAAGGAGGTTCTTAAAGGGTTAGCAGCGCTCAAAGTAGAAAAGTCACCTGGTCTGAATGGGATGCATCCTAGATTGCTGAGGGAAGTTAGGGTGGAAATAGCGGAAGCTCTGTCCACAATCTTTCAATCCTCCTTCAATATCATAGAATTATGCAGCACAGAAAGAGGCCATTCAGCCCATCGTGTCTGTGCCGGCCTTTTGAAAAGAGCTATCCAATTCAACCCCACTCTCTCCCATAGCCCTGCAAACTTGTCCTCCCTAAATAATTATCTACTTCTCTCTTAAAAGTAATTATCGAATCGGCTTCCACAACCCTTTCAGGCAATGCATTCCAGATCCCAACAACTCGCTGTGTGAAAACATTTCTCCTCACCTCCCCTCTGTTTCTTTTAACAACTATTTTAAACCGGTGTCCTCGGGTTACCGACCCACCCGCCAGTGGGAATAGTTTCTCCTTGTTCACCCTATCGAATCCCTCATAATTTTGAAAACTTCTATTAAGTCTCCTTTAACCTTCTCTGCTCCTTGTACTTTTCAGAATTTTTATTAAAAAAAAGTGATTGTGCAGCTAATGGTCAATGGTCTTTGAAATGAATAACATAAATGTAATAAAAAAAAAATTCTTTACCTCTGTTACTGACAGTTCCGCCCCAGTGCAGCTCCTTACGTGGGTCCCCCACAGCAGTATTCGGTGCAACCACCTCCGGGGCCATTTTACTCAGGACCGGGTCCCGGTGACTTCCCTGCATACGGTGAGTCTGAAATCAGTACTAATAATAATAACCCTCGCAATTAATATAGCTCCTCATCACATCATGGCGAAGTCTCAAAGCGCTTCACAGAATACACTGTAAAGTGAATTGACTGTATATTTTGTTGGCGAAACACGGCAGCCAATTGTGCACAGCAGCGTCCCACAAACAGTCGTGGATTGAAGAGAACAATTTTTTTAAATTTTGAATGATTATTACCCCCGTGAAAGGGATCCACCAATCTTCTAACTCTCGGGTTCCTATTTACTGCTAGGTAAACAGGTGTCCGGAGTACAGAAACTTGCCTAATGATTTGTCCTGCCCAGGAATCGAATCCAGGTCCTCTCGCTTGCATGGGATGTCCTCTAACCACTACACTACAGTGACTGCGCTTGGTGTCTTTTAAACTAAATCTGACTGAATGATCTTTGACTCAGGGATTTCCATTGTGTAATCCTGCAACATCTGTCTTTTCAATTAATTGAAATTTGATGCAGTTCTTTTGCATATCAAAACTCCTCCACTATCATTAGTTCTCACAAGTAGCTGCTGGGACTTAAACTTCTGCTCTTTTGGCCCACTTCTTTAGTATTTCTGAATTTATTGTTCTGGGTTAACTTTTTCTCTTCCCTTTAGTATTGTACGTAGGAGATTTCTTTGGACGTCTCTTTTCAATGCTTGTGTGTCAGCTTGGCTTTGCTGGTAGGACTTGTTGCTGTGGGTCAGCGGGTCATAGGTCCAAACCAACCCCCACTCAGGGACTCACGTTTGTAACTCAGTTAACATTCCAACACAAAACGAGGGAATGCATTGTAATATTGGTAGTACTGTCCTTTGGATGAGACTTCAAAGTGGTCTTGCCTGTCTGTTCAGCTGTTATTCATGTGTGAAGGTTGGCAGGTTGTTGAACCATTGGATTATTACAGCCATTACATCATTCTTTCCCAAGATCCACACACAAGTTGCATCAGAGAATAGTAGTTGGGAGCAGGAACCTTGGCTATTTTCTTCTTGGCTTCCCTACTCTTTTCCTTCATTTTGTTTAGATTTTCTAACTCCTTTGATTTCCTTTAACTTTTTTTTAAACACAATGGAGATCGGAGAGCGTTTTTTTTTGTCTTTTTCCCCTTCCCATCCACTAGTAATGTACATCTGCAGCCTAGAAACTGTATTAGGCACTTCATTTTTTTGCCATTGATATTCATTTAAACCTCGTCTTTCAATGGGCTATATTTCAAAGCTGCTAATTAAATTCCATTCATCAAGTGTATTCTTGGTTCGCTGGTTTAAAGGGTTCTTTTACGCTGGGACTTTGTGTAGTCTACGGGATGTATTCTGCAGCAGTTTCAAGAGGACTTGTCCAATTTTCTTAATATATTTTGAAATCTGTTTCAACATTTGTCAAGAGTAATGTAATTGGAGTGATTTCTGCCGCAGCGCTGTCAGGTGAGACATAACGATAAGGAAGTACCACACAGAGTCCTGGATAGGATTGGTTGATTATGGCTCGGATCTTTCATACCAACTGTGCAATGGATAGGGGTGAGGAGAGAGCTGTTAATACTACAGGTAATGTCCTATGCAATGTCTCTTTCACAACAATTTGCATTTATGTAGCGCCCTTCACGTGGTATCTCGGAGTACTTGACAGTGGTGGGGGCTGGGTGGGGGGGTAGAGGAAGTGACCGAAGAGGAAGGTCTTCAGTCATGTTGTAAAAGAGGGAAAGGAGGAGCCAAGTCAGAGGGATTGGGGGAGAGAGTTCCAAAGCTTCCAAACCGATGGTGGAGGGAACGGGGACAAGCAGGAGGCCAGAGCCAGCCGAGCGGATGCAGCGCTTAGTAGAGTGGGGAAAAAACAGGTCAGGGTGGAAAGGTTTGTAGACTACATTCACATCTACAGCAGGCTTTCCGTGAACAGGGAGTAGTTCCCTTGCTAACATATAATACAGAATATTTGATAGATTTATTCCTACTAAACAGTTTACAGCATATCAAAACATTATTTGTCAACATTTAAAATTTTAGTGAGCTGTTGGAGAATATGTACAAATTTCACAGGGAGGTTTTACTGGGCTTGTCATTTGCTGGCAGTGCATTTCTAGGTAGATACTGACAGCAACCTGTGTTACATGCTGTGCACACTGCAGGAACCCGGTAATTCTATTAGAACGTTGTTGACTGACAGAAAGCATGTTCACTGTTTTGTTCTATGGACACAAGGAGGGAGGAGGGAACTGACACCCTGGAACAGATTTTCAGCAGTAATGTCAGAGCGTCAGTGACATAACCAACAAGAGCAGATCCCGCCATCTGAAGTGAAGCCCGGCTTTGCAGTGGTGCACATCATTGTATAGTCCATGTGAAGTTTTATTCTGTTGTGCCATAATTACTTTGGTGTTTGTATCTGACTAGAGTAATAATTGCATTTGATATAACGCCTTATCACATGTGCTACTTCTACCACGTAACTTGAACTGCCTAACGCAACGTAGCATTTATTGTTTATGTTTGTAGTAAATTTTTAAGTTGAGGATTGATATTTAAAACACCGTGATGTTGTTTTGCACAAATACAACTTACATTTATATAGCGCCTTTCACTTCAGGCACTTAATTCTGGTTGGACCTCTGAGCTGTGGGGGTGGGGGGGGGTAGGGGAGATGACAACAACAAGATTACATTTGCATAGCGCCTTTCACGTCGGGAAGATGTCCCAAGGTGCTGGACAGCGTACAGTATTTCAGACCCGAGCTGGGGTCAGGGAGAGGGAGGGAAAGGGGGTGACTGATGGCATGGTCGAAGAGGAGGGTTTTGGAGCGGGACTCGAAGAAGGCTAATGAGGGGGCGAGGCGGAGTGATTGGGGGATGGAATTCCAGAGGATGGTGGCAGATTGGCTGAAAGCTCACCCGCCAGTGGTAGGGCGGGTGGGTCAGGGGACGTGGAGCAGGCCAGAGCTGGCTGAGCAGAGGGAGCGGACGGGTTGGTAGAGGTTTAGGAGGTCGCATAGATAGGGTGGGACGAGGCTATGGAGGGCTTTGTAGATGAGGACCAGGATCTTGAACTGGATTCTCTGAAGGATAGGGAGCCAATGGAGTCGGGCGAGAATGGAAGGATGGAGGAGATGGGGTCACAGAGTTTGGTGCGGGAGAGGACATGGGCTGCAGAGTTCTGGATTATCTCCAGCCTGTGGAGGGAGGAGTTGGGAAGGCCGACAAGCAGGATGTTTGCATTGTCGAGCCTGGAGGTGATGAAAGCATGAACAAGAGTTTGGGGGATGAGAGTGGAGGCAGAAAGATAGAGTTGGGTGTCATCCGCATACATATGGAAGTTGACCCCATGTCTGCGGATGATGTCACTAAGGGGGAGCATATAGATATTAAAGAGGAGACAAGGACAGAGCGATGGGGGACGTCAGATATGACAGTGCGGGGGCTGGAGGAGAAACCATTAGAGACAACAAAGTGGAGACAGTGAGAGATAGGATTCGATCCAGGCAAGGGCAGGTCCGCGAAGATTAAGTAAAGAGGAGAGGCGGTGTATGAGGATGGAGTGGTCGACAGTGTCGAAGGCGGCAAGGAGGCAGACGGAGCCCTGATCACTGACGTTCAGAAAGTCACTAGTGACTTTGACCAGGACTGTTTCTGTGCTATGGGCAATGCGGAAGCCGAATTGGAGGGGTTCAAAGAGGGAATGGCTAGAAAGAAAGGAGCGGAGCTGGGACTCGACGACACGTTTCAAGACCTTGGAGAGGAATGGGAGGTTAGAGATGAGGCAGTAGCTGGAGAGGAGGGATGGATCCCGGGAAGATTTTTTCAGGAAGGGGGTGATGACGGCTGTTTTTAGGGGAATGGGAACTGAACCGGTGGACGAGGAGAGATTGATGATGTCGGACAGGAGAGGGGCCAGAAAGTGGAGCTGGAAGATGAGGAGAAAGGTGGGGATGGGATCGAGGGAGCAGGTGTTGGGTTTGAGTTTGCGAACGATGGCGGTGAGGGAGGAGGGAGAGATACGATCGAAGGACCAACTGTGCTATCAATAAAGTAGATCTTGAGATGGACCTTGAACGAGGGGAGGGAGTTGGGGGGGCCTATGGGATGGAGTTCCAAAGAGCGGGGGCAGATAGGCTAAAAGCCAGTAATATTTGAATTCACTTTTTTTTTAAATGTTGGTTATATGCCAAAGAGGAAATCTCCCTGAAATGCAGAAAGTTGCCATGCTCTGGGTCTGCATTCGGGCATCGCACTTCCTGTCCTTGTGTATGTCGTGATCTTTGTAGTTCCTTGTGTGTGACATTCAGGAATGCAGCACAGAATATTGCAATTGCATGTTGCAACTCTGTGGAGCGAAAGTTATTTCACTAATTTAAATCGGCAACAGAAATTAGCTGACTCTCCTGATCCTAACAAATGAAGCATCTGTGAGAAAGTCACTGCAGTCAGTAATGGAGTAAGTTTTACTTTGTTCTGTACTCTTTGGTTTAGTGAACCACATCCTAATTCCAAATATATTTTTAAATAAGGAATTGAAATCTTTCAATACAGTTCAGATTTTTTTTATGTTTTGGAGCTATGGCTACTTAGTTTTTATTGTGAAGTTAAACCTTTTTTGGAACTGGTGTTGCAGAGGACTTTGTAAAGCTCTCAATTTGATGTAGTCTTTTAATGTGAAAGCTGCAAGTCAGTTGGCCAATTAATAGAAAATGAATGACTAAGTGTCAGCAAGAAGGGTTATGAGGGGTGAGGGGAAGGAGAGATTGGAACTGGGAAGCTATTGTTGACTAAATTCCTGTTAGCATTGGGATTTCAGGAGCTGAGGATGTGTATTGGCAGGACATCTGAATGTTCTTCGTGAGAGTAGGTGAACAGTGCTCCATTGAGAGCAAGGATCAAACAGAAATTTTCAGCACAGGAAGTCGCTTGGTCCATCAAGTCTGTGCATTGGATGGATGATGGGTGGGGGTGGGGAGAGCGATGTTAATACTACAGGTATGCAATTATTTTTTTAAAAAGTCAGCAAACCAAATTGGTGGACTTCTAGACCAGCTTTGGATGTTGAACTCAGTCTAGATTGAGCACTGCAGCACAGTATTAGGGAGACTGTAATGTTGGCAATACTGGCGTTTGGGTGAGACTTTAAGCTCCATTTTTTTCTGCTTGCTCATCAAACAGCTATTCTTGTGTGATGATTGGCAGGACACCCACGGGCTGCGTCATCACAGCCAGTCCCTGATCCTCTCCTAACATCTACACACACATTGTATCAGGAAATAATGTTTGGGAGAAGCAACCCTGGTTTCCCTCCTGACTTCTCCACTCTTCCTCGTTTGTGGATTAATTTCTAACTGCTTTGTTTCGTTTTCCTTTCTTAACTTCGTAATAATGATAATCCTTGCATTTGATAGGGCGGTTATCAGGTCTTCGAGACGCCTCAAAGCGCTTCACAGAACATACTGTAAAGTGAATTGACTATATTTTGTGGGCGAAACGCAGCAGCCAATTGCGCACAGTTATATACTGTGATTATGTTGGATGTGGGTACCTCTCTGTTATATACGTTGGTCATATCCTCATTTCTCTCCCACCCCCCTACCAAGTTTGGTGCTCAGTGAGAACGCCCGAGGGCTTCCACGTGGCAGCCAATTGCGCACAGCAGTGTCCCACAAACAGTCATGGATTGAGTGACCAAATTATTATTGTTTCATTTATTTTTCTGAAGGGACTATTACCCCTAGAAAAGCAATCCACCAAATGACTAACAACCGGCTTCCTACTTATTGCTAGGTAAACCGAGGCGTGTGGAGTAAGGAAACTTGCCCAACGTTTCAGCCTGCCCGGTAATGAAACCCGGGTCCTCTCACTAACCCGGGTAAGTAGCAACCCGAGTGTTAGTCGATTGGCAAATCGCTTTTCCGGAGGTAATAATGCCTTCAAAAAAATTATAATTTGGTTCATTCAATCCGCAACTGTTTGTGGGACACTGCTGTGGGCAATTGGCTGCCAACTTTCACCGACAAAATATACCATCAATTCACTTTGCAGTATGTTCTGTGAAGCGCTTTGAGACGTCTCGAAGACTTGATAAGTCGCTGTATCAAATGCAAGGATTATTATTATTTTGTGATGTAAATTCTCTATAGATTGGCTTTTATTTTTGTCAATTTGACCCAGTGATGAGAGTGGTACTGATTGAGCCAAGCTGATACAACAACCACATCTGTTCTCTGTGCAGTTGGCACAGTGCTTGAAATTCAGTTGAATTTGGAATACTAATAAAACGTTTTCTGTGAAAATAAAGGGATGAATAAGACTAATTCACACTTGTTTCCTGAATGCTTTTTCAAGCTGTTACATTGTTGGCTCATTGTGCAATAAGATCCTGGACAAAGGTCCTGTCGGAGTTGGGGGGTTGCTGAGCGAGCAGGGAGGAGATCGTCTAGTGCTGCCCTGTTTGGCCTAATGCCTGTGTCTGACTTTGTGGGAACATGGTGTTGAGCATCAGCCAGTCCTATGTCGGCAAGGTTTGAAGGTCATTTACTTGAAGAACAAGTTGATTTGCGTGTGTGTTGCAAATTCCTGGGTTGCATCATTCTAGGTAAATGTCTGGATGTTATTACCCTGTGTCCAGTATGGGGTACTGGCAATTTAATAATCCTTGCATTTGATAGAAATGAATCTCTGTCAAAGCGCTTCTCAGATTATTGCTGCCAAGTGTAGTGACTGCATAGATTTAGACAAATACAGCAGTCATCTTGCACACAGCCATAAGGTAACTGATTAATGTGGAGAATTGTTGCTCGTAATACCGGACAAAACCCCATTCTTTTTCCCTACTAGTGTCATGATATCTTTCGTGTCCTCCTCAAGAACATGGAAAACTCGGTTTTAACATCTCACCTGAAGAACATCAGAGGTGACAATGCAGCTCTGCACAATACTGCACAGGAGTCTCAGCTCAGGCTGAGCTTGGTGTACACGTTTCCTGATTAACTCCTTATCAGCGGTTAAAATTCAATCTTTCAAAAAAAAATCTTGCTTACTTCTGTTGCTCGTGGGTATTTAGACCTAACGTGTTGCTGCTTAGTGAGGATATTTGATGAAATGAAGCGTTTGTTAACTTGCTGCACTTTGGGTGTGTTTTGGGAATTCTAAGACGGTTACAACATGGAAAGCTGTATGTTTGGAATTGGGAGTCGCTTGGGGGAAATTCAAGCTGATGGCATTGAAGCTTTTCAGTGGCTTTTAACCATTGTGTTTCCGCACTTTAGGAATATATGGATGTTTTGTAACTGATTCAATAGCTTATTTGATGATGTTCTACTAGGAGACATTGCCTTCTTTGCCTCAGCGTCCTGTTATATATACGCAAAAATGTGAGCATGTGAAATTTGACGTTGGTTGTTGATTTGACGGCAAAATTCAATGCAAGTCTTCTTTCTCTTACCAGCACCATCCTATTATAGCCAACCTGTGTATTCCCCATCTGCACCTTTGATAGTGCCTACACAACAACCTCCGCCTCCAACCAAGAGGGAAAAGAAAACGGTACGGCAAGTCAACATGCTGCTTCCTCTCTCTATTCTTTCTACAGGGCCGGGACAGGCGCACGGGGCCGGGACAGGCGCGCGGGGCCGGGACAGGAGCACAGGATTAGCCTTATTCTTAGCTTGCAAATTGTCTTGTTGAAAAGTTCCATTCTTTGGTGACCGCATTCCTCCATTTAGCTGCTTCATTAAGTCTTGTGCAGAAAGTGTGAAAGTTTGATGGTGCAATACAAACTGCCTTGTTTTGGGGCCTGAAGTTCTGTTCTGAAAGTGTTAGCTACAGCCTACAGCTGTTCTCCTTTTACTACCAGTTTCCCCCCTCCTCCAAAATCTGGAGAGCTGTTTAAAAAGGCATATATGAGAACAGCCAGCATGCCCTTTATTCGTACTCAGTGCAGGTCCAAAGCACAGTTTCCAAGCAAAAGTTATTATCGAGCATTCCTGATGCTGATGTGAATTAATAGTAGGGATAGCGCCTCTTGTATCAGATAATTGATAGTTCTCGAGGTCCCATTTCCCGCCATGTAAACATACCAGTGCATTTGAGGACACCCACCAAATGGTCCAGTGTTCAAAATGTTGTTGTAGTGCCTTAGGTGAGCAAGTCTATCAAGAACACTCCAAACCCTTGCTCGGTGCAATCCAGTACATTGATGAATACATTGACTGGCAGTGGGTGATGGTGACAATCTTGACTTGCTCGAGAGTTTGCCCTGTTTGGACCCTTAAACAAATTTTGAACATGGAATACACATCCTGGACAAATTCCAAGATTTGACCATGTATTGCCTCTAACAAAATATAAGTGTTGTAACTACTCAAAGCACTCTTTTAAAAGCCACTGAAATCGGTGAGATTCCTCTCATTCTCAGCAGTTGTATTACGGCCTTCTTGTAGACAGATACCATAATTAGCACAACGCCTCAGACATGATTCTATTCACCAGGGTTTAGGCAGCCGCAAGAGGAGTAGTATATTGATATAAGACCCTTCACATAACCCACTTCTTCACCCAGAACAGCTTTTAGGAACTTGGCATTAATATCGCCCACCTCTACTGTCCTGCCATTAACAAGACAATGTAGTGCAGAGTCCACTTGCTTCCAACAGATTGTTCAATACCCTTGACTAGCTTTTCCAAATTTTATCCATACTATGGCCCATGGGGTCAGACGCCAACTCAGCGTAAATCTCTCTCCAGATAATAATAACACTTTTGCCTTTAATACAAAATCAAAATGGCACACAGTGATTCACAGGTAATTGTTGTGACTCTGAGGTGAGCATTTGTATACAATTTTTCACACAGCAATACTCAAGGGTATTGTCCTGCAAATGGCCATAAGTTGAATTTATCTCATGGGTCTGTCGTAGAACAGGAGGGATGCACCAGCCTAGGCTACTGCCTTTGAGTCCCTCCCATCAGATTGGCACAGACCCAGTCCTATGCTACGTGGTCACACAAGTAGCTTGATGGCCAAGATTTAAAATATAAACTGGTTTGGAACCTAGAACTATACCTGGCTACGTGAACTTAATAGCCTGTTGAACGATAGATGATAATGATTTGCTGGGAAGGAGCTCACCTCCTTCTTTCCTCCTCCCCCTCCCACCATTACCTTTGTCACCTCCCGCCTTGAGTCCCCAAACCCACTCCTTGCTGGTCTTCCCAGTTCCACCATCCAAAAGATCCAACTAATACAAAATTCTCACTGGTACCCCACCCCACACCCCCATTGGCTCCCTCTGTCCGAAAGGATCAATTTCAAAGTCCTCGCCCCCACATACAAATCCATTCACTCCCTAGGAGCTCCCGTCCTCTGTGACCTGATGGTCCTCCACCCCTCTCTTCCCCACCCTTACTTTCACTCAGCTAACTGAGGGATGCCGTCTGCTGACCTCCCCCACCCTGTGAGCCATCAGAAGCTGTTCTTTCAGCCACTCTGCTCATCTTTGGAATTTGCTGCTTCAATCCCTCCAGCTCTCCTCCTCTTTACCTTTATATCTCACCTAAAGACCCATCTCCGACCGTGCCTATGGTTGCTCCCCACCCCCATCCCTTGGTTAGTAATTGGGCATAAAGAGAGAACTATAGTAACAGAGTTCCAATTTGGAATTTCACTAAACTGTTCTTCTTTCAGCCCTCTTTGTGAAAACCTCAAGGGCTCTCCATGAGGGCAGCTTGTGCAGTGATTTGAGTGAAGGAGAAGGGAGTTTAGGAGTGGATACTCCTCCATTCTACGCTGGTACTCACAGAAATGCAGAAGTGCAAGCAATAGCTCAGAGCAGTTGTTCCTGTTATAAAGTTAATACCAAATTCCCCAGGAACTGAAGGAGAATGTTAATCCTGCAAAGCTTCTTCCGCCAATTTATTCTTTTAATCCCATTTCTCCGGCTTTTCTCCATACCGTTCAACACCTTTACTTTCCAAGTAGATGTGTTTTTTACACATTCATCCCAGTTGATGCTGCATGAATGGGGTTTATTATGAGCTGAAAGATAACTACATGTAATCTTAGATAAACCAGATTAGCTATACAGTTGAATGAACGAATGATGACGCAGTTCTATCCATTCATGGCGCACTCTTAATTATTTGGTCAGCATTATGGAGTCTCCACATCCAGGTAATTTAAGCAATCAAGCACATTCCTGGATAAATATTACACTTGTACTGGCTTTCCTGGAAATTAAAGTTCAGTTCATGAGAATGATGGATGGCAGTAGGAGCCCAGCTATAATAATAATCTTTCATTTGATATAGCTCCTTATGTCTTCGAGACATCTCAAAAGCACTTCACAGAATATACCATAAAGTGAATTGACTTAACGTTTGTGGATTGACTAAGCAGTTAATTGTGGACAGCCGCATCCCACAAACAGTCATGGATTGAGTGACCAACTTAATTTTTTTCCAAAAGACATTATAACCCCCAAAAAAGCGATCCACCAGTCGACTTAATAACTCGGTTCCAATTTACTGCTAGGTAAACAGGCATGTGGAATAAGGAAACTTGCCCGATGTTTCACGCTGCCTGGGAATCGAATCCATGCCCTCTCGCTTGCGAGGCGAGTGCTCTAACCACTAAGGTACAGGACTCCTGATTGTTGGCACACGGGAAGCCATATCATTGACTTTAAATCTACTAGGACTGATCCCCAGCTCAATTGGTAAATCCAAGTCATTGTGAAGCCTCTATAATGTAACTAATAAGTTATTTTTCTCCCTTGTTCAAACTGTGCGTACAATTTGTGTGCTTAATCTCTGCACACAGTGCTGGGACATGTGTTTTTGGTCTATTCCTTTGCCTCCACACTATCGTAATGCTGGAGGGGATTGGGATATACATAGTCGAAAGAATTGCCAAATATTTGTAATTGGTTTCAGAGCTGGTTCCTACCCAAAAGACTGCGCAGCAGTGAAAGTTTCTTCAATGTATTTGGTGACTCTCCCTTCTCACTGGGAAAGGTTTACTCTTGTGACATTGCATGTATGTGTTATGAGGAGCAGCAGTACAGCACTCGTTGCCCGTTGGCTATTCCTTTAAGCATGTCCTTCTGTTCTGTTGGTGCAGATTCGAATCCGAGACCCAAACCAGGGAGGAAAGGATATCACAGAAGAAATTATGTCAGGAGGTGGGGGAAGCAGAAACCCCACCCCTCCAGTGGTACGGCCCAGTTCCACCCCAACCCCTCCTCAGGTACCTTGCATGCCGGACATTTTCCTTTCACAAAGTCACAGTGTGTGAGACTCAGTTTTAACTAAAAGTTGTCAACCATATTTTCTTACGTGCATTTTAATTCACTCCAAAGTGCTTTTTCTAAATTATTTGCGACCTTCTATTGTCATGATTGCTTGGGCAGGACACATTCAGATAGCGTTGAGGAGCCGTGGCTGATTTTTCTTCACTCCTTCCCCCCAAAAAAAACTTTTCCAGGGATACTGAGCCCAATTTCAGCCCCAACTGTTGGCCTGAGAGTAGAAACTCAGCACTCACTTGATTCAAAACTGTGCCCATCACAATCTAATTGCCTGGCGCTAAACTAAATAATGCTTTCAAGCGATTGAGATGATTGAGTCCAAGGCAAATATCTTTATAATAAATTGAAATGTTTGATTGCACAAATTTCATAGAGGTTTGTCTACAGGTTTACTGTGTCCATAAATTTAGCGATAATGTAAAGCCAGATCAGTGTGTAAATTAGCAGCTAACTTTTTTAAAGAGGTTTTATTTCAACCTTGATTAATTACCTTGAGGTTCTTTGGAGTGTTGTACTTTGTGTTTGCGGATATTGTCCAGGTTATGTGCAATTTTGTCATATTAAAGCTTGTAACAGCTGTTTGTATCCTTCCAGTCGGTTCCATGCCAAACGTGGCCTTTATAGAATAAATCTGGTTACAAGACATCAAATCATCAAATTACAAATGTCATCCCAAATGGGATATAAGTTCTCAATGCAAACACTTGTTGAGTTTTAGTGCTAATCAGAGCTCCCACATTGGTTGGGTGTGTTTTCTTTAGAAAGCCCCGTAGTTTTTTGATTCTGTTCCAAGCCGCAATGGATTTGAAATTTTGCAGGAGCAAAGCTTTCTGAACTGTGTGCTTACACATCTCGTTTCAAGTGTTGTCTGTGTGTCGTGTTGTATTGAACTGTAACCGCTCGTCTGTCTTCTAACGTTGTGTGCACTGGATTGTGTTCCCTCTAAGTTATAGGAATCAGTTTTTCTTCATATAAAAAGTTGTATAATTTTCCATATACAACACAATAATAAAAACACCCTAAATTCTGAAGAAGAATCTCAAAACATAATATATATATATATACGCACACAGAGAGTTATTTTAATGAGAAAGAGAGATGCTCAGGAGTGGAATGTCCAGACCACACGGCTAAAGTTGAAAGCAACACATTGACAGTACCTATAATGGGGTCCAAGCAAGGAAGTCGTAAGGTGCTTAACACATCAAGAGGGAAGGTGAGAAATGCCCTTGAAGTTTGAGAGTAAGCCTGTAAACGCTCCACATCTGCCAGCGAGAGCCCAAACTATACCAATTTAGGCTTAAACCCAGACCACCTGATCTGCTCGTCAGAAGTGGACCTGTTTTTTTTCAAAACATTTTAAACATTTGGTATAAGTGACTTTGAAAAGATCACCTTCCATGTCAGGATTGAAGAGTATTTGGAGGGCTTTCTATTGAACTTCAAACCCACAAAACACTTCTTGCCATTTTGGTAGATGTAAATTATAGATAGAAAACTTCCGTTTAATTTAGCCTGTGGGGTGTTAACACCTCATCGTGGTCGGCTCGCCTGCATTTATACCTCCTCAGTTTGGCGTTTCCTCCCTAACACATTCCTTCAGCAGGAATTTGGGCCTCAGATGTTTTTAGTGTTGCTCCATAACAATAAGGGGAGTGAATGCACTTGTATGCAAAGCTGGCTCTAACCTTTTGTTGAAGTGCTCCACCTGCAGTCTGGTACAGAAGCAAAGCCCTTGACTGAATGAAGTCAATATCAGTTGCACTGTGCAACGACTGCCTTAGTTATGTGTTCAGTTCTGTACTGTACTGTGCAGCTAAAGCCAGCTCTGAGATTCCCCACCCCAACCCCCGCTCTGTATCCATTCCTGTTCTTGGCTAATTTTCATATCTCCTCCTTAAGGAATAATTTGCTTCATTTAGTTTTAAATTCTAAAATATTCTCATTTCCCCGTAGTGGGAAGCGCAGAGTTACTGTTTTCTATTTAAAAAAACATTGTTGCTTATCTCCGTGCCCATCAGCCTCCTTTCCCGATCAACAAGAACTCTAAACCTGATTGTATCATGTCTGTTACAACAGACATTGTATTTGTATAGCTCCTTTCACGTCGGGGGGATGTCTCAATGCGCTGAACAATCAGTATTTCGGACCCGGGGTCGGGGAGGGTTTAGGGGCGGGGGGGAAGGAGGGTGATCGAAAGCACGGTCAAAGAGGAGGGTCTTGAAAGTGGCGAGGGAGGGGCGAGGCAGAGGGACTGCTGGATGGAGTTCCAGACAGTGGAGGCAGAGTGGCAGAAGGACGCCCGCCAATGGTGGGTGAGGTGGTGAGTGTGAAGCAGGCCGGAGGCCGCTAAGCGGAGGGAGCGGGCAGGATGGTAGGGGGTTAGGAGGTTGCAGAGTTAGGGGGGAGTGAGGCCATGGACCGCTTTGAAAGTGAGGACCAGGATCTTGAACTGTATCCTCTGTGTGATGGAAAGCCAGTGGAGTTGGGCGAGGATGGGGGTGATAGGGTCGCGGAGCCTGATTCAGGAGAGATCATGGGCTGCAGAGTTCTGGATGATTTGCAGCCTATGAATGGAGGAATCGGGGAGGCCGACAAGCAGGGAGTTTGCGTAGCCAAGCCTGGATATTATTAATGAGCCTGAATATATGAGGATCTCGGCGGCCTGTGGTGTGAGGCAGTGGCGGACCCGGGAGATGCTGCACGGATGTGCGGGATGAAGGACAGTTAAGGGTCGAACAGGACGCCGAAGTTCCTTATTGGCTCCATGAGGTGTAGAGTGCATCTATGGAGGATGAGGTACCCTCATCCATGAGGATGAGTGCCCGAGGTACGGAGGCGCTGGCGGGAGCCAAGCAGGAGGGCTTCGGTCTTGTTGACATTCAACTGCAGGAAGTTAGCTTTCATCCAGGACTTTATGTCCGACAGACAATTAATGCTCAGTGGGAAGAGCTATTGCACTTAACGCAAACTGAGCTGTAGTAATTCTTCATGTGCAGGTTTAGGTCCACGTAATCAATCCAAAATAGACCGATTCCATGATTTCCAACACTGTAAAGCTCAACAATCTACAGCCAGCTCAAAGCTCTTAAGCTGAGAGCTTTGCTTGATTGTCTGTTTGTGTCCTGTATCTCAGTGGTTAGAGAACTCATCTCGCAAGCGAGAGACCTGGGGTTGATTCCTGGCAAGCCAAAACCCTGGGCAAGTTTCCTTATTCCACCCACTGATAATAATTCCTCAAGAAATAATAAATTGGTCACTTCAATTCACGTCTGTTTGTGGGACATTGCTGTGCGGAATTGGCTGCCATGTTTCGTCCACAAATATACAGTCAATTTATTTTATAATATATTCTGTGAAACTCTTTGAGACGTCTAGAAGATGTGAGCAGTGCTATATCAAATGCAAGGATTATTATATTTTAAGCTCTCAGTTCTAGTGCTTTGCACTATAACTTCCTAATTAGGTCTTAGATCAATAGCAAACAGTCAATAAATAGCCACCTGATTCAGAATTTCTAGAGGTTATTGAATAATGGAATCATAAATTTTATCTAGAATCTCCCCATCTTGAGTAACTAAAATTGATTCTTAAAGGGAACACTGAGCACACAGCAATACAGGTCTGTCAGTTGTCCTTTCTTGCTGTTAATAGTAATCCTGTTTTCTTTTCCTTCTCAATCCTGCTTACTCCATCTTCTTGGTTTTGCTTTTTATTTTTTCTCTTGAACTTGTTGGCCGCCCGTGGGATTTCACGGGGAACATCTGGGCCGCTCCCTCACCCTCTCTGTTGCGTGTTCCATGTGCTAGTTTCTATGTCCGCACCCTCATTATCCTCACCTGTTGTACCTCAAATCCCAGCAGCTGCCCAGTCAGATGGCAGATCACACTCCAGCATTTGGAGCCGGGGAGAACCTGCAGCCCAGTGTGGACTTCAAGCCAGGTTCGTTGGGCTCTTTGGTATGTTGTTGGAAAAATAATCTTTTCGTTTGATATAGTGCGGAGAATGTTGAAACATTTCGAAGCACCCACTGTCCAGTGTAGTGACTAAGTATTTGTAGGCGTAAACATCAGCCAACACACCCTGCAAGCTCCCAACTCTCCTGCCCAATTTATCAGTGGACAATGGAAGAAACTACAGGATCGCATGTGATGTGTTTGAAGAATTCAGTACATCCAAAATACTCCCCTGGAGAGTCAACACTTTTTCGACTTGATAAAGCAAACAAGCCGTTTATCACATTGTACAATATGGGTCACAAAGGGTGAAATGTATTCATTTTTTAGATTGAGTCTTGAACTGAAGAATGTTTTTCTTTCTCTTCCCTTCCCTTCTCCTGCCTTCTGGAGGTGCAGTTTTGCAGGCACCTCCTGTTGCCCTCCTGTACCAAGGAGTCAGCCAGCTATTTGACCCCAATGGATACTGGATAGTGATCAAGACCCCTAGAAAACTTTTCTGTTCCCCATTCCCTCACCTGGGTTCAGTTAAGCCTCTCACTTATGCGTCAGCTGAGTTCACTTAACTGAATTTGAAGCTGCAACTTTCTGCTTTTTTTGTTCCAGCTACTCAAAGGACTTCTATATTTATATAGCGCCCGTCACGCAATGTACTGTCCCAAAGTGTTTGACAGTACAGAGCACAAATCCGAGCTGGGGGGGAATAAACCTACTGAACCCTTGGGAACGCGGATGGACCAGGTGTTTTTTNAAATAATCACTTTTAGGTGTTGGACTTTGCTGTGGTTAAGAGCTGTGGCATGTATGTACAAACACAGTCACTACTTTTGATGGTAATCATTTGCTAGGTCCTTTCGAGGATTTTTGATATGAAAGTGCTATAATAATACACAAATGCCTTCGTTACTCTCATCATTCTACATCTCATTAACCGGCAGGTAATAGCCTGTATTGTTGTGTACAGTAAAGGTACAGATTTCTATTTGATCTACAAAGTACTCACAATTTCCTTTCTTGAGGTTACTTCCAGAAGCTTGAAAGCTAATTCTATTGCCTAGTTAATAGGGCCCAGAGCAGAATCCAATCTGAAACCTTCTGGTCTGTTCAGTTTTCTGCAATATCAGGCAGAACCTTCACAAGGTTACCTGACAGCCACGTATAACCATATAATCTTCTGTAAATAGAATGTATCCATTAATGGTGATTAAAAAGTGAAATGAACTTCACCTGATGACAACAGGTAAGGCATGACATTGGTTTTGTTCAGTTATTAACACTGCAGATTAGATTGTGTGCTATTCAACATTATTCACCCCCAGAGACATGGGTGATTTTCTTTCCCCAGAGGTGTGGCTTATTTTTGGTCTTAACTCCATATGGACTTTCTCCTTATTATTTATTGTTACTGGCGTTGTTTTTGTTATTGTTACTATATTGTTAATCATTATTATTGTTATTATTTATTGTTATTATTATCCACTGGACTTGATTAGTTTATACCACAATTGCTGCAGCTTCACAAATTCTGGGAAATTAATATACTCAGTGGAGTTATCCCTTCAAAGAAAAAAATATGGTCACTCAATCCAGTGGGACACTGCTGTGCGCAATTGGCTGCCACGTCTCACCCACAAAATAAAGAGTCAGTTCACTTTACAGTATATTCTGTGAAGCGCTTTGAGACGTCTTGAAGATGTGATAAGGCCCTATAATCAAATGCAAGGATTATTATTATTATTTTCTCTGCAGTGTTCTGTGCACAGTGTCATGTATATAAAATGAACAGCTTGTCTTAAAAGCTCGTTCTACTGGTGAGATTGATGTAGCTGTGGAACTATAAAGATAAGCTGAGCAGAATGATGCCCAGCTTAGTGAGAAATCCCACTGATTAAATTGGAGACATTTTAGATATTTTTAAGTATTCTGGGCAAATGTAAAATGGATTTTTCAATACAGAAAACGGTCAAATAGCAGATGTGATTGCATAACGTTCAAGCAAAGTTTGTTGGTGCATGACTTGTTTCTGTTTTGTTTCAGTGGGACGGACTGAAGCTGATTTTATAAAGCTGAAAGCAGGTATGGGGCACTCCTAGCTTAAAGAAATAGTAAAGATTAAATGTGTGATACTGTTTAAAAGTCAGAAATTTCTCATTTCATAAGCACTTTCAGCCACAAATGAGGCTCCATCCACTAATGGTATAACACGCTGAGTGGGGGAACTCCATTCAGGAAGGAAATCAGACATAATAGGAATGAGGAACCCGGAGTTTTATTATTGATGTTCGGCACTGAAGGCATTCGCAGAATCATAGAATTATACAGGACACAAAGAGGCCTCGGCCCATCGTGTCTGTGCCGGCTCTTTGAAAAGAGCTTCTAAATCAAACTCACTTCCCCGCGCTCTCCCCATAGCCCTGCAAACTTGTTCTCCCCACATAATTATCTACTTCTGTCTTAACAGTTGTTATCGAATCGGCTTCCCCCAGCCTTTCAGGCAATGCATTCCAGATCTCAACAACTCGCTGTGTGAAAAAAATTCTCCTCACTTCCCCTCTTCCTTTTAACAACTATTTTAAATCTGTGTCCTCGAGTTACCGACCCACCCACCAGTGGAAATAATTTCTCCTTGTTCACTCTTCTCGAATCCCCTCATAATTTTGAAAACTTCTATTAAGTCTCCTCTTAATCTTCTCTGCTCCAAGGAGAATAACCCTAGCTTCTCTACCTCTCCTGATAACTGAAGGCCCTCATTCTTGGTCCCATCCTGGTCAATCTCCTTTGCTCCAGTGCCTTGACAATCTTCCTAAAGTGTGGGGCCCAGAACTGAACATGGTCTCCAGCTGAGGCCTTCACAATGTTTTATAAAGGTTCATCATAACTTCCTGACTTTTGTATTCTATGCCCCTATTTATAAAGCCTCATATCCCGTATGCTTTTTTAACAGCTTTATCTCCCTGTCCGGCCACCTTCAAAGATTTACTTATATGAACCCCAGGGCTCTCTGTTCCTTCACCCCCTTTAAGATTGTACCATCAGCTTATATTGCCACTCATTCTTCCTCACAAAATGAATCACTTTGCATTTCTCCACATTAAACTTCATCTGCTGCATGTCTGCCCGTTTTACCAGTCTGTCTATGTCCTCTTGCAGTCTGCTACTATCCTCCACTGTTTGATACTTTTTCTAACTTAATATCATCTGCAAACTTGGGAATTGTACTTCCTATACCCAAGTCCAGGTCATTTATATAGATCAGAAACAGCAGTGGTCCCAATGTGGTCCCTGGGGACACCACTGCACACTTCCCTCCACTCAGAAAAACAACCGTTCACTACCACTCTCTGCTTTCTGTCTCACAGCCAGTTCTTATCCATGCTGCTACTGTCCCTTTAATACCATGGGCTTCTATTTTGTTACAAATCTCTTTATCAAATGCCTTTTGAAAATCCATATAAACTACATCAACTGCACTACCTTCATCCAGTTAGAAAACAACAACAACAAAATGACATGTCTATATGCCCGTCTCCGCCAATACCTCTCCCCAACAGCTGCTGAAACCCTGCCTTTGTCACCTCTCAGCTGGACTATAATGCCCCCCTCGCCGGTCTCCCATCCACTATCATCCATAAAATCCAAATCATTCAAAACTCTGCCATCCACATTCTCGCCCCCATGAAACTCCGTTCCCCAATCACCCCAATCCTTGTCAGACTGTATCCCAGAGAGGATCGACTTCAAGATCCTCACCCTTGTATTCAAGTCCCTGCACTCCTCTGCACCCCCCTACCTCTGACCTCTCTCCTCACAACAGTACCCGTTGCCTTCGTTCCTCCGGGTCTGACCTCCACCCTCGGCCACTATGCCCCGAGGCTCTGGAACTCCCTTCCTCACTCCCCCTGTCTCGCTCCCTCCCTTCCCATTTTCAGGTCTCTGCTGAAGACCTTTCTTTTCGACCGCGCCTTTGGTCACCTTCCTCCGCCTCCCCCTGGCTCCTCCCCCTCCCCCTGGCTTGGTCCTGGGATCCGTTACTGTAAAGCGCTCTGAGATGCCGTCCGGCGTGGAGGGCTCTATATAAATCCAAGTTGTTGTTGATGTTGTTATAGCACCTTTCACGTTGGGAGGATGTCCCAAGGCGTTGAACAGTCAGAGTTTGGGACCCAAGCTGGGAGTCAGGATTCAAGAGAGTGGGGGCGGGAGGGGGTGTAGGTTGATCAAAAGCAAGGTCGAAGAGGAAGGTCTTGAGATGGGTTTTAAAGGAGGCAAGGGAGGGGGTGAGGTGGAGGGACTCCTGGATGGAGTTCCAGAAGTTGGGGACAGAGTAGGAAAGGAAGTAAGTTTCTTTTTCAGGTAGAGGGTTATTATAACGTGTCTTGCTGTAAGTGAGGCAGTAAACATTACAAACGTTACAAAGGAAATTGGTTCAGTATTTGAAGAGGGAGAATATAAAAAGGTGCAAACAAAGCAGGGAATTGGAATCCTTGTGGTTAGCTCCAGTGGAGGAGCTATTACAACACAATACAAAATTAAATTTGTACTGCACCTTCCACATCGGGAGGACGTACCAAGGCGCTGGTTAGTCAGGGATTTGAACCTGAGCTGGGGGTCAGGATCGGGGAGGGTGGCTGAAGGCGCAGTCGAAGAGGAGGGTTTTGAGACACGCCTTGAAGGAGGCAAGGGAGCAAGGCGAAGGGAATGTGGGATGGCATTCCATAGGGTGGCGACAGAAAGGCTGAAGGCCTGACCGCCGATTGGGGTTGGTAGGTGGGGGGTCCAGGCGGGGAACATGGAGCAGGCCACAGCATGCTGATCAAAGGGAGCGGACAGATCGATATGGGGTTAGCAGATCGTAGAGGTAGAGAGGGGTGAGGCCATCGAGGGCCTTGAAGGTGAGGACAAGGATTTTGTACACTATCCTCTGGGGGCGATGTGGAGCCAGTGGAGCCAGGTGAGGATGGGGATGATTGGGGTCAAGGAGCCTGGTACGGGAGAGGACACAAGCTGCAGAGGTCTGGATGATCCGCAGCTTGTGGAGGGAAGAGTTGGGGAGGCCAACAAGCAGGGAGTTGGCGTAGTCGAGTCTAGATGTGATGAATGCGTACATGAGGGTTTCATCGGCTTTAGGTTCTGGACTGGCTTAGAAAGGTGGAGGGTCCAACCATGGATGGTGATGCTGTCAGCGCCTGAGGTGAAGAGCCGCTGACTGGTGCCAATCAGGAGAGCCTCGGTCTTGTCGTTAAACAAGAAAGTTAGCACTCATCCAGGACTTGATGTCTGACAGACATTCTGTCAGGACAGCAGTGGGTCCTGGAGTCAAGGGTGGAGGCAGAGAGATAGAGTTGGGTCTCATCTGCATACATGTGGAAGTTGACCTCGTGTCTGCAGATGATGTCACCAAAAGGGAGCATATACATTTTGAAGAGGAGGGGACCAAGCACAGAGCCCTGAGGAACATTGCATGAGACGGTGCGGGGGCTAGAGGGGAAGCTGTTTGTGCAGATGAAGTGGAGACTGTGTGAGAGATAGGATCTGAACTACGCAACAACAGAACCATGAAGGTGAGAGGAGAGGTGGTGGAGGAGGATTGAGTGATCAACAGTGTCGAAGGCAGCAGAGAGGCTATTATCATCAGTGAAATACAGTGGAGAAAGAGCAATGAATTAGAATTAGAATTAAAGTAATTAACTCCAGGGGTAAGAGTGTACTGCTTCATTTGTAGGCAAGTTGGCCTGACTGCATTTCTGTAATTGCACCTTTGTATTTTGCATTTCCTTATGGTGCTGAATACAAATTACCATTGTTGCAGACATGTATGCATTTCCCATGGCTACAGCTACTAATGGGTGTTGCTTTTTGACAGATGAGAAACCAAAGCAGGAAGCAGTGGTGAAAAGCACGTCACCAGGCATCCGGGAGGAAGAAGTCATAGAAAAGAAAGAGACAGAAGAGGAACCTCCTGACTTTGCCCCCTTGGAGACCGAGGAGACTTCTGCTCCCAGTGACTCTGTGTTCCCAGCCTCCGATTCCACTGATGAGACAGCCCCATCTCTTCCCAAAGAGGAGGAGGAATCTGCCCCCAACTTAGTTTTGCATCCAGAAATTGACGATAGCAGTGAAAAAGAGCAAGTGGACACAGATCTGCCTGAGGAAGTACTTGTCTCCCCAGAGGCTGTCACCAATACGGATGTGAATGGCATTGAGGAGAGGGAGGTGTCGGTTAGCCCCTTGGAAAGTATAGCCCAGGAACTGCCTCCATCACCCACTGAGGGGGAGGTTGCCGAGCACCGGACAGAGGCTGGGGTAGAGTCGCCACCTTCCCTTGCCGATACAGACTTATCTCCACAAGAGGCCATGGAGGCGGATGATGGTAAGAGCACTTCTGTCAGCGATGCCCAGGAAGAAGAGGTGCAGGACAAAGAGTCTGCTGAAGTGGAGGAGAAAGAGGTAGATGAAAATGAATCTCAACACTTGAACTCCAGAAAAAGCCCCGAGCCTGTACCTGGTAGGTTCACCATGAATAGGAAGAGAGCTTTTTGTCAAATGTCACAACTTTGATCATGGCGTTTTTTTTCTCTTGCAGTCGTTTGAGGGCAAAGCATCGTGTAAATGTTATCTATGTGCTCTTTGCATGTTGTAAATTTCCTGAAAGTAATGTAGGAGGGAATGTTTTTGTAGCTGTGAAGAGGATTCTTTGATTATTATTTTAGAAACAAGGTGAGTATTTTGAGATCTAAATTGCATCTAATTTGCAATTGTACGGAGAGAGTGAGAGGTGTTATTTGAGCCTCCTGAGAGGCCAGACTGGGGCCTGTGGTTGGGCAAAACTGCTGAATAGCCAGGGTAGGGAGATAGCAGAAGCCACCCTTTAGTTAAAGATGGATTAGAGTGCTCAAGGATTGGCCTGAGACACACCTGTATTCCGGTGGGAATGGAGATTCCCAAATCTTCTACATTCGACTCCAGATTCAATGAAGAGCTGCTGGTCGACTTTGATTGACTGAGTGCTTGCATGTTTCAGGTTTGCGTTTTATGTCAGTGGAGGAACTAGATCCTGGTAGAACTCCACAACATAATGTGACTTCTAGATTAAATACTACCGCTAATATAGTAATCCGCTTTATTACATAGATTTCCAGTTCAATCCTTCTGAATTTGGCTTCGATTTAGGTTCATTTTGTCTGTGATTAAGATAATTGTTCTTGCAACCTCACCCAAACGTGGACTGTTGTTTTTTTTAACCTGGTTCATTCTGATTTATATTTTCTTCCTGATCCAAATGTTATCCCCAAATTCTAATGAATTGGCTACTCACCTCATTGTTTGTGGAACATTGCTGGGGGAAGATTCATTGCTGCATTTACCTCTGTAAAACTATTCACTTTATTTCTCATAATATTTTGTGAATCAGTTCAAAACGTTTGTTTTGTGTGAAAGGAGTTGTCTAAATGCAAGTTGTTGAACAGTTAGTCCAGCGAAAGCGGGTTATTTTATTGAATAAATGAATGAAACTTCTGCCCAACCATAAAAACAAAACAATTCAGCACACAAAATGATCTGTGCCAATACTAACGTTTTGTTCTAAATTATCCTTTTGTTTTGACTTTTTAATTAATTCTGCT
Source organism: Callorhinchus milii (assembly GCF_018977255.1). Classification (NCBI taxonomy): domain Eukaryota; kingdom Metazoa; phylum Chordata; class Chondrichthyes; order Chimaeriformes; family Callorhinchidae; genus Callorhinchus; species Callorhinchus milii. The sequence goes on from NW_024704765.1 coordinate 3,655,935, forward strand.
GTTAAAATCTTGCCTTTATCAGACTGAACTAGAGCATCTTGCACACTGTTGTACACTGTTCATCATATTTGCATCATAAGGTCACTTATACGGCTTTACATGGTCTCAACAACAACTTGCATTTATATAGCGCCCCTCATAGCGCTTTACAGAATATAACTGTAAAGTGAATTGACTGTATATTTTGTGGGTGAAACGCAGCAGCCAATTGCACCCAGCAGCGTCCCACAAACAATGGAGGATTGAAGTCATCTTTTTTTTAAGGAATTATTACCCCAAGAAAAGCAATCTGCCAATCTATTAATAATCGGGTTCCTACTTACTGCTAGGAAAACAGAGGCACGTGGAGTAAGGAAACTTGCCCAACATTTCTCCCTGCCGGGATTGAAACCCAGGTCTTTCGCTTGCGAGGCAAGCGCTCTTAACCAGTGAGCTACAGGACTCCAAATTGCTTCTAATCGCTCTGCTAATAATCCTGAGACCATATCCCCTTGCCACTGATTCCTCAAAGGGAAGAAACCACTGTGATCCTAACCTCAGGATCGCCCTCCCTCTATCACTCTGTCTCACCTTCTCTAAATCAATCCTGCCTTAAATCCTACCTCCTCGACAACACATATGGTCATTTTCCTCCGTCTTTTCCTTTACTCGGCTTTCAACCCTAATATTGTGAAACGCTCAATCAGGATGCTATATATGTGGAGTCCTGTAGCTTAGTGATCACAACACTCGCCTCTCAGGCGACAAGACCTGGGTTTGATTCCCGTGCAGGGAGAAATGTGGGGCAAGTTTCTTTTCGCCACACGATACAAAAATCATGGATATAATAAAATACAATAGAAAAATGAGACTTGTTTTCTCAAGTGCATGTGTATTCTAATATGAAAATTGGTCTTAACGTGTGCTGGATCAACAGCTGATGGGGGGGGTCAAAGATGGGAATTTGAGATGTGCAAAACAATGGCTACCCTGTTTGCTGGGAAAAGTCAAACAGTGTAAAACTCCTGAGATTTTTCAATATAATAAATCACAATAAAAAGGCGAGTTCTTTCTATCGCTAAGTAGGGTATTGTGCAAGGCTCCGTACAATGCTTTGTGGAATTGTAACCGCTTGGTTCTCATGTTGTTTGTGTCCTGAGCAGGAGGGAGAATAACAAGAAGACATTGTTCTCAGATTATTGCTGGTGCCACATTGAGCCAGTGGTCGCTCCACGTTTGTTACTTTCTGCATCAAATTATCTTCGCTTCTTAAAACACACAGGGATTCTGCTTCCCTACTTTAACAGATCTTAGCCACTCTCACCCGACTCCACTGGCTCCCTAACCTTCAGAAGATCCAGTTCAATATCCTGGTCCTCACATACAAAGCCCTCCATGGCCTCGCCCCACCCTACCTCTGCAACCTCCTAACCCCCTACCAACCCGCCCGCTCAGCCGGCTCCAGCCTGCTCCACGTCCCCCGACCCACCCGCCCCACCATTGGCGGGAGAGCCTTTAGCCGCTCTACCCCCAACCTCTGGAATTCCATCCCCCAGTCACTCCGCCTCGCTACCTCCTTCAAGTCCCGCCTCAAGACCCTCCTCTTCGACCATGCCATCGCCCATCCCCCTTCCCCTCCCCTCCCTTACCCCCTCAACCCCAGCTTGGGTCTGAAATGCTATACTCTGTCCAGCGTCTTGGGTCGTCCTCCCGACGTGCAAAGCGCTATACAAATGTAATCTTCTTCTTGTTGTTGCTTTTTATTGTTTTAAAAATTGTCCTTTTCATTTCCCAGGTTCCTTGTGTGTGATTTTTTTTTAAAAATCAGGTGCTTATACAGCTGCATGTTTTGTGCTTTTTGCCAACAAAATACAGTCAATTCACTTTATATTATATTCTGTGAAGCGCTTTGAGATGTCTCGAAGATGTGATGAAGCACGAGAGTGTGAGGGTTAGGTGGGGTGAAGTTGAGGTGAGGGGGATGTGAGGATGTGGTTGGAGGTGAAGGTGTGGGTTGGATGAGGTGAGTTGGAGTGAGGGTGAGGTGAAGGTGAGTTGAGGGTGAGGTAGGATGCGGTGAAGTTGAGGATGGGGTGAGGGTGATGGTGACGTGGGGGTAATGGTGAGTTGAGGGTAGGGTTAGTTGGGATGAGGATGATCTTGAGATGGGGGTGAGGTGGAGTGAGGATGAGGTGATGGTGAGATGGAGGATAGATAAGGGTGAGGTGATGATGAGTTGAGGTTAAGGGTGAGGTGAGGGTGTGACGAGGGTGGGGTTGAGCGTGACGGTGAGAGTGGGGTTGAGGTGAGGGTGAATTGTGGTGGGCTTAGGGTGAGGTGGGATTAGGGGGTGGGGTGGCATTGAGTGAGGGTGTAGGTGGTTGAGGGTTAGGTGAGAGTGGAGGTGGAGTGAGAAGTGAGGTGGGGTGAGTGAGGGTGAGGTGGGGTGAAGGTGAGGTAGCTTGAGGGAAGTGAGGGTAAGGGTGAGGTGGGATGAGGTGGATGTGGAAATGAGGGTGTGAGTGAAGTAAGGGTGATGAGGGTGCGGTGGGATGAGGCTGAGGTGAGGGTGAGTCCGGTGGGGGTGTGGGTGAGAGTGAGGTGATGGTGAGTTGAGGATGAAGGTGAGGTGGAGTGTGAGGGTCAGGTGGGATGAGGTGAGGTTGGGAGGTGGCATGGGGTTGAGGATGGTGAGGGGGTGGAGGTGGGTGAGGTGATGGTAAGGTTGATGATGGGTAGTGTGAGGGTGAGGTAAGGCCCCCCCTCCCGCCCCCACTTGATTTCTGGTATAAATCCAGAAATATTCAATCAAAAATATTTATTTTGTTGTCCGACCAAAAAGATTGGCCACCATTGAAGCAGAACATTAGCTTTGGCCAGACAGAATACGTAACATCCTCGCGCAGGTAGTTCCACATTGGACAGCAGGTAAACGAGCAAATCCAGTTTTACACAGATCATGGAGTCCTGGAGCTCAGTGTTTAGGGCACTCGCCTCGCATGCGAGAGATCTGGGTTTGATTCCCAGCAATAATAATAATAATTTGATATAGCATTTGATATAGCGCTTTTCACGTCGGGAGGACGTCCCAAAGCGCTTCACAGAACACACTGTAAAGTGAATTGACTGTATATTTGTGGGCAAATGTTGGGCAAGTTTCCTTACTTCACATTTACCTCGCAGCAAGAAGGAACCCAGTCGTTAGTCAACTGGCAGATTACTTTTCCGGGGGTAATAATGTCTCAAAAAAAAAATAATTTGGTCACTCAATCCACGACTGTTTGTGGGGACGCTGCTGTGTGCAATCGGCTGCTGCGTTTTCGCCCACAAATATACAGTCAATTCACTTTACAGTATAGTCTGTGAAGCACTTTGAGACGTCTTGAAGATGTGAAAAGCGCTATATCTATTGCAAGGATTATTATTATCACCATTAACATGTGCTGTCAATTCACTGTCATGAGTTTTCTGAAATTCTCAAGTTGGAGTTTGCACAACATGTTGTTCGGCTGATGGATTTGGCTATTTGGAACCTGGTTTTGAGTTGTCTGGAATTATATCGAGCATTTGGAGCTTGGTATCAGGGAGTTGAAGGAGTCTCATACTAGAGTTAACAGGGATTATACAGTGTGTATTGGGGAGCTAATGGATATTATATGTTGCAGGGGATGAGTTATTTATAATTCAGCATTCCTATGGTAAAGGTGATCGATAAAATGCTTTTTGTTATCTGTGTGGGTGTGAGGCCCCAGTACATTTGCACTTGAGAAGATTGAGGCTCAGTGACTGCAACGTTTTAACATTTAAGACCATTGTCTGAATATTTGACTGTGCTAAGATTTTGTAAAATTCTTGATTTACACGTTGGTTTTCTACCGTTCTTAAAAAGAGCTTAATACCCAATTTAAGAATTTTCAAAATAAAAATATGCGATGTGAATCTAGATTCAGTTTCTGGATGGTGTGTTCAGATGTTGTCCCTTACCCATTTTTACTGTTCAATTTTTATTACTATTGAGTACTTTTTTAATTGCATTTGATAACATATCTGCAGAACTCAGTTTAAGGAATGACATAGCAAGTGAGAAGATATTAGCTTTTGGAACCGTTTTTACTGAGTGGATGATTTCACACCCTCGCGTTACTTGTGTCTTTTAGCACCATGGGATTTTCTCCTGAAGTGAAAGGCACTGGATAAATGGAATTTTGTTGTTGACTTAACATTCCCATTATTTAAAAATAAACGTATGGCTTTTGCATTTGGGTGCTGATGGGACAGGTTAACTGGAAACTCTGCTTAAAGTGAAAGGTTTTTGCTCACCCTGTATGTACAGGTTAAAGGTGCAATAGTTTCTGCGTGGCGTGTAGCTTGATGCAAGTTTCTCAGTGGAAGCTGAATGTTGCTAAAATAGCAGTCTTGAATTACAAGAATATATGTGTTTGAATAGTCATGAAAAACGGACTCCAGTTTCCAGTCCGAGCTTTTAATGATATGCTTTTTACATGTGCTCCTTTAGCAAATATATTTTGCAATTATCTTAAATTTGGATTTCCAAGTAGCTTAATATTTGTTGAAAATGTATATGTTCCATGTAAAATGCAGTGATGTTTTTCAGAATGCAACTGGCAGAAAGCAGCAATAATTCAACTGTTTAGTTCATCCAGTTTGCAATATTTTGCATCCAATAACACTTAAATGGCCAAATTTACTCACGGAATTGTATCTTGTACCACTTTTATATTGCCACGCTCTCCACAGGATCAAAAGTCAGTATTTTATAGTATTAATAATAATCCTTGCATTTGATATAGCGCCTTATCACGTCGTTGAGACGTCTCAAAGCGCTTCACAGAATAAAGTGAAGTTAGTTGACTGTATTTGTGGGGGAAACATGTATGTGTGTTTGTGTATATAGATGAAATGTGCCATTTACCAAAGTCTGTTACTGAATTCTCTCTCCGCTTTCACTCCCCCGATTCCACTACCATTGTTCAGCAAGAGAACATTGTAAAAAAAAATCAGAACTTGTATATATGATCATTGATTACATCCATGTGGAACGTTCTGTCCACTGGCTGCCTGTGTATCACTGGCTTTATTTACATCACGGTCTGATCTGTGGTGCACGGAAGCAACTGGAAAACCGATCCTGAATCGGGTCTTTGCTACATCCAGACACATCGTCTGGAGACAAACCAGTCATGTAAAAAGCGTCTGCACTTCTGCTTTGTTAAAATGCTACTTGTTCTCTATGTTTTAGTGCAGAGCCTTTGAATTATGTTTTAACTTTAAAGATTGATGTGTGTTTAACTCTGAGCTTCATGAATAGAAAACTAGTGAATTCCATTGACTTCAGCCATTTGCTGCTGAGCCAAGTGTGTTAGCGAGTAATGGGCCTCAACCTGTATTACAGTCCAGACTTCTCTTACTGCACCAAAGATGCCGAAGAATCCAAACGAGTGCAACGAACCAGAGGAGGATTTGCAAGAGGTGAATAAAGAGGTAAGAGATTGTTATTTTATTCACTCAATGCTGCATAGGTTTGGAGTGTGCATGTGTGTGGGGGTGGGCGGCCGGGGAGGGGGGGTAGTTGGTAATAAACCTGTTGGCAATTATTTACATTTCTGGATTTGATGACCAAAGATTGTGGGTATTACCTTACACTTTCCCTAAGAATAACATTGAGAAGGAAGCACATTCAGCCCTAGTGGAAGCAGAAGCGTGTTCAAAAGTTCACCATCATTGCTCTTGGCTGGCCTCTTGTCCTCTTTCATTCTCTGTGTGTCTCCATCCCTCTGTGTGTCTCTTCCAATCTAGGCAAGTAATAGGCTCGAGATGACAGGTGCACAGTGAGGTTAGGCAAATATAAAACAACACTGCATCCACTCAGTGGCTGTGGTGCTGAAAGGGGTGACAGAAATTGGGATTTTAGGAAAATCTTGTTAGTGTTAAATACAGAACAGATGTTTTAAAAACAATCCTAGTGATTGTTACTACTTCAGCTAATTTAATGCTTTAAAAATGCTGACTTAAGTATTATCCCACCCGATGATCACATTTAAGCAGAATAGCTCAGGGATTTCGGTGTCAATCATGTTAATGCGCTGGTGCAATTAATAGCTTAACGGGGCGCCTGGGATGGTGGGCAGCTGGAGTAAAGTGCATTGATGATCGCTATCCTATAACTATCTATCTGTAACTAACTATCCTGGAATCTTGATGGCCATTATCGTTCCATTGGCTACTTGCTGGGAAACTGCAGCCTAAATGGTTTACTTGATTCCCCAGCCCCAATTCCTGGACAAGCATTGCCAGTAGTTTGAACTGCTTCTCAATGATTTTGGGGGATTTTGTGATGGTTCTGGCAACTGGCAACACAATACTACATACACAATAATATATACTTTTATATAATCTGTCACAAAACTTTCTGTTGTGTTGTATTGCTATTGCCAGGATGTCTGTTGCTGTTTTCTCTCCCTCTTTCTCAGTAAACCTCATGCAGTTCAGCTAGAAGACAGAAACTTACATACGGTATTTTGCTCACAGAGACTTCACAGAATCATCATAGAATGATACAGTACGAAAGGAGGCCATTCTGCCCATGACTGTACCGGATCTTTAAAAGAACTTCCAAATCAACCCCATTCCCCCGCTCTCTCCCCATAGCCCTGCAAACTTGTCCTCCCCAAATAATTATCTACTCTCTTAAAAGTTGTTAATGAATCGGCTTCCCCCGGCCTTTCAGGCAATGCATTCCAGATCCCAACAACTTGCTGCTTGAAAACATTTCTCCTCCCTCCCCTTTATTTCTTTTAACAACTATTTTAAATCGGTGCCCTCGGGTTACCGACCCACCCGCCAGTGGGAATAGTTTCTCCTTGTTCACTCTATCGAATCCCCTCATAATTTTGAAAACTTCTATTAAGTCTCCTCTTAACCTTCTCTGCTCCAAAGGAGAATAATCCCAACTTCTCTACCTCTCCTGATAACTGAAGGCCCTCATTCCTGGTGCCATTCTGGTCAATCTCCTTTGCACCCTCTCCAATGCCTTGACATCCTTCCTAAAGTTCGATGCCCAGAACTAAACACAGTCTCGAGCTGAGGCTTCACCAGTGTTTTATATAAAGGTTCATCATAACTTCCTGACTTCTGTATTCTATGCCCCTATTTATAAAGCCTTGTATCCTGTATGATTTTTTAACAGCTTTACTTACCTGTCCGGCCACCTTCAAAGATTTATTTATATGAACCCTCAGGTCTCTCTGTTCCTTCAACCCCTTCAAGGTTGTACCATCAGCTTATATCGCCTCTCCTCATTCTTCCTCCCAAAATGCATCATTTTGCATTTCTCTATATTAAACTTTATCTGTCACGTGTCTGCCCATTTTGTCTGTTTATGTCCCCTTGCAGTTTTCCACTATCCTCCTCACTGTTTACTACTTTCCCGAGCTTAGTATCATCTGCAAACTTGGGAGTTGTACTCCTTAGACCCAAGTTCAGGTCATTTATATAGATCAAAAAGAGCAGTGGTCCCAATACCGACCCCTGAGGGACACCACTGCACACTTCCCTCCAGTCAGAAAAGCAACTGTTCACCACCACTCTCTGCTTTCTGTCTCCCAAACAGTTCTGTATCCGCTACCACTGTCTTTTAATAAAATTTATTTTGTCCCGGATCATGGTCTCTAGAAGTTTCCCCACTACTGACTGGCCTGCAATTCTCGGGTTTATCTTTCTGTCGCTTTATTGTACAGGGGAGTAACATTTACAACCCTCCAGTCTTCTGGCACCACCCCGGTCGGTGTCCAAGGGGAATTGAAAGATTGTGGCCAGAGCCACAGTTATTTCCACCCTTATTTCCCTCAGTGACCAAGGATGCATCCCGTCCGGTGACTCATCTACCTCTGCCGACCCAGCTGGACCTGGTGCCTTTTAGCACTGTTAAAAAACATATTCTTATGTTTTACAAAACAGCTTATTATTACACAAATTTGATAATCAGCAGGTCAATTTGAGTGCCTCCCCGGTGTTTATACAGTTAAGTTTTAGAATGGCTCCTGCATTCTCACATTCTTCAATACCTGAACCCAGATAAAGGGGTTGGCTCACACGCCATCGTCTCCCCAACATCTGAATGGTTTGGCAAACTTGTACTACTCGTTTGACCTGGTCGGTCGAAACTGTTATCTGTTTACCTCTGGAAGTGAGGATTTTTATGGTTTTAGGATTCAGAACTTCCACAACTTTGCTGGATTTGTGGAATCTTTCTTGTAAATTCCCAGACGCGTAATGTGTCTTCCAAGTAACCAAATCACCTTGCTTGTAGTCACAAGTGTTCTCAGACTGGTGATGTGTTATGCTGAGTTATAATATCGGCTAAAGTTATAATATCGGCTCCAGCTGTGAAGTAGAGATTTCCAATGGCTCCTATGTAAGCGAGTAATTATTTGTCTTCCATGGAAGAGGTAAACCGGTATCAACCCTGGTCTGTCACTGAGGGGTCTGTTGTTAAGCCCCATCAAGACCCAGCGATTTGCTTATCCCATCTGCAACTTTTCTGGATACATGCCTTTTTGAGGGCATTTTTTAATGAGTTCATTAGTCCTCTCAACTTTTCCGGAACTCTCTGGATGGTAAGGTTCATGTAAATTATGCCCCAATTATGGGTCACCAGATTTATTATGTCCACTGTGAAATGAATTCCACGGTCAGAGTTGAGAATATTCATAACCCTGTTTCTGGGGATAAACTGCTCTGCCATTGTCTGAAATACGGTTTTAGCCGTGCACCGCTTAGAGGGGTAGGCTATGGTAAATCCAATCATATAATCAACAAACTCGAATGAATGGCGATTGCCTCGGTCGTTTTCGGCAAGGTCCGATAAAATCTAAATAAACCCTTACCCAGGGGCGTCCCATTTGGACCTGCTCGGTTTGAGTATTCCATTGCACTAAGTTTGAATTAATTCGAATGCACCGCATGTAATCCACCATGTAGTTTTTAACCTCCTTCTTTGATATTGAGCCACCAGTATTGCCTTAGAATTTCCCTGGTTCCTTTTATCACATTGTGGAGATTACCAGGTCTCTCATAGGTCATCGTAATTATATAACCCCTTACTCGTGTAGGTAAAATAAGTAGGTAAAACCCCACTTAGTTTATTCATTCATGTAGGCTCGACACGCGTAGGCTGAATCACTAACGATAACCACCTTTGTGTCTGATGGGAAATGCTTCAGCAACTCCAGCAAAGCAGTTTCCTCAGCAGCCTGTGCTGAAATGGCTCTGCAGGAAATGGAGCGGTTTTCCATCTCGTCCCAACATTTGCCGTCCATTTACCAATAGCAATCCCAGCGCCGGCCAACTTAACCCTTTCGACTTCCTGCGAAGAATCATCACAATGCACAACCATTAACCCTTCCACCAGGTCCCAAAGAACCACTTCCAATGGGGATCAGCTTTTAGGCAGTAAGCTTTCTAACTCCAAATCTGTTTCTAACCGAATGTGAATATTTTTTAACGAATGTGAATATTTTTTAGATCAGCGATTGAGTCGCTGGGTAATGGATATTGGGGAACGGGTTTATCGTTCCCTCCCCGTATCCTAACCTCACACTGAATTAAACCACAGTCTAATTTATGATTAGCCATGCTGGACCTGTAAACCTGCAAAACTTTACAAAGCTCGTCCCTATCTAATTGCGTGTGAATGTACAGCTTCTGCAAACTACTACGTTGTGGCGATCAGCCGCTCTGAGAAAATCGTATCCCAGGATCATATAAGGAACGCAACAATGGAAGATATACAACAATTGGATCAAACATAACAATCACACATAACTGCACCAACTGGCAGCAAATACTACATTAGAAAAGAAATATAAACCAACCCTGACTGTACAGTAGTTCTGTACACGTCAGTACGTACCAGGTGACGACCATTAGAAAGCAACCACGAGGAGCGCCGAGCGTTGCTTTATAATAGGCGTGTGATTCTGCCCACCATGTAATGTGAACGCGAGGGTTTTTTCCCCACACTAGAGCCACGTGTTATTTTACTCCTCAGGCTGCTTTTTGTGTTTGTTACCTGACTGTCCATCAAGCATGCACTTTGTTGCAACTCCTGTCGGCTGCAATCAGTTTCTGAAACGTGGAATCTTACAGAATCCATTTAAAGAAGCAGGCATCACCATTTCCCTTAAATAATATTACATAGTTTTATATATATATATATGGCATGCAGCACATTGTGCAAGTCGGCCTGTGTTTGTGTGCGTCGTGTGAAGTGGAAAATCCAACTAATATTTTATTCATATGCTCAAATGTCACGGTAGCTTCATCACTGGAATAACTCCTGAGCCCTCAAATAGATACAGAACCCCTTTTTAAATAAAGAACACTTTGTTGTGTGTGGACAAAATCTACGGAGAGAAGAAAGTGAATTAACGCTTTTGTTGGACCTCCCTCCCTCCCTCATCCCCAGTGCCTTCTGTTCTCGCATCATTTGTGATCCTATCGAAGTGTACATGTAGATTCAGTGTTGAAATTACTGTTTGATAAGATTTGATAAGTAACAACATTTTTCTGAAAATTAAATTTAATTTATTTATTGCAGTGATATTTAGCATTAACTTCTATTTGACAATGTTTTTTTGTTGGGAGAGAGAATCCATTTTGAGAGGAATGTAACTTAATTTCAGCCTCAGGTTGAGGAGGAGGCAGAGGAAGAAGAGGAGGTTCCAGATGAGATTACGCCCGAGCCCGAACCAGAGGCCGCAGTCCTGGACCTCAGCCCGGAGGAAACGGATGTCGAGAAGGCTGCATACGTGGAAGAAAATGGAGAGAGGGAAGCAGAACCTGAACACAATGGATCAGAAACTGTCTCCGAAAACGAAAGTGCAGACACTGGTGTCAAAGAAAGCCCAGAGGACACAGTGGCTTCCAGCGTTAGAGAAGGTAAGCCTTTGTCTTTGGGTATTGAGGCCACCAAGGCTTGGACTATGTTCTGAAGAGTAAAAGGGGTTCCCCGATTCAAGGGTTCAAAATATTAAAATAATATTAAACGTAATATTAAAATAGGAACTGACCTGTTAGTGAAATTTTAAAAAATTTCATAAACGAGGCTGGGTATATGTGAAGTACACTGCCCTTGACAGTCATAGAGGCAGGATTGGAAGATGTATAGGTATTGTCGAATGGCCTCCATAGCTCATGTGCTTCCAAAATAGTGGCATATCTTAGCTGCACCCAAGCTTCTCTTGGGCCTGTTGTGCTGCTCTCTGATGGTACAATAGGTCAGATCAGGCTGCCCACAATGGACAATCGGTAAACCAGGATTTTGTTTCTCAGTCTTATATATAGTGAAATATCAGCATTTTCATCAGTTTCCCAATTATAATTGTATTAGTCTATAAGAATAGGATCATAATATAGATATATAAAACACAGCATAAGAACAGCACAAATGCTAGACGAAAAAAAACCGAGGTCCATTCAATTTGTCTTTCACCTTCCTGGTGGTCACATCACATGCCCCACACTCCCTATACCTATATAGATAGCTCAGAATAGAATATAAAATAGTATAATATAAAAATATGAAGGATTGAATGAAGGAATAAAATAACTAAAACCTAAATACAAAAGTAACTGGTTTCAAAATATAGTATCAACGCCAATTCTAATTAACGAAAGCAAGTAGTTTTCTTGTCAGTGTCACATCTCTGCAGACAAGCTGTCACAGTGTCATCCTGTTTCTCTTTTCCTCTCCTCTCGGTTTCTCTCTCACAGATTAGTGTCTCCAGAGCCCGGTTTGCACCCTGTAAACTCTACACTTGTTCTTTAAACAAAATATTGAGAGACAGCGGCACTATGTTCATTGAATTTTAGGTTCCTGAACTTCAAAGAGTCGTTCAGTTTGTGAAGGGAGCTCTCTCTAGTGAACATCCGCACTAACATTGTATTTGGTTTACAGAGGCATTTCTGTAACCACATTCGTCTCATTCCTACTTTGGTTTTAATGGAACTTCATAGAGCCCGGGAAGCCGTGGTCTTTCAAAACTCTGCAAGCATTTGTCCTTTTACTTGTCTTGTAATAATTCTGGTATAGCACCTTATCATGAAGCACAATGTCTCAAAGCCCTTCACAGAATTTACTGTGAAGTGTAATGACTGTGTTTCAAGGCAAATGAAGCAACTAATTTGCGCACAGCACACCAACAGCCATAAGACAAATGACCAATTTTATCTGAGGAATTGTTAACCAGAATTTACTTATAAATATAGTGGCTGACAATTTGGGGATTTTTACAGGCACTGGGAATTAAAGAGTATAAAAAAATTGTTCACAACTCTACCATTCTCTGTTCGCACATTAACGTACATTTGGTTGCAATGGGGATGTCCTGGGAAAGTAACCATTATCTATGAGAAGTTCCAGGTTGGGGGAGCAGATTTAGATGATGGTCACCCTCTCCTTTCTGCATTCAGGTTAAATTTTGAGACTTGATCTCACAGTCTATGGTCGGTGGTGCCATCCTTCAAATGAGCTGGTAAAGCCAAGTCCCATCTGCCTATTAGAATAGTGTTAAGAGATTGGCCAGCAACCCTCCAAATAACTTGATCATTCACTTTGTGGTGGTTTGTATATAAAATGGCTGTAACATTTCCTTACAAAAAGTCACTAAACTTGAGAGAATGAAACCCTTGAAGACAACAACAACTTGCATTTATATAGCACCCTTCACACCAGACTGCTTCTTAAATTAAGTTTAAGATGAAATCAAGACATTTGATTCAATAAAATGCTATGAAAATTATAGTTGCTTTTAGTTTTTAAACCATGGCTAAATTTACACAAGTGAAGCCTTCGGGCAACCTGCTACCCTCTTGTTTTATTTTGAACATGTATTTTGGGTCCTTGCAGAGCAGTGGAAGCCCCTCAATCCAGAGGGTAAGAAGCGATATGACCGTGAGTTCCTCCTTGGCTTCCAGTTCATACCGGCCAGCATCCAGAAGCCGGAGGGCTTGCCTGCCATCACCGACGTGGTTCTCGACAAGGTGGGTTGTGTTCCCTGGCCCAGTGATGTGGGGCTGTGGGTCAGGATTACAGTATTTCTGAACACATTCCATGGCTGCATAATGGGATTAGCCAAAGATTTTAGCGAGACCTCCATTGTTTGAGCATGGGAAGAGCATGGGAAATATGCCCTTAAGAAGCTCAAATAGGTGCATAAAATTGCCCCTAGTTACATTGCCCCGAGCTATATGGACCCTAACTATATTGACCCTAGCAATGCAGCCCAAGATGACAATACCCGGGGCTTTTCAGCTGTTTTGAGCAATACCATTGGTGAGTGGTTTGGGTAGGTTAATTTCTCATTATTTCAAAACAGATTTTGACCTTGTTCCTTAAACAATGAACAGCATGTGCTGGGGAATATCACAATTGTTATCTTTTCTTTCCGAATGGAACAGTTGATTGAGCAAAGTGCCGCTATTTTTCTGGGGCCATTTTCCTTCTGTAACCAGCCCTCTCTCTCCCTGACTCTGAAAACACAGCCATTCATTTTTGAAGATTTTGTGAGGAGTTAATTTGTTTGTAATTATTCTGTGAAATAACATATTGAGCAGCTGTTTAATTTGGATATTGCAAAGCTATATTAAATAAGCAGAGGGTTGTATAATCTATTTCAAAATAATCAGAGTAATCTGTACTTGTAATGTGTCCTCTCCCACATCAGGCTCCGTGACCCTATCACTCCCATCCTCACTCGACTCCACTGGCTTCCCATCACACAGAGGATATTGTTCAAGATCCTGGTCCTCACCTTCAAAGCCCTCCATGGTCTTGCTCTAGGCCCCTACCATCTTGCTCACTCCCTCCGCTCAACGGGCGCAGGCCTACTTTACATCCCCTGACTCGCTCGCCCCACTATTGTCTGGCGGGCCTTCTGGCACTCTACCCCCAACCTCTGGACCTTCATCCGCAGTCCCTCCGCCTCGCCCCCTCCCTTGCCTCTTTCAAGTCCCATCTCAAGATCCACCACTTCAACCGTGCTTTTGATCACCCTTCTTCCCCACTCCTGCCCTCCACCCTCCCTGTTCCTGACCCCCAGCTCGGGTCTAAAACTCTGTCCGGTGCCTTGGGACGTCCTCCCAATGTGAAAGGCGTTATACAAATGTCATTTTGTTGTTGTTGTACTGTGAGAGTGCAAATTAATATGTTCTGGTGCATTTGATAATAATAATAAATCCTTGTATTTCATACAGTATGTTATCACGTCTTCTTGACGTGTCAGCAATTCACAGAATATACTGTAAAATGAATTGACCATGTTTATAGGTGAAATATGGCAGCCAATTCCCACAAACAGTCGTGATTAAGTGACCAACATTTTTTTTGATGCACATACCCTTGTATGTGCATTGAATCATATTTTTCTATAGCAGCCCGGGGGGATGGGGCATTATTCTGACCCTTTGGCAACACATCTTTCAGATAGTCCCAGTACAGTCCACAAATTGGACTGGCCTAGTTTGGGTTTGAGTCCAAAGTCTCTGGGAACACTCAGCAGGTCAGGCAGCATCTATCTCAACAAGGTGGTGTTGTTAACAATGAAACATTAACTCACTTTCCTCTCTCCATCGGTGCTGCCTGACCTACTGAGTGTTTCCAGGGAGTGCTCCCAGGGAACACTCTGCTTTTATTTCAGATTTCCAATATTTTGCTTTTTTGTTTTTTGGGTTTGAGTCCGTCCATCTTCTGCACCTAGTACAAAAGGCTCTGAAACGGTACCCTACGTGGAGGGCGCTATGTAAGTGCAAGTTGTTGGTGGTGGTGGTGCAATAACCAAGGTTTTCTTTTCAGGTTAACCAGACTAAATCGATTTCAAGGCCACTGGATCCTTCCCGGATGCTGACCAGAGGACCAGACTTCACACCCTCCTACGCGGACTTTGGAAGGCCAGTCCTGAGTACCCGAGTGATACCGGTAAGTTATTTCAGCTCAGAAATTGATTCTGTTTCTCAATGATCTTTAAGTGTTGGGTGCATGAGCTATAACACATCAATAATAATAATTGATACCACATCTTTCACATCCGGGGGACATCTCAAAGCACTTCACACAACTGACTGGACACCTGAGCCTGGGGAGGGAATGATTGGAAGCGCAGACACAAAGAGATGGTTCTTAAAGTGGGCATTGAAAGTTGGGCGGGGCTCAGACAGAGGGATTGAGGCTAAATGGCACTGAGGAAGTAAACTCGAATGATATTTTCGAAAACGCCAAGAAAAAAAAGGTAAGTTGAAGATTGTGAAGGACTGTTTTCTCCAGCCCATATCCTCCAATATGTCTTATTGTATTGCCTTGAATACCCTCTTAGAAACATCCTAACATGTTTAGTGCTCCATATCGTAGGTGATGTGAAAGATGCTCTTGTCAGTTCTTCTTGTTAATACTGGCCATACTTGTAGGTGCTCAGTGTCGTCGGACCAAGGAGATCTCAACACGGGCAAAGACGAGAGCCCAGGAAAATCATTCCCATCGTATCCGTCAATGATGATGTGAAGCTGAAGAAATCAGAAAATGCCTGGAAACCCACCGGGAAACGGGAAGCAGTTCAGGAGGAACCTGATCTGAACAAAACGCAGGTTGGTCCAAATGCACATGCCATGTGTTTTACAGTTTAACTCGCTGAGGTATTCATTGAAAAATCTTCTGCATGGGCAATGCAAGTGCAGTAAGTGCATCTCAGAGTTAGATAATCAAGGATTTTGTGAATGGATCCAGGCATATATATATTGTTTGTGATGTGTTATGCATAGTTGCCAAGTACCCCTTATGCCTTTCCCTCAAGCAGAGCGATACGACAGCTTCTAACAACCAGGTTTCTGCTCTAATCCACATTCAAACATTGCAGTTTGACCTCCCCTGTATTTTCCTCCCTCCCTTAATGAATTGAAGCACGTTCTATATCCTAGCTGTACGCCATCTAGTTCAGGAATCACCCTGTAGGTCATGTTGCTTGTTCTGAAGATCCAGTTGCAGAATTTTTCCAATTCCACACCTCCCGTTTTCGTGAATTAAAAATCCTCTCACTTGATCTGATAGGTCCAGCCTCTGTGGGAACGCAGTGTCGTGCTGCTGGCCTGAACCTCTTACTATTCCAAAAAACAGGTAGTAGTTTTATTTACAACACTAGGCACACAAATAGCCATGTTTAATATTCAGCCTCTTCACCCAGAGAAATGTGTGTTGGTTGCACT
Source organism: Callorhinchus milii (assembly GCF_018977255.1). Taxonomy (NCBI): domain Eukaryota; kingdom Metazoa; phylum Chordata; class Chondrichthyes; order Chimaeriformes; family Callorhinchidae; genus Callorhinchus; species Callorhinchus milii. The sequence goes on from NW_024704765.1 coordinate 3,672,186, forward strand.
GGATTGTGTGTTGTGCAGCTGGGAGATAACAAACTGCTCTTAAATGTTGAGACCGGCAGAATGCTTGTATAACGGTCTCATTCATGCGCTGCGCACACACTGGGTGTGTTGCCAACAGTGGGGGTGGTAGAATAAGAGATCGCCTGACCAGGGTATGCATTTCTTAAAGGGGCAGTGACCCCAGGTGTTGCTCACTCTGAGGTGATACCAGGCTACTCTTTACATACAGAAGATGAATTATTTTCAGTTAATTGTTGGCAATTTGACATTTGTTTAATGAGGGATTTGGGTTGTTGCCATAGTATTTTGTACCGAACGGCAGAATAGGAATTGCCATGTGTCGAGAGGCATTTGATCTTCAACAACAATATGCACTTATGTAGGGTTCTTCACGTGGGGTAGCGTCTCCGAGCGCTTCAATGCAAACCCCATCTGATGGGAATACGAACTCTGGATTAGAAGGCTGGGCTCGACCCCTGAGATCACTTTCTGTGCTGATACATGTACAGTGTCTGTCATTGTCTGAGATGCCATTCTTTAGATGAGACATCAAACTGAGGTCCTGTTAAGATGGATGTTAAAGATCCCGTGAACCTGTTAGAAAAGAGAAGGGACATTAAATTAGATGCCTTGTCTATCTGGTCAATCAACATGATCACAATATAAAGCACATTGCGATTTGACATTTTAGGTGTTATTAAAAAAATGGAAGGGTTGTTTAATAATTAGTATTAGCTAAGTTTCTTTCAGTTTACACTAATTTACAGTTGGGCAGTTACTTTCTTGTGTGTTGTGTTGACACTCCAATGCAGTGCTGGGATGTGCTGTTTTGGATGAGATGTTAAACCTATCTGCCTGTTCAGGTGGATATTAAGATTCCATAGCACTATTCGAAAAAGAGAAGGAAATTTCTTTCCCGGGTTCCTGGCCAACAATCCCCCAAATATGATTAGTCATTTACTTAATGACTATTTGTGAGACATTGTTGTACGCAAATTGATTGCCATGTTCGCCCACAAAACACCTGGTCACTGCGCTTTACAGTATATCCTGTGAAGTATTTTGGGACATCTTCCTAACATGAAAGCCACTATACTAACTGTAAGGATTATTATTTTATGTCGATTTCTTTCACAAAACCCAGGACCTGTTCCGCCGAGTGCGCAGCATTCTGAACAAGCTGACCCCTCAGATGTTCCAGCAGCTGATGAAGCAAGTTCAAGAGCTGACCATTGATACTGAGGAACGACTAAAGGGAGTCATCAACCTGGTGTTCGAGAAAGCTATTGATGAGCCCAATTTCTCAGTCGCCTATGCCAACATGTGCCGCTGCCTCACCATGGTAAGGCTCCCCAAGCACTCCATCTGTGTTTCATATTTCCTACACTGCTGAGGTCTCTGTCTGCCTGGTTTTTGGGTAGACGTTAAAGATCCAGTGACGCAATTATAAAAAGAAAGGCAGTTTTTCCCAGTGTCCTGACCTGCAATTGTATAGCTGATAGTGATCTTTGGTGGCTGTCATGGTTGCTTCCAAAACGGTCACAACACTTGACAATAATTTGAAAGGTTTCAACATAAGTCTCACTGTAAAGATTTTTTTTCTTTCAAAAGATCTCTTGATGTTTTCTGTAGATTATCTTGGGAAGCCTTGCCAGGACCATTCCCTAATTTGGGGCCTACTTTGCCTGAAAGAGTGGTGGAAGCCGATTTGATAAAAACTTGTAAGAGAGAAGTACATAATTATTTGGGGAGGACAAGTATACAGGGCTATGGGGAGAGAGTGGGGGAGTGGGGTTGATCAGGGCTATGGGGAGAGAGCGGGGGAGTGGGGTTGATCAGGGCTATGGGGAGAGAGCGGGGGAGTGGGGTTGATCAGGGCTATGGGGAGAGCGCGAGGGAGTGGGGTTGATCAGGGCTATGGGGAGAGAGCGGGGGAGTGGGGTTGATCAGGGCTATGGGGAGAGAGCGGGGGAGTGCGGTTGATTTGGAAGCTCTTTTCAAAGAACCGGCACAGACATGATGGTCCGAATGGCCTCCTTTTGTGCTGTATAATTCTATGATTCCATGAATTTATGGTACAGTGGAATCCGCTTTAGATGGACGCCAGTTAACCCTGGACGCTGGTTAATTGAACAAAACACCCGGCCCTGATTCATTTGTATTCTTAACTGCTTTAAATATGCCAGTTAATTTGTACAACAATGCAGTCAAAACGTTGCGCTGAATGTTCTCACTCAGGCCGTCAGTGTGTATCCAGCCTCCATTAAGCTACAAGCAGCTCCGGGATGGAGATGGGAGGAGGTTAAGATTAATTGGCAGCGGACTCCAGCCATTCACAAGCGGCTGGAGTTGGGCTGTCAATCAGTGAGAGGACGGAGGAACGGGGAAGAACAAGGGAGGGTATGGGAGGAGTCAAATCACGATTGATTGACCGCGGAGCCGCTTGTGACTGGGTGGAGCCTGTCAATCACTTCAGTCGCCGCTAATTGATCCCTTTCCCATCGAATGAGAACGGCAATGGGAGGGAGGAGGAGCAGCCACTCCTCTGCTGGGCGGGAAGAGGAAAAAGAACTTGGGCTAACCTCAGACACCTCTTAGGCCGGACAAAAAGGCAGTTCCCGACGTGTCCAGCTTAACAGACCTCCACTTTATGAAACTTTGAATGTGCTGAAAAATGAAGTGTTGTAACTTCCCCCTCCTACGGTTTCTTAAGTTCCAGAAAATCATCCTATTAAATATTTGAATCTCCCTTGTTGATGTCGGAGTTGGGTGGCCAGTTTATTTGTGGTTGAATTTTGACACCGGCTGACTTTTCAGCGGGCTGGTGTAAAGAGATCTCCCACTGAAAAGATTAGAACTTGGATTTAGGGCAAAGCAGATGGTAGGATGGGTGTGGGGAGGACGAAGAGGTTATTCATGTGGGATGCACATTCACTGTCTTTCCTTCTCCCCTACATACATGAGAGCAATATACACACAATGTGGTTGGTGCTGTGAAACCTTACACTGATTCCTATGACCCTATTCATCGCTTTCTTTCCCCCATTCAAGTGCAAGGATTATTATTATTCCCCTTCCCCCTCAGCTGAAAGTCCCGATGGCAGACAAACCAGGAGCCTGGGTAAATTTCCGCAAATTGCTGCTCAATCGCTGTCAGAAAGAGTTTGAAAAGGACAAGGCAGAGGATATCTTCAATGAGAAGAGACAGAAGGAGATCGATGCTTCTTCAGTGAGTACCTTAGAGCCTTGAAGTCAAATTACCCATTTTTATTGAAACCTCCCTGCTGTGACCTTACCTGTGACTGTGGCTGTTTAACAGTAGTTTGAGAAGCTGAGTGTTTTTTCTAACAAGACCTAATGATATCCAAGGGCTTATGAAATGTTACGACAGGGTAAATAATGACAGATTATTTCCACTGGTCAGTGAGTCAGTACAGAGAGGACATAGTAGGATTAAAAAGCGAGAAAAGAAAAGACGTTAGAAAAAATATTCTTGGTGCAGAAGGTATTATCACAGATAGAATGTTACAGCACAGAAGGGGGCCATTCGGCCCATTGTGCCTGTCCGAGCTCTTTGGGAGAGCTACCACCTAGTCTCATTCCCCCGGTCTTTCCCCATACCCCAGCAAATTTTCCTTTTCAAGTACCTATCTGATTCCCTTTTGAAAGTTGTTATTGAATCTGTTTCCACCAGCATTCCAGTTTTTACTCTCTTAAGTTAAAAGTATTCTCCTCACCTCCCCTCTGGTTATTTTGCCAATTATCTTAAATTTATGTGTCCTGGTTACTGACAACCTCCACACCATGTGAGATTCATGTTTGCGGTTGCAGAAATGCCTGCCTGTCTCTCCCCCAACTGTTGAATTCTCAATGACACTAACATTGCTACACTTCCCTGTGGCCACTTGTGCAGTCGGTTGCCCAAGATTGCATTCCTCGAAGGTGTTGTCACCCTCACCGGTCCATAAAGGCTTCAGCTTCCTGTGTGCCCTGTAGTGACACCAGCTTCTCCTCAAGCTCAGAAACCCTGATCTTGAGCAGCACTTTCTGCTCATGTAGTTGACCAGTACAAGTAAAGCATCCGGGCGTTACCACATGGCACACAATGTGCTGCAACAGGTCTCGGCTGTTATGCCATATTCCCTGAATTGTTTTCTTATTTTTTAAAATATATTTAAGCACCTCCTTGCCCCTCTGCTCCAAATTCCCAATCTCACCTCTTGTATAGGAACAGCAAGATAATTCCTGTTGTAAAGGCCTCATTCTGTTACAAAGCATGCTGTAGTGGGCTCTGCTCAAGTGAGCATTACATAATGTGAAACATTATATAATTGAGACAGAACTCTTAAATTCTTTGCAACTTTGCCTCTCCTTTGACTGGAGCTGCCCTGGGCTCGCTTGGTCTTTTCGCCTACACTTGAGATGAGATCTGTCTGTCTCCACTTGACATTTCTAATAAATAATCATTTGGTCACTCAATCCGCGGCTGTTTGTGGGACACTACTGTGCGCAATTGGCTTCCGCCTTTCGCCCACAAAACATACAGTCACTACACATTACAGTATATTCTGTGAAGCGCTTTGAGACGTCTCAATGACCTGATAAGTGCAAGGATTAGTATCATTCTAATCGGTCTGATTTGGCTCAGAATGAAGAGAAAAGCCGTCTGCAAGCGGAACTGAAGGAAACCAAGGACATGGCTCGCAGGAGGTCCATTGGAAATATTAAGTTTATTGGTGAGCTCTTCAAGCTTAAGATGCTAACGGAGGCCATCATGCATGACTGTGTGGTCAAACTGCTGAAAAACCACGACCAGGAGTCACTGGAATGTTTATGCCGGTTACTAACCACCATCGGCAAGGACCTCGACTTTGAAAAGGCAAAAGTAAGTCTTCTATTTTTTTCCAAATAAATGTACATTAAGACTCTGTTATAATTGCAAGTTGAAGATACTCAACTGGAAGGGGGTTAATTTCAGTGAGTTAAAAAGGAACCTAACCAAGGTGGACTGGAAAGAAAGATTGGCAGGTAAAACAGCTAACAAGCAATGGGAAGCCTTCAAGTAGGAGATAGCTCGGGGACAGAACAAATACATTCCCACAAAGGGGAAAAGATAGGGTATCCAAACCTCCCTAGATGAATAAGGAAATTGGGATTAAAATAAAACAGAAACAGGAGGCGTATTGTAAATGTCAGGTCCAACATACACAAGATAATCAAATAGAATATAGAAAGTACAGAAGAGAACTGAGAAATGAAATAAGAGGGGCAAAGAGATTGTATGAGAAAAGATTAGGGGTAACATTAAAAGGGAAGTCTTAAGGTATTTTATAAGCATATAAAGAATAAAAGGTTAGTCAAAGAAGTGTAGGTCCAATTAGAGACCAAAGAGGAAATCTTCTTTTGGAGGCAGAGGGCATGGCTGACGTACTGAATGAGTACTTTGCATCTGTCTTCACAAAAGAAGAAGATGCAGCCAATGCCACGGTATTGGAGGAGAGGGGGTAAAGGAATTGGATAAGATAAGAATAAACCGAGAGGAGGTACTAAAAAGGTTGTTGGTGCTCAAGGTAGATAAGGCACCTGGTCCGGACAGGATGCATCCTAGGTTACTGAGGGAAATAAGGGTGGAAATAACAAAGGCTCTGGATACAATCTTTCAATCCTCCTTGGGCACTGGGGTGGTGCCCGAGGACTGGAGGGTTGCAATTGTTACTTCCCTGTACACAAAGGGACAGAAGGATAAACCCAGGAACTACAGGTCAGTCGGCCTAACATCAGTAGTGGGGAAACTTCTAGAGACTATAAACCGGGACAAAAGAAATATTCACTTAGAGAAATATGAATTAATAAAGGAGAGCCAACAAGGATTTGTTAAAGGCAAATCATGTCTAACAAACCAGAGAGTTTTTTGATGAAGTAATGGAGAGGGTGGATGAAGGTAGTGTAGTTTATATGGATTTTCAAAAGGCGTTCGATAAAGTGCCACATAAGAGAACTTGTAAGCAGAATAGAGGCCCACGGTATTAAAGGGACAGTGGCAGTATGGATACAGAACTGTCTGGGAGACAGAAAGCAGAGAATGGTGAATGGATGTTTTTCTGACTGGAGGGAAGTGTACAGTGGAGTCCCCCAGGAGTCGGTATTGGGCACTGCTGTTTTTGATCTGTATAAATGACCAGGACTTGGGTATAGGGAGGACAATTCCCAAGTTTGCAGATGATACTAAGCTCGGGAGAGTAATAAACAGTGAGGAGGATAGCAGCAGACTGCAAGAGGACATAGACCGACCGACTGGTAACATGGGCAGACACGTGGCAGATGAAGTTTAATATGGAGAAATGCAAAGTGAAGCATTTTGGGAGGAAGAATGAGGAGAGGCAATATAAGCTGATGGTACAATCTTAAAGGGGGTGAAGGAACAGAGAGACCTGGGGGTCATATAAGTAAATCTTTGAAGGTGGGAAGACGGGTAGATAAGCTGTTAAAAAAGCATACGGGATACAAGGCTTTATAAATAGGGGCATAGAATACAGAAGTCAGGAAGTTATGATGAACCTTTATATAAAACACTGGTGAGGCCGCAGCTGGAGACTGTGTTCAGTTCTGGGCCCCACACTTTAGGAAGGATGTCAAGGCATTGGAGAGGGAGCAAAGGAGATTGACCAGGATGGTACCAGGAAGGAGGGCCTTCAGTTATCAGGAGAGGTAGAGAAGCTCGGATTATTCTCCTTTGGAGCAGAGAAGGTTAAGAGGAAACTTAATAGAGTTTTCAAAATGATGAGGGGATTCGATAGAGTGAACAAGGAGAAACTATTCCCACTGGCGGGCGGGTCGGTAACCCGAGGACATCGATTTAAAATAGTTGTTAAAAGAAACAGAGGGGAGGTGAGGAGAAATGTTTTCACACAGCGAGTTGTTGGGATCTGGAATGCATTGCCTGAAAGGCTGGGGGAAGCCGATTTGACACCAGTGTTTAAGCGAGAAGTAGATAATTATTTGGGGAGGACAAGTTTGCAGAGCGTGGGGATTGAGGTTGATTTGGAAGCTCTTTTCAAAGAGCCGGCACGGATACGATGGGCCGAACGGCCTCCTTCTGTGCTGTATAATTCTGATTGATAATGCTGGTTTGCTAATAGTGAGTTTGGGATGTGAACCTTATTCACCTGATTTATTTACCCCGATTTCCACCGGCTACTGATGCAAAACAAATGGCTGGGCCATCAGGTCGCTGCCACCGTCATGCTGTTGAGAATTGGCAGCCTTCCAACTGAGCTTAGTTTAGAAAAAGAATATGCTGATTCATTGAATGATGGGGTCTGAAAATGGTTATTTCAAATTGGATTCTTTAAAAGAATAATAGAATGTTGCACCACAGGAGGCCATTCGGCCCATCGTGCCTGTCTTTGAAAGAGCTTACCAAGTAGTCCCACTCCCTCGCTCTTTCCCCATTTGTGATGGTTCAATCCAGTTAAATGTAAAAGATCACAAATGTTGAGTGTAATCACTATAATGTTCTATAACATTTTGAATCCCAACCTGTGAAGAGTTTTTAAGCTTGTCTCAGTTAGTATCACTTATCTCTGGGTCACACAATATGGGTTCAAGCCCCACCTCAGGACGTGGGCTAACAATTCAGCTGACTCTATCTGCAGACCCTGTGTTGTCTGGCGTGGTGACCTTCAGAAGATGTTAAACTAAGGTCCGCTTCAAGGCCTATGTGTTAGTTCAAATGGTCGGTAAAGATCCTCGATGGCATTGGGAAGGAGAAGGAAATTACTCAATGTCCTGGGCAACAATTCATCTCCTGGCTGTTTGTGAGAAGCGCTTGCCACAGTTGCCCCATGAAAACGTGAACTGCAGAAAAGCCTTAAAGTGCTTTGAGCCACTTTGATGTGGTAAGGTGCTGTAAAGATTCCTTTATGTTCCTGATCTCCTTCAAAGGAGATTTTTAAAGGGTTTAGAATTGAGAAAACTGAACACAGCAGCTGGATGTTAATGGTCTGCTCTTTGTTTCAGCCTCGCATGGACCAGTACTTCAACCAAATGGAAAAAATAGTAAAGGAAAGGAAAACTTCATCCAGAATACGGTTCATGTTACAAGATGTGATAGATTTGAGGCAGGTACGTTGTCCTTTTTGATTATCTGATTGATGTGCATTGGGGTATCTGTCTATTTTATTGTGGACCAGTATTCTAAAATGATGAGTTATGATTAAAACATAACTGCAAATAGTACATTATAATTAACTGCGGGGTCTAAAATACCTTATTTGCAAACTGCATTTCTTTTAACTGCAATTTCTGGTTTGCAATTTCACAATTTTAAGATTTAAAAACATTAATCCCTGAAGCCTTGCCATCCGGCCTGTCAGATATGAGGCACTTTCTTGGGTAAGACAGAGGCCTGAAAGGAAAACATAATGAGTTTATACTTTTCATTTAGATGAGGCTGTTTGTTGGAGGCTTTTAACGGTTTAGGTTGTTACGCACACACTCACACAGACGGACGTTGAGGTTCTGCGGAACAAGCGAGTTATGGTCCCAACTTTCACACTGTGTTCTCTTCAACCTGTTTGGTGTGGAATAATAATTGTATCGACGTGCAATTTGTTTTTATAGATGATAATGAATGACAAAAAAAAAACAAGCTGTGCGGATCGCTCATTTTAGAAGTTTCCCACTTTCTCTACTTCTGTCTGTCTCGGCCTGAGCCTCAAACCCTGGCCACAGAAGATGAAGAGCATCCCCACTAATGTAACCTTTCTGTTTCCCTGATTATCCAGCGGTCCCTTGGTGTCTGAGTGAAGGCGGCAGCTGAACGACAGGCAATGTTTTTCCCTATTTTGTGACTGCCCAAACCCATCTCACAGTCCTGCCCTCTGGTGGTTGTGACATAAAACTACGCCCCATCAGTCTGGGCAGAATTCCGACTCCGCAGCCCTGAGATTTCACTTAGTCCTTAACCCGCAAATCTATTCTATCCTAATGTGTAATAGTCCGAGGAATGGTAGAAAATTCTTCAATCCATATTAATGGTGATAACAATAATTAATGTGGATGTTTTAAACATTTTTCGCAATTGGAACATATTTTTCTAATCTTAGAAAATTTGGTCCGAGAGTCTTAAGAGTAGGTGAAATTTCTTGGGTGAAAATGGTCCGTTCTAACCCCAGCACTGTCCAATCCTGATCGATTATAATTATTTGTATAACATATTGCCAGTCTATTGATGGTTTTCGAAATCTTTGTCGTCCACACAGAAAAACTGGGTGGCTCGCAGAGTTGAGCAAGGGCCGAAGACCATAGAACAGATCCACAAGGATGCTCAGATTGAGGAACAGCAACAGCAGCTCAAAGTCCATCAGCAGCTCCTGTCCAAGCAGGAAAAGAGGAGGCCAGGTAGGAGGGGAACCTGCTGTTGTACATTGAATTTTAAAAGTCATGACAAAGCAGCAATTCTTGTTTTGCTACCGTGAGGGATAAAAGAAATATGAGTTTCTACCATTAAAGTCACAGCCACAGGAGGATGCCATTTGGCCCATTGAGCCTGCAGAGGCAGTTGTGGTAATCCTGTTCCCTGCTTTCCCACTCCCCTGTGTCTTGCTGGTATTAGCTCCTCTTTGATGTTAAGTGCTCCAGTCCCTATTTGCTGCTCTTTTCCAGGCTGTCCTTAAGTTGAGTTCTCTACTTACCTTGCAGCAGGTGGATACTCGAGGCAGCTTTTATATTATCAAGATGGTACCAAGAAGAATGTTTGTTTCATTGCACCATAAGCAAACATTTTCACTTTGTATACTGAACTGGAGGATTACTTTGCAGTATTGGGATTTAATTTGCAGTATTTCCATCAGATTTCCACATCCCATCAGCATAATAATAATAATAATCCTTACATTTGATATAGCGCTTTCCACGTTGGGAGGACGTCCTAAAGCGCTTCACAGAACACACTGTAAAGTGAATTGACTGTATATTTGTGGGCGAACGCGGCAGCCAATTGCGCAAAGAAATGATTCACTTCCTTTAATTTCTCTTGGTGATCTTAAATTCGTGCCCTCTTGTTACTGACTTGCAGACAACTGGAGCTCTATTACTATTTACCCTAGAGCATAACCCTTCATAATCTCAAAGACAACAACAAATTGCGTTTACACGTCGGGAGGACATCCCAAGGCACTGGACAATCAGTGTTTTGGACCTGAGCTGGGGATTGGGATCAGGGAGGGTTGAGGGCATGGGGGAAAGGAGGGTGATTGAAGGCACAGTCATACTTCTTGACCTTCAAGAAGTTCAAGGTTCTTGAACTTGATCCCCAGGGGGGTGGGGAGCCAGTGAAGCGGGGCGAGGATGGGGACTTTCACCAGGTTAACTCTAAACCTTCAAAGCAATGGTGAAAGAAGCCTCACTGTTAGTAGAGATGAATTCATGTTGCAATGAATGTAAATAACTTCATACCCTTGTGCTCTGTACAATTGTCAGCTGCTGTACGACCCTCAGAAGAAGCGTGGAATGTCGTTCCAGTGGGAAAAAGTAGCAGAACAATAGATCCTAGCAAATTCCCCAAAATCACCAAGGTACTGGCCTCAATTTAGCTAAAACCGCAACACTTAATGAGCCACATTCACCGAACTTTTTTTTTTGCTGCGTTGTGAATGTTGGGTGTCTGCATTGATTTCTTGTGACAAGAATGCTCATGTCAGTGATTTTTTTTATAGCATCTTGTCGCATATAATAATCCTTGCATTTGATACAGCGCCTTATCACATCTTTGAGACGTCTCAAAGCGCTTCACAGGATATACTGTAAAATGAATTGACTGTATATTTTGTGGGTGAAGTATAGGATATATAATAAATATTTTGTTCTCTGGATTTCTCTTTGTCCTGTAGCCTGCCACCGATGACAAAATTCAGCTGGGCCCAGGAAGCGGCCTAGGGAGCTGGGTGAAGGGCAGCAGTGGAGGTGTTAAAACAATTGAATCTGGTAAGTTAAACTCACTGCCTTTTCTTTTTATCAAGATGATTGTTTTATGCAGTTGTTTCTTTTTTTAAAAGTCCAGTTGAGTTGACTCTAGGTGCAGTGAGCCGAATGAAGAAGACATTTTTTTTTAAAAAAATGTTTTCATTTCAGATGCCCCACGAGCGAGTGTGAACAGGTTCTCTGTGCTGCAGCAGGCAGCTTCTCCCGCTGTAGAATCCGAGCCTCGCAGGACACTCCCAAGGTAGGTGTTGGGCTTGGCTCCTGTCATCCCAAACTCTAATGGTGGGGTATCTGAGCTGGACAAGCAACAGGAAGCTTGCCAGATATTGTTCTCAATGGAAAGGTGCACAGCTTTAACCATTTAAACTATATTCATAATCCTTGCATTTGATATAGTGTCTTATCACATCGTTGAGACATCTCAAAGCGCCTCCCAGTATTGTAAAGTGAATTGATGGTATATTTTGTGGGCGAAATGTGGCAGCCAATTGCACACAGCTGTGTCCCACAAACAGTCATGTATCGAGTGGCCGCTTTTTTTTAAAGAGATAATTACCCGCCCTCCCCCGGAAAACAATCCGCCAATCGACTAAACTCCAGCTGGCCCCTAATACTAGTCAATACAAACAACTATTTTTCTTTTTTCCAGTAATCACAGGAAGCGTTGGGCTTCTTTTATTCCAAACTTATTTAGCATGAGGGAAAGGTAACACCCGGCACAAACCATTTGATTTTTGACAGTGATGGACTCCCATTGTCTAGGAGCCGTGAAACGTTTTGGTTTGAAAAGTTGAATGAACAGCTTGCTCTGAGAGCCAGTGCAAACTTGATGAGCCTAATGGCTGAATCGCATATTGTAAATATCTACGCTTCTACAAAAAAAACCCTTTGGGCCATTTGATCTCAGTGTTCCGGAATACAACACTTCTTCTCTTACTATTACAGCATCAAGCTGTTTCTTAAATGGGTCTCTGCTACTTAAGACAGACCGGATGTAATTTAGCGACTCAGAAACGGTAATCTGCAGTTTATTTGTGCCGTGAGGTTTAACAAGTGGCAGATTGGATCCATGCAGGTGACTGTAAACACACAAATAACTAAATAGATTTTTTGTCTTCCCCCTGAGCAGTCGGAGCAGCATCGGCCGGGAGAAGAACGATAAGCCAGCCCAACCGGTGATCTCCAGAGGCAGCAGCAGCAAGGAGCTACTGGATGACCGAGAGGAGGAGAGGCCAAAGGTCCTGGAGATAGTGCAGCAAAGCACCAGTGAGGAGAAGAACATTGAGGTGGACAAGAGCAGCCCAATGGAACTGGGTAATGCGATCACTCCAGGGGGATCAGCAATGCTTCGTGGGTGCTCACCCACGCCCCCCTCCACCCACACACCACAATCACACCCATCAGACAAGCTCGGTTTTTCTGAGGGCTTTCTGTTAGCAAATGGAATCTGGTCATAGAGAATTGAGCAGAGATCCTGCTTGCGTGTGCACATCTTTCGAGGTTGAATGATTTTTAAACCGCCCACTTTACTGTCCTTTAGTTTCCAGAGTTTATAAACACTTTCTAACCAACATTTATTTGCCTTGTCATTATATAAGCAAAATAACTTTTTTTATTTGAAAAAAAAGTGCCAAAGAAAGTCCACAGCTACTGGAGCAGTTAATAATAATATGTGATGTTAAACCAAGGCCTCTCTACTTGTTGATATGAGTGTTATTATCTGTAATAAATATAATAACCTAAGCATTTGATATAGTGCCTTATCACGTCGTTGAGACGTCTCTAAGCAGAATATAGTGTAAAGTGAATTGGCTGTATATTTTGTGGGCGAAAGTGGCAGCCAGTTGTTCACAGTAGCGTCCCACAAATAGCCGTAGATTGATTGAGTGACCAAATTTACACTCCGAAAAGCGCCCTACGGCAATCAGCCAACTCGTGAGGTTGGGAACTGGTGAGGTTGGGAAGGCTCCTTTCAATTGTAAGCCCATTAACCAACATCTCAAGATATCAAAATGGGACTTCATTTTTGAACCAGTTTAGAAGTTTCCATTTGAAAAATTTCAAACCGCTTCATATTCATCTCGGAATTTTCTTAATTCTGACCAAGTAAGCGAGGCATTACAGCGCTATGTGTTTTTATGTGAGAGGTGAACCTCACACAGATGATGTGTTTGGTGTAATTGTTGAACACAGAAGCTGAAAGTTTACCATATTTCAAATTATTCATCAGTCCTGGGGAGGGAGGGGTCTACTAAATCCTAACACACTGCTAATGATTGTTTTTTTTCCTCCAAACAGTGAAACCAGACCTTCCTCCTTCTGGTGACTCCCCGAAATCGGCTTTCTCTGAAGACGAGATGGAGAAAAAGTCTAAATCCATTATTGATGAGTTTTTGCACATTACTGATTATAAGGTGTGGATTTGAATTAAATCATTAAATAACCCATGTACAATGCTGATTGTAATGCCTAAAGATATCTAATATTTGAGTCATATTTTATACAGTGAGGTTTCAGCAATAGTTTACATACAGATTTAATTTCTATAACATACTGCTTTGCAATAACTGGTCGTTACAGAAGAAGAGCATTGGTGTTTTCTGTTTGCTTGCAAATTTCATTCAGTGTTAATGTTTACGATGTCAGTGGGAAGGCCCTCATTGGTTGTTGCTCCATTCTCAACTGAGCTGTGAGGTGAGCTGCACCTCAGAGCAAGAGGTGTCTTGCTGCTGTGATCACAGCTGAACCACTAAATAATTGGTTTTAGTTTTATAGGAACATTTGGTATCTTCTTCATCATTCCTGTTAAATTTACATTACATGCACTAAACATGAGAATGTATAGTATAGAAGAGAAGAAAGTCCACGGTGAAGCTTTTATATTTAGAATTGCTGCTTTTACATGGGGGGTGGAGGGGTGCTAAGAGCATGCACGTGGACTTTGACCTCTCGCTCCTTAGGAATAATGTTTAAAGCCATAATGATATTCGCATCCAGCCCATTTGCTTAGCATTGGATTCTCTTTCTGTTTGCAGGAGGCAGTACAGTGCGTGGAGGAGTTGAATTCACTAAGCCTGCTCCATGTCTTTGTAAGAGTTGGTGTGGAGTCCACATTAGAGAGAAGTCAGATAACCAGAGAGCACATGGGTCAGCTTTTCTACCAGCTTGTTCAGTCAGGAAAGTTACCCAAAGAGGAATTCTTCAAAGGGTGTGTGCAATGCAAATCTTTTCTCATACAGAATAAAATAAATCCAATACTAAGAACACAGCAGCTCTGAAAATGAAGTAGCATTGGAAAGTGTACAAAATCTAAAATGCTTGATTACCTTTAATGTGGCAATCCATTTTTTTCACACTTGAGTACATGTCTGGTATCTGAAGCAGAAGGCTATCTACATAAGAACATAAGAAATGCTGGGCGAACAAAAGACCAAGGTCGATCTAGTTCGCCTTTCACCATCCTGGCGGTCGCTTGCATACATGTCCCAAATGACCTATGTACCTATCTACTTTCCCCTAATATTCTGCAGATACGAGTAGATTCATCATTCCTATTACATGATCCCCAATCCACTATTAATTTAGAGCTACCTAAATTAAAGAAGCTGCACTGATGTAGTTGGTTCATAAAAAGTCTCATCTTCATATTGGCTCGGCTGCTAGAACCAAAGGTTGTGGGTTCAAACCCCAGACAGATGATAAAATGGGCGGACAGGTGGCAGACGAAGTTTGAGTGGAGAAATGTGAAGTAATGCATTTTGGGAGAAAGAATGAGGAGTGGCAATGTAAGCTGATGGTACAGTTATAAGGGGGTGAAGGAACAGAGAGACCTGGGAGTTTGTATAGTAAACCTTTGAAGTGGATAAAGCTGTTAAAAAAAAGTGGGATACCAGGCTTTATAAATATCAGCAGAAAATACAAGTGAAGAAGTTATGATGAACCTTTTATAAAACACTGGTTTGGCTTCAGCTCGAGACTGTGTTCATTTCTGGGAACCATACTTCGGGAAGGATGTCAAGGGATTGGAGAGGGTGCAAAGGAAATTTACCAGGAATAAGGGACTTATGAGGACAAGTAGGATTATTCTCCTTTTAAAAGAGAAGTAGCTAATTATTTGGGGAGGACAGGTTTGCAGGGCTGTGGGGGGAGAGAGCGGGGGAGTGGGATTGATTTGGACAGCTCTTTTCAAAGAGTCGGAACAGACACGATGGCCAAATGGCCTCCTTCTGTGCTGTATAATACTGTGATTCTATATTAAGCAAGATCCTGTCTGCCTGTTAAGCTGGATGTTAAAAATCCCATGACACTATTTAAAGAGAAAAGTGAATTTGTCCAGTATCCTGGCCAACAATAAATGCCGGGATAAAATTGGTCATTCACTTCATTTTGTAAGACTTTGCTCTGCACAAATTGGCTACACCATTTACCTATATAAGCAGTCATTACCTTTACAAACTCTGAAAAGCCCTTTAAGGCACATTTACGTGCAATAACATCCATTTATAGGTGCAAGCATTTATTTTTAGCTTCAAATCCAGGTTAAAATGGAAGTCCCCTGTGCGCGGTTTGAACCTCTTGTACACCTTACCTGTTTGTTTTCCTGTTACCTGGCTTTCAAACTACCGCCCCATCTCCAACCTCCCTTCCCTGTCCAAGGTCCTGGAGCGAGTTGTTGCTTCCCAGCTTCGCTCCTTCCTCGCCTGCCACTCCCTTCACGAATCCCTCCAATCGGGTTTCTATGCCGCCCACAGCACAGAAACTGCCCTGGTCAAAGCGACAAATGACATTCTGTCCATCTGCAACCAGGGCTCCCTCTGCCTCCTCGTCCTCCTTGACCTCTCTGCTGCCTTTGGCACCGTAGACCACTCTATCCTCATCCACCGCCTCTCCTCTCACCTCAACCTCCACAGCACTGTCCTTGACTGGTTCAGATCACACTGCCTGCACTTCATCTCCTCAAATGGCTTAGCAATGGCTTCTCTAGCGCCCGCATTGTCTTGTGCAGTGTTCCTCAGGGCTCTGTCCTTGGTCCCCTTCTCTTCAACATCTATATGCTCCCTCTTGGTGACATCATCCGCAGACATGGGGTCAACTTCCACATGTGTGCGGATGACACCCAACTCTATCTCTCTGCCTCCACCCTTGACTCCAGGACCCACTGCTGTCCTGACAGAATGTCTGACATCAAGTCCTGGATGAGAGCTAACTTTCTACAGTTGAACGTCAACAAGACCGAGGCTCTCCTGATTGGCACCTCCACACCTCAGGCACTGACAGCATCACTATCCATGATTGCACACTCCACCTTGCTAAGGCAGTCCGCAACCTTGAGGCTCCTCAACTATCCTTTCAACCCCAGATGTGTGCCATGACCCGCTCTGCCTTCCCCACCTCCTCAACATCGCCCAGTTCCACCACTGTCTGATTCCGCAGGCCACCGAAACCCTCATACACGCTTTCATTACATCGAGGCTTGGCTATGCAAACTCCCTGCTTGTCGGCCTCCCCAACTCCTCCCTCTGAGACCTCCTAACCCCCTACCATCCTGCCCGCTCCCTCCTCTCAGCGGGCTCCAGCCTGTTTCAAGTCCCCTACCTCGCCCGCCCCACCATTGGCAGGTGAGCTTTCAACCACTCTGCCTCCACCCTCTGGAACTCTATCCCGCAGTCCCTCCACCTCGTCCCCTCCCTTGCCCCTTCAAGACCCTCCTCTTCGACCGTGCTTTCGATCTCCCTGCTTCAACCCCACCTACCCTCCACCCTCCCCGATCCTGACCCCCAGCTCGGGTCCGAAACTCTGTGGCCAGCGCCTTGGGACATGAAAGGCGCTATATAAATGTAATTTTGTTGTTGTTGTTTCAGGAACCATTGTCATCAGTTTAGGTTCAGAGGGATTCGGATAAGGATTAGAGAAGATTTCACATATCAGATTTTTTTTAAAAAATAGTTGCTCTGCAACTTGTCAAACCATGAAGTTCCTGAATTGTACTTGCTTGCTAATACGTGATATCAATTTGTTTTGTTCTCAGGTTCTTAGAGCTGTTAGAACTGGCAGAAGATATGGCCATTGACATACCACATATATGGTTGTACTTGGGTGAGCTTGTAACCCCCATGTTACAAGAAAGCGGAATCTCTATGAGAGAATTATTTACGTAAGGAATCCTTAAGTAATTCAGCTTGATTTGTGCTTGATAAGGCATAATGTAATAATATGAAACTGAATCAGCCTTTTATTTTATACAAAATTTTATTTTGTACCATTGCCATTTTATTTTGGTAGCTATTTAATTCCGTTTTTCATTATTGGAAACCCTATATTTAGTTTGTTGAATCACCCATTTTTTATGAAAATAACCTAAATGCGAGTTTTCAAAAAATCTAAATGTAAAGACAGCTTGCGCCTGCTGAAATGAAATGCTTATTCTGCTGATGAAAGAAGCTGAAGCTTTTAACATTTGTTGGGAGACTGTAGCCTTGCTAATCATTTCAACAAGTAGCATTGACTCCACTTGAGGGAATCAAATACATTGTGCAAGACTGAGAGAGACAATGTACTTTATCAGCAAGAGATTCAGCCACAGCCTCCTTCTCAGACCCTTTTCTTACTGCAAGTTTGTGTCTCTAAATTAGCATTATATTGATTTCCTTTCAGAATACCTCAATGCAATTGATGTTCACTGTACCTTCTAGTTCCATAAACCATCTATGGCATAAAGCTATATGTAGGAGAACCCCATTATAATACTATTGCCTGGGTCTAATATCTGAGGTTACACTGTAAGTGAAGAACCCAGAACAATAGGCAGAGGAATAGGCCAATGTTTCTTCATGGTGGTATCCACTACTTCATGGTAACACCCTTGCAAATCTATGCTGTATTTCCCAGTATGTCAGACTTGGACATCACTTCTTGAGTCCTATGTGCATGGACCTCTGGCACTTCATGTACAAAGTGGAGCAGCAGGAAGTTATCCCATTGTTGGTGTGGGAAACCAGCTAATCAATGCGGGAAGCTTGAATGTGCAGGACTAAGCCTAGCAGAGTTGGCTGGTGGGGCTTTATGACAGGGTTGTCCTGTGTTAAGAACCTGTGGTTAATTTGGGCTTGAATTCCTCAGTGTATAATTGTACCTAATGCTTTTTCACAATTACCTATTTTCATTTCATTATTTTATTCCCTTTTTAAAAAAATCTCAATCAGATTCACATTCATAGGCTTATTTTGTAGTTCATTGATTTTAAAAAAAAGTTTGTGTGCACTGCCTCTATTCTGGTGAGGAGATCAGGGATTGTATTCTACACATATAAGGACCGTTAAGGTCTCTTTATCTTCAATATAAAAGCACAGATATTTTTCATGTCAAAGAAAGAAAATTGGAGGGGTGATAAAGATATGTTAACATTTGTATATCACTGCCAACAAAAATTCTAGCGCCAAGTAATTCTGCTGCAAAGGACATGCTTTCAAACAACAATGTATGTAGGTTCTTTGTACCATTGCAGGTTTCTAAGGTTGTGAGCTCACAATTTGTGTCAAATCAGTGGGACCCTAATGCTTACACATTCCAAATCCCCCGAACAAAGTTGGAGAAATTGTGTTTTTCGGGGAAGGTATTTGTTTTACTTATTTAGTTTCACCAAAACAATCCAGAGATTATTATCCAGAGATTTTCATGTGCATTCAACTGAGTACTCATTTTTTGGCAGCGTGTGTCATATGCTACGATAGATGAGAGTATTTTTATCTTCAGTTTATCAGGATCAAAAGAATTGCATTTCTGTTTGGATCCAAAAAAATTCACATGACATAGCGAGTTCATAGAAACAGGAGTTGGCTATTTCAGCCCCTCAAGCCTGTTCCAATATTTTATAAGATCATGGTTGATTTGTAACTCAAATCCAGTTACCTGCCCTTGTCCCACATCCTTTAATACCCTGACCTAACAAATATCTGTCTACCTCCATCTTGAAATTGTAATAGATCACAGCATCCACAGCCCTAAGATGATGCCCCTTGTTCTGGATTCCTCCACCAGTGGAAATAGTTTCTCTGTATCTACCCTGTCAAATCCCTTCATTTTGAAGACCTCAATCAGATCACCCCTTCTAAACTCAAGGAAATACAGACCAAGTTTATGCAAACTGTCCTCGTAATTTAAGCCCTGGTATTCTGGTGAATCTGTGCTGCACCCCCTCCAGCCCCAATGTATATATATATATCCTTCCTGAGGTGCGGTGCCAAAACTGAATGCAGTCTCCAGATGGGATCTGACCAAGGCTCTGTATAGTTCAACCATAAATGTTTGATTACTAATTACCTATTTAGTCTTGTGTGAAATTGATGTCATGAACCTCAGCTTCTTGAACAAGTGTGTCCTAATGGCAACTCCAGATTGCAAATAACTCATTTTTCCCCATTTCTTGCAGAGAGTTTAGCAAACCTTTACTTCCTGTGGAGAGAGCAGGGGTTCTGCTTTCAGAAGTTTTGCACCTTCTATGCAAACAAATGGTGGGTAGAAACATCACATGTTGTATATTGGTAGTGCTGTAACTCCAGGCAAACTGTTCTAAAGTGACCATCTCTATTCAGCAACCACCTGCCAGTGGCCACACTTTTTTTTTGACTTGCGGACAAACGTTTAAAAAATGTTCAGGCCCAGTCAGCACACCAGCAAACCCGGACTCAGAGGCCACTTTATGAAAACGGGTTTGGCTAATTGGTGAAGCGCATCAATATATATTCATAGGACAATGACTTGAGTCTGGTGATGGAGTTATTAATGAAGGTTTCTTTTGTTCTATCCGATGGTTTGTTCTATCCTCAACATGCTGCACAAAGCTAGTAGGACATAGAATTATGCAATTGTACAGCACAGAAGGAGGCCATTCGGCCCATCTGTCTGTGCCGGCTCTTTAAAAGAGCTATCCAATTCCCAGTATCCAATTCCCCACACTCTCCCCAAATTTGTTCTCCCCGAATATCTATCTACTACTCTCTTGAAAGTTGTTATCGGATTGGCTTCCATAACCCTTCACTGGCACCAGGGAATAGCTCATGAGTCAGTTGCTGTTACACCATGAGTGAAGATTTGAGATCGGAAAGATTTTTTGGGGTAAACCATTCACCCCTTGCAGGTGAATAAAATGAGTGCAATGTCTTACAATCTATTGGAGTGGGGAAAAAGTAATTTTTGCTCCAAGGAAACATGCTTGACAAAAACTAGGTTATGTGCACAGTAACCTGTGGCACTGTTGATAGTTGACTCCTTGTCTGGCTCATCTATACGATTTAGAATTGTGGCTATTTGTGATTGCTCTGAGCTAAATCTCTCTAGAAAGTGTTGGACAAGTCCTGTGCTGCACCAGGAGACACATGCTAATTGGGAGAGTGTTTCACCAACTGGACAGCCAATTGAAAGCAGACAGCTCTCTGGTTCCCAGGTTTGAAAGTGTGGCATGGAAGAGAGAACCAGACAAAATGCAAAAATAACAGTGAGGGGAGAATCATTTCATAAAAGATGATGCAGTATCCAGTACACATTTTCAAATCTATAATTCAAATAAAAATCAACCTGATGTATTTTTTGAAATAAAACAATGTTCAAATTAGTTGAATGTTAATACTAATGTTTGGTAAAGCAGCTTCTTAGTCATCTGTTTCCTTTGTAGAGCCATAAGAAAGTTGGGGCCTTATGGAAAGAGACTGAGTTAAATTGGAAGGATTTCCTACCTGAAGGAGAGGATGTCCAGAATTTCATTAGTGAGAAGGTGAGTAAATGTCATTACTTTCAATGGTACTGGTTTAATAGATTAAAACTGTGGTGTTGCTGCTAACCTGGTAGCCATTCACTCTTAACCAGCATTTTCGTGACTCAGAACATATCTGCATGTCATTCTACATTGTGTTGTGTTCCCTTTATCTTTAACCCCCAAAGGGCTGCCTTTGGTGATGTCAGTGCTTTGGCTACACCGGCTCTCAGCATCGTGTAATGTTTCAAACGTGGCTTCTAGAACCTCCGCATCCTCTGTTCTGTATTGTTTTTAAAAAATTGTCCTTTGTTGGACCGGCAGGAGCAGTCGTGATGTAGCAATAAAGTTGTGTCTGATCCTTAAGAGTTGATTTGAGTAAAAATGAATTCTCAAGAAGAGGATAGCTTTGGTAGTTTCTCAGAGTTTCCCAATCAAATAGTGGAAGTAGGTGCAGATTACATTAGAAATTAATTAAGTTGTTAATTTGATATGTCTATTTTGCTTCGTTTGTGGTAGCCCGGTTCCTATACTTTGGACTGTAAGTATCCAGGTTCAAATTCTCCTTGGTCTCCCAGGTGCTGAATTAACTCTAACTAGTACTCCAGCGGGTAAGGTAGGAGTAGTAAAACCATATATACGCTTGGTTGGCATTGTTTTTCTTTGTGATGGTGTTACATAACCTTTACATGAATTTATGGCTTTGTAAATATTAACACTATAATCATAATTCGTTTGCAGAAATTGGAGTTTACAGTATCAGATGCATCTAGTCCTACTGAAGCACTTTCAAAACAGGAGCTCTCCGCTGAAGAACTGAACAAATGGCTAGAGAAACTCATAATCGAAGACAAGGCTAGCAATGAGCAAATCTTTGACTGGGTAGAAGTAGGTTAATGTTTTAATCTGTAAAATTAAATTGCTCTAATTTCTTTTATCGGTGATAGTAATAAGGGCAATGTGATTTAAACAAGGCCGTGAATAAAATAATTCATTCACCATTTCCCACAGAGCCAAAGTTTCCTTTGACTTGTACTAGAATTCATGTGTATTTGTGGGAATAATTATTTTAGTACAGGATCTAATGTGACCAATGTGTATAAGGTCTAATAAGACTGTATGCACATGTATTATTAAAATGTTATATTTCAAATGTATTGATGGGGTTGCTATCCTTTTTGTTATTGAAAACGAGTAAGTCATATTCCTGCAACTTGTCACCTTGTTGTGGACTATGACACGGTTGCCCCTGTTTCTACACTAACTCAATTTCTGTTGAATAAAGGGCTGATTTATAATCTCAATGCATTTAAATATGATTTTAGAAAGAAGCAATCTCTCCTCGATCACTTGATTGATCTAAATTGGCCAATGAGATTGTGACACTTAATACATGATTCTGTAGCAAAACTTTCCCAAACAGCTGACCAGTAGAAACGGCTGATTTATTTAAATTACAGCGTTACAAAATAGCTCAAACATTATTGCCAAACGAGCTGGAACACTAATTGGGACCCCATTTTGGAGTCTGGCCTCGTTTAATTTACAACAACATTGACATCTTACAATTATGCTGCATTGGTCTCTGAATGATTTTCACAGTTGCTTTTACGGGACCTTAGATTTTCAGTTCTTTAATACAATGTTGAGTTTTTATTCAAAGAGTGAATTGTTCTATAGCTGATACCTTAGAATTCTGCTGTTTAAAAAAGAGAGAACTTTCTTGCATCACAAAGGTAACTTCACACCTCAAGTCCTCTCAGTTCTTTTATTCATCAAGGTTCTCTTCCCTTCCCTGAAGGGCTTGATTGGTGTAGAGCCACATGGCCATGGCTCCCTCTGTACTGGGCTAAATATTAATTATTTTATGTGTGAAGGTAGTTTATGATGTTTGGCACAGCCTATTCAATAGTTAAGCCCAATCCCATTTTTGCTTCATATTGACGATGCCGATTCCATCAGGAGTTACTAATTACCAATCAGAAATGGGTGTTCTTGATTCCCTCTCTCCCACCCCCACCCACCCTCCCCTTTGCTAATTAACCAACAATAATTGGTAGCCCCAAATGCTATGTCCCCTAAGATTTCAGTAAAGGCTGAAAACTGGACCTGAGACCTAGGCTAAGTGGTTTGGGCAGTGCTTTTACCCACTTGACTATCAGGAGAGCTGAATTCTAACAAGACTAGAAATGCATTTGACACTGAATTCCATGATAAAATACCTGCCTGCTTTTGTTCTGAAGTGTCTGTATTCTACTCTGTAGGCTTATGCTCAAGCTGAGGATTGAGGATGTGATACTGTGCCTGTAGTATGATTAACTTGATCTAGAAGTCGTGTTACCAATTCTAAAATTATTTCTTTTTTTCCTTGTAGGCTAACTTGGATGAATCACAGATTGGTTCATCTACCTTCCTTAGGGCTTTAATGACAACAGTATGTAGGTCAGCTATTACAGGTAACAAAGTTGTCATCAGCCTCTTAAGATTACAAAAGTTCTTCTAAATTATTTGTATATATTTTTAAAAATCTACCAAATATTTGCACTTAATTAAAAAAAACTTGCTATTTATTCACTGAATTCAGTAAGAGATTTGTGTGAAGTAGATTCCTGAATGGAAGACAGTTGTAAAATAGTAATAGACTTGAAAATACTGGATGTGATACATGAGTCTTTTGTAAGGCCATAGAACTGGAAAGAAGAGTTCCAAGTTTATAAAAGCAGATTGATTGTTTATAATTATAACTGATTTGTACCAATAAGTAAGGATTTTGTGTATTTTAACTTGCTCATCGTAGGTGCCATGAGTTTACAAATCATGTAAGATCTGAAGCTCTCCGAGATGCTACCCTGTGTGAAGGGTACTATATAAATGCAAGTTGTTGTTGTTGATTAATGAGCTACTCAAATGTTTTAAATGCATGATCTGTGATATGGAATCAAAACTTTAACTGCATCACAGAAAGTTTAACATAAAACTGATAGAGATACAGAGTATTAACTGAAAGGATGCAAATGACAACTGTTAATAGGGTGAAAGTAATGCTCTTACATGTGAAGCCTAGGAGGCAACCTGAATTGGTAAGTTATCAAATCCTCTGCTTCCCAATTGAGCCATGTGGGTGGCAAGGGAGAGGCACTTTGTAGGTAGAACACTGGCCTGTGAATAGGCTATCTATCTCATCTTTGTAGTGGGATGAAGTGACCAAACAGATCTTAAGCTGAGTGAAGGTGAGACCAAAGCGGTTGAGAAGTTGAGCAGAAATCCTACTTTGTAACTGAGCAGCAAAATGTTGTACGCGTGGGAAAGCATGGACAATTACAGCTAATGTGAAAATTTTAGTGTGTAACTAATTGGTTTACAGTAGCCATAGCTGCTAACTAGCATGAAGCTTTTGCCCCTGGTTCCATACAGTAACCATCACATGAAACTAAGATATTGTGTTGGAATGGGTTATGAATTGAGCGTAGATAAAATGAGAATAATTGGTGGGAAGGGGATGTGAAACAGGCTGGTGTTTGCTCTTGGGATAAAGATCAGAGAAAGTGATGTATCGTGAGCAGCACAGTTTCAAGTTTCACAGAATATTTGTTCTTATACTTTACCCACCCCAACTGCACTTCAAACAAGACTGCATTTCAACCTTCCTGCTTCATTGCTGAAAAATGTATTTTATTGTTAAAAAAAACTTCTGTTAAGTTTATGAATTTTATTTGAATGAAATTCAGCAGGATTGTGTTTTGCTGAACAGATTCAAATAGAATTTGTACCAAAAACATTTTTAAATTTCATAAGACAATTGAGGAATATGCCAAGGAAAGTGGTTCGTTAATCTTAAAAGGAACATGTCATTTATGCGTGTGGATTTGCTGCTTGAAACTGCAAAGTTACTTCCAAGCATACTACTCAGATTTCCTCGGAAATTCCCTTCGTTAAAATATAAATTAAACTTGTGCAAAAAAAGTAAACCTGAGCAGCTCATCAAAATTAAAGCTTACCAGGTTGGCTGCCGTGTTTCGCCCATAAAATATAGTCGATTCACTTTACAGTATATCTTATTATAATGACTACTTTTGATCTTAATTGCAATTGTTTGAAAGATAGTTGATGTTTCCTTTCTTTATTTTGTTCAAATCTTTTTCTTTTTCTCTAGGAGAAGGGCCTCCAAGTCGAGTAGATGCAAACATTATACAGCAAAGATTGCGATTGTTACTCAAATACCTTAACTCTGATACTGAAAGAGAATTACAAGCACTTTATGCACTACAGGCATTGATAGTAAAACTTGATCAACCTCCTAGTAAGTATTCTATATGCAGAATGGCTTTTCATAAAGGATAACTAAACCTGTGAGTTTTGTAACAATAATTTTTTACTATAATATTTACTTTACTAAGTTAGTTACTCGACTAGTTATAGTGTTTCCCAGCGCTTTGGGACATCCTACTGACGTGAAAGGCGCTATACAAATGTAATTTTGTTGTTGTTAAATAGTCGCATTTGAAATTAGTAACAGTAAATTTCTGATTTAGAAACTTAACTGCTTTACACAAATTACTGACGCTGGAATGTAAAATTCCCAAAGCATTGACCATACAAGCTGATTCCACCTGTTCTTTATAAACTACTACTCTAATTCTTAGTAAATGTTTAGGATCTCTGCCAAGTCTTGTTTGGTCACATTTCCTCGGTTAGTAAAATTTCTTTTGCTCTATCTCCCGACAAAATAAAGTTTATTTGTGAAGGTTTGGTGTTTAACGTGAATTTAATCTAACACATTCTGTTTCCACCTCAAAATGCAGACCTGTTAAGGATGTTCTTTGACACTTTGTATGACGAGGATGTGATATCTGAAGATGCATTCTACAAGTGGGAAAGTAGCAAAGACCCCGCGGAGCAGAACGGCAAAGGAGTAGCGCTAAAATCTGTCACGGCATTTTTTACGTGGCTAAGAGAAGCTGAGGAAGAGTCAGAAGATAACTAGAAAAAGAACGTCTTCGCCAATCAAAGTGCAAAAGGGCCAATCATCGCAACAAATCTGCACGGATATACAGTCAGCGATCATGATGAAAATTATGGTACACGCACGTAAAAAAAAAAAGCTGCAGCGATGTTTAAAGAACCATGGGTGGGAGCACTAAAATGTATTATTTATAGAAAATATTTTTGTTTTAAATTTTACGTTTTTTGTTATTTTTAAAAGGACAGATGGTTCCATTCTCTGTGCAAAAAAATAAAAAAAAATTGAACACTTTAATTTATTTTTAGAACTGCAAAGGTGATGTAATTTTGAGTTTGCAGTTACTGTAAACAGAATGTAACATAGAGGAAACAGACCCAACTCTTGCCCACAAGGCTATTTCAAACAAAGGTAGGGCAGTGGAATTTAGTATTTGGGTGGGGGTAACAATGATGGCTGACAGTAGTACATGTGCCAGTAATTCTTCCTACCTGCTTCAGCTTGCTCTAGAAATGTACATAAACATTCAACCAGAAGAGGATGTTTTTCCCCAAACTTCCAAACCGTACATTATGAACTGCAGAACACGGAGAACTTGTACAAACAACAATTTAATCCACGGAAAGTTCTTGTAATACTTTCAAACTATACAAACTATCCAGCTGCTCAAAGCTTGTAAATACATAAAGAGAATATTTAAAACAATGACTCATTATTATCTTTTCACTTTAAAACTAAATAAAAACAAGCCGTGTAAGTTGAAAAATAAAAGTAAACTGCTGTTTATCTGAAATTTAATGAGACGAGACCCGTTGTGCAAAGTTTCAGTGCCATTTCCCCTCAATTATTTCATTGTACACAGTGAATGCCACATTGTACTCAGGGAATGCCATGTTGTGAATGAACACAAGTGTTGAAGGGATGGTTGGCACAAGTTGTTTTTTTAGCAGAAGAGTGTTGCACTCAAAAGAATATCCTTTGTGCACACAGACAATTTTGAGGTGGCTGTTGGATCTTTGAAAGAATTACGATCTCATAACTGAAACTAAAGGGTTCCTTTCACACAATCCTTCCTCATTTGTTATATGCAAAAGTTTGAGAAATCAACTTAAATCGCTGAAGTGCCTCTTATTAAACCAATGGATATTAGAAGTTTTTTTTAAAGTATCATCTCGCCAATTAACTTATATGTAATTGGTGCCCTGTGGTGTTCATTATGTCCATTTCTGGGAACTAAATCTGCTAAGGGCTATGAAATCAACAACAACTTGTATTTATATTTAGTCTGTTATATTGGGATGATGTCCCAAGATGCAATCACTGGAGAAATTGCGGACAAGGGCTCGCAAGTTGAATCTGTGCATTACAGGCACCCCCTCAGTGAAAGGTTTAACAAACTGTGCATAATTTATATTGCAGTAGAGGAGACTTGCTTTCTACAAAGAATCGCCAATGACAGACAGCAAGAGCCTCATAGTCAATTGCAATTTGTGTTCTCAAGCTGGAGAAAATTCACTTCTTTGGACATAAAGAAGCACTTATCCTTACAGCTGGAGCAGGTACCCAAGTGAATCTGTTTGCAAATAACATTTTCTCATTCAAGAGAAGTCTGGACAGATTTTTGACTAGGAGTTAATAGGCTTTTGCATTGGTGGTGGTGGCAATGATGGTCTCTCCTGAAGCTTCCTTGACTGCTTTTTGGAGTCCAAAGAATTCTTCCTTTCACCCTTCAATCAGCCTTGGAGCTTTTTGTTCTGTTTTTTTTGCTTACCTTGGGTGGCTAACAATAGCGTACAGGTGTAGGGTTGGTGTTTGGTTTGATAGCTTTATCTACTTTATTTTTTAAAGATTATTTATCTTTCTGGGCCTTTATCCATTCTCTACTTGTTCTATTTATGTAAAATATTGGATTCGAAAATAAATTGTTCCATGATTTTAAAATTGCACAGTTAGCACCAAGCTGCCAATATTAACACTGAAGAGAATATATTCCAAATTGAGGTGTTAAGGAAGAAATGTCATCGCTGAAACACTTAAACCCAAATATTTTTTTCTGGGGGAGAGAAGGATTCCTCAATTTCTGTTCCGTAACTTTATATTATCTTATTCTGCCAGATTTGATGAAGGAAGACACTGCATGCCATGCAGATTAATCCCAAGTGAAGGTTCATGGTACTGGCAATTGAAATGTTAAAATTGTGATTTTAAAGTCACAATTATAACATTTCAATTGCCAGTACCATTAACATTTGATAGCAAAATCAATAGATCTGCTACTCTATGTCATCTGAAATGTGTGCAAGTCTCTAAATAGTAGAATCTGGGCCCAGTGGATTTTTCCTACTTTTTAATGTTTCTTCCAAGAAAGTTCATAATTCGTGTTTTCTTCCTGAACAAAATATACCTTCTGTCTCTTGAGATATGATTAGTCATTATGACTTATCTAAAGTGCCACCACCAAATGAATTCCCTTTTGCCCCTTTAAAATCTGCGTTGATATGCAGCTTATTCAAAAAGAATACTGAAAGTGAGGTGTGATAATGATGGAGTGTTGAGGTGTGAGGTTTAGTTTTCATGAGGTGACATCAGAAGAGCTGTTCCACATCAGCATCTTGTCCCCTCTTCTTAAGGAGACCCTCATGGCCGTGAGCTAAGGTGGTCCACGGGTGTTTGTGTGATGCAGCTTCTGCTCTTTGGTGATGAGGTCACAGCCCGTGTCCACAGCGGAGTCTTGGGCGGCTGCTGCTTGATTCTGTCTAACATTTCCATCTCCTGGGGGAGTGAGTGTGACACACACTTACTTGGACATTCCAGGTGTTTGTTGCGCGCGGTGGGAGAGGATGACGTTGATTGGGATTTCGAATGCAGCTGCGCACGTGTTTATAATTAAAATGGCGGCAAGCAGAATGACGTGTCAGTCAATTGTGATTTGTCCTCCATTTCCACCCTTGTTTCTTCTCCGTTACTCCACCCCACCTCCCCCACCCCCTCACTGATTGACAGCCCAGAGCTGCTTGTGAATGGCTGGAGTCTGCTCTCAATCAATAATCAATTTACCCCTCCCATCTCCCTCCAAGAGCCGCTCGAGACACAGAAGGCACGAGTGACGTGACCAGCGCGACAGCCTGTCCGGATTAACAACAACAGTTATATGTAAACTAAAGGGATACGGGCAGAAGGCGGGTAAATGGAATTAGGTTAGAAGATCAGCCATGAGCCTATTAAGTAGTGGGGCACAGGCTCGAGGGGCCGAATGGCCTACTCCTGCTCCTATTATGTTCTATACAGCGCCTGTCAATTCAGGAGGACGTCTTTGATGGTTCTCGCCCCTCCAGGTGTCAGTAACTGGATGGCCTCTGTATTAACTCACAGCTCTGTGAGTGAAATTCCCACTCTCGAATATTTTGACTGTTTCGGAGCCACACGATGACAGGTATTCCCGATCGGCTACTCCCCCACCATCAGGAGACTGTCCCCAGTGCCATATCACACAACCAGATCACAAGGTATGGCAACTCCCTAGTGTTTTATCTACGATCTTCCTGGAGACTCGTACACAATACTGAGCAGGTGAAACATGTTTATTATTAATAATAATAATCCTTGCATTTGATACAATTGCTTATCACATCTTTGAGACATCTCAAAACGCTTCACAGGATACACTGTAAAGTGAATTGACTGAATATTTTGTGGGCGAAACACATCAGCCAATTGTGCACAGCAGCGTCCCCGCAAACAGTCATGGATTGAATGACCAATTTATTATTGTTTTTTGAAGAAATTATTACCCCTGGAAAAGCGATCCGCCGATTGATTACTGGGTAAACAGAGGTGTGTGGAGAAAGGAAACTTGCCCAACATTTCTCCCTGCCAGGAATTGAACCCAGCTCTCACTTGCGAGACAAGCGCTTTAACCACTGAGCTACAGGACTCCATGGACCAACAGACCCATCTCAACCGACATGTATGAACCAACCGACCCGTATGGGCCAACCCATACAGGCCGAGCGACCCGTACTGACCAACACGTACAGATGGACCAACCCATACTAATCCATAGTGACCAACCCGTATGAACATTGGGCTACACCGACCGATAATGGGCTATCCCTATATTCGTCTTGCACATAATTTGGTTAACACTACATTGGGCTCCCCCGATATTGGGCTATCCTGATATTATGCTGTCTCTATATTGGCCTACGCCGATATTTGGCTACCATGATATTGGTCTTCCCGGATATTGGGGTCCCCCGATGTTAGGCTATCCCAATATTTGGCTACACACAAAATTGGGCTACCCTGATATTGGACTACCACAATATTGGCCTACCACGATATGTGACTTATCCAAAATTGGGCTACCCTGATATTGGCTCCCCCAATATTGGGCTTTGATGATATTGGGCTATCCCGATATTTGGTTCACCCATAATTGGACTAACAATATATTGGGTTCCCCTGATATTGGGCTATCCAAATATTATGTTCCCCCTATATTGCCCTCCCCCAATATTGTGCTCTTCCATAGATTGGGCTACCACCATAAGTGTCTACCCCGATATTGGACTTCTTCGATATTGGGCTACTCCGTTACTGGTCTCCACCGACATTGGACTTCCCTGATATTGGGTTACCCCAAAATTGAGCTAACCATATATTGGACAACAATATTGGGCTATCCCTATGTTTGGCTGCCCAAAATTGGGCTACTCTGATATTGGATTCCCCTATATTGGGCTGTCCTAATATTATGCTTCCCCTAAATATGTCACGCGTCAGGGATAAAGGTTTGGGATTAAGGTTATCATGAAGGTTAGGGTTTAGGGTTAGCACCTGAGTGGGTTCACGTAATATAGACTGGGCCACGTGGCCTGGAGTGCGGTTACATGACCTGGGTGGAGTCAAGTGCCTTGGTAGCGTCACGTAATATGGACTGAGCCACGTGGCCTGGGGCGGGAGCACGTGACCTGGAGTGGGTCACGTTACCCGGGGTGAGGTCAGTCGACCTTCATTGAGTGCACGTGAACTGCATGTCCTGTTGCATGACATGTTCTGGCCAACTTGACATTGGTTTGCGGTCACATGGCTTGGACTGGGTCACGTGACCTGCAATGCGCTTCATAGAATATACACGAAAAGTGGAGAGAAAATACGCCCCAAAACAGTTTTAAAAAAACATTATTACACAAAAAACAAAAAATGCAACAGAAATACGCAAAAAAAATTGAATTTCTGTAACAATGTGTAAAATAAAATTTGAAAGGTTTTAAGGTTAAAAATATGGAGTAAAATCACATTCGATCATATTTTTCCATAAAAATGAAGTAGTGTTTCAGGGAATTTTATTTCACTCGATACTTTCACGAAAATTCCATGAAATGTTGTTTTGGTGCGTGTTTTGCACCCAATACTCTCCAGAATAAGGTAACCACAATAAGGGAGAGTTGCACATTCCAGAGCAATACACCGGAATTTCCATGTGCAGGTGGGATGTGTGGAACTCTCAGTCTGGTTAGGATGGTTTGTAGCACAGTGACGGGTTTCGGTGTGTGTCGGATTCCTGTGCCGCCGGCCGAGGACTATTCTGGGGAGAGGAAGAGACCGTGTTGGGTGCGTCTCCACCACACTTGATGAGGGCAATTCTTCATTGAGTCCCTCGAACAGCCATTGTGAGTCTGAAAGGTCGACTCACCAACCTTCCTCTCGCCCACTGTCGACGTCCGTGCCCCGCCCCCGCTGCGGCCACAGGAAAACAAGTCTCCCGGTCGTCATATAAGTGAAATATGCAACGTCTGATGTGTTCATTATCACATCATCCAAAACTCCGCTGCTCACAAGCTCTGCTTCACCAGTTTAACTCAGTTTCTCCCTCATTGAAATTCCCTCTCCTTGTTTCCATCCCGGTTGGTCTTCACTGCACCATTGCTCTCTTCCCAAAACTCTCCACAAAAGTGCAGCTCTGGACCAATTGAGGGCTTGTACAAGTTCAACCTGACTTTATTGCTTTTGTGCTCAACGCCTCAAAGCCAAGTACCTGCTGCTTCTTGATTCCAAACCCCAGCTCGGGTGTGAAGCCTTCAGTGACCAATTTCATGTGAGAGATTGTTCGCCAAGACACCCGGGAGAGAGAAACTCCCTTCTCTTTTCGTGTCGTACTATGGGATCTTAAACATCCACCTGAACAGGTAGACAGGACCTCGGTTTAATATCTCATCCAAAGGAAACACCTCCGCGAGTGCAACAAACCCCCAGCGCAGCACTATGGTGTCAGCTTAGATGATGTGATTCCAAATCCCAACCTGGGGCTTGAACCCACAATCATGTCTCCATACAAGCAAGTCCCCCACCCCAAGGAAATCTCTTCTGAAAGTGCCTCTGCCTTTTCAATGAACACAAACATAGAGTAAGCCAGTCAGCCCCTCGAGCCTGTTCCACCATCTTATCAGATCATGACTGATCTGTACCTCAAGTCCAATTACCCGCCCTTGCGCCATATCCCATAATATCCTGACCTCACAAATAGCTTTCCACCTCAGCCTTGAACGTAGAGGTTTCACACGAATGGATGCAGCGTCCACAGCCAGATTTCCAATACCCTTTGGGTGAAAACAAACCAGGCTTGAACTTCAGCCTGAAACCAGATGAGAACACAATGGAATAAAATAATAATAATAATAATAATATCCCTCACATATGGTACAGGCCCTTATCACTGTGTCAAAACATGTCAAACCCGTCACATGATTCCCGGGTGAAGTGACTGTGTTGTGGGCAAACATGGAGGCTAGTTTTGCCCACAACGACATCACCCAAACAACCATTGTAGTGAGCCACCAACAAATATTTAAATTTTTATCTCCTCAACTGTTTGAGTGATTGATGTTGAAGAGCCCTCAGCCTCGCTGGATATCTCAGTCGAACTGGTTCCATTGGGTTTACATTTAATTTCATTAAATATTTCCTTCCTTAATGAGGATAATGCCTGAATCCCGAAATTCAAAGCTCGTTATCGTCAGCAGATTTACTATTTAATTTCTTTCGCCTAATAACCCTCACTCCTTCCCGTCGTGTACGGCAGATTGAGAAACGTTATGTGTTAATCCATTATCCCGGTTGCTGACTGCGTCCATTTTTACTGAACTTAATCTAAAAATAAAACCTTGGTCTGTTGGGCTGCTTTTGTGCTCTCGAGCCCCGCACATTTGGGTACCAAGTGAGATAATAATAATAATAATAATCCTTGCATTTGATATAGCGCTTTTCACGTCAGGAGGACGTCCCAAAGCGCTTCACAGAATGTACTGTAAAGTGAATTGACTGTATATTTGTGGGCGAACGCGGCAGCCAATTGCGCACAGCAATGTCCCACAAACAGTCGTAGATTGAAAATGACCAATTTATTGTTTTTTTTTGGTTTTTTGGAGGGATTATTATTAGGCTCTGTGTGGAGTAAGGAAACTTGCCCAAGGTTTCGCCCTCTGCCTGGAATTGAACTCAGGTCTCTCACTTGCAAAGCGAGTGCTCTAACCACTGAGCTACAGGACTCCACACATGAGATGGTTCTATCACCCTTATATGTGCATCCACAATATGGTCCACTCTCCCTCGCAGGGTACTGGGTGGCCTCTGCGTTCAATCCTCACCAATGATAAACACAATTCCAACTGTTTAGAGGTTCAAATGTGGAATAAAATCAGATTTGATACCCATCTCATGCAACCCATCTCAATGGGCAGGAAAGAAGCCAGAGTCGCTAGGGTCCAGGTGGCCAGGATCAGGAACACAGACAGCCCTGGAGGAAGTCACCTTGAGTTTATGCTGGAGACGAGATGTGATCAGCAGGTACCTGTCCAGGCTGATCAGCACAGGTCGAGGATGGAGGAGCTGCGACACATCACATCGCATGTGGACCAGACGGTGCAGAAATTAGCCACCAAACAGCCAGCTGCCCTACAGGTGGTTGAGCATGGCTGGCGGCATGACTACCAGCTCACCAGCAGGTCCGACACCAAGAGCGACACCAAGAAGTAGTTGGAGGTGGTGGACAGGAAACGTCGTGTCAAGATCAACAGGATGAGCAGCGAATTGCCCAACGTGGTGAGGACGATGATGACACTGAGAAACTCCGCAACCTATGTGTTGGCCATCAAAGAGCAAAGAGTCTCAAAGAGCCTCACACAATAATAACAATAGTAATCCTTGCATTTGATATTGCGCTTTATCACGTCTTTGAGATGTCTCAAAGCGCTTCACAGAATCTACTATAAAGTGAATTTTCTGTATATTTTGTGAGCGAAACGCGGCAGCCAATTGCACACAGCAGCGTCCCACAAACAGTCGTGGATTGAGTGACCAGTTTTTTTAAGGGATTATTACCCCTGGAAAGCTATCCATCGACAATCAACCGGGTTCCTACCTACTGCTGGGTAAACAGAGCCATGTGGAGGAAGGAAAAAGTTTCGCCGCCTGGGAATTGAACCCAGGGGCTCTCGCTTACAAGGCGAGTGCTCTAACTATTACGTTACAGGATTGCACAATGATAATTTAGATCTATCTGTTTTGGGGGACCTTAAGGGACTCCACCATTATTCAAAGAAACCTGGAGTCTTTCTCGCAGTTCTCCTGGTTTATAATCCCTCAGCATCCAAATTCTGTGCATTGTTTGGGGTAACTGGGAAACTTCTGACCACTGGCCAGTCGGTCACCTTCCATGTCAAGATGGTCTCAGGCAAGATACTGATGGTCAGATCAGAGTTGTCAGTGTGACACTGGGTGATTGTTAGGTTGGAGCCGTCAGTGTTGCCTTCTGCTACGAGTGATCGTGCCAAGGTCTTCTGCCACAAAAGGGCTGCTCCTGACCATGAAGCGAGGACCATGTGAGGTCTGACAGCCCAGACCCAGTGACTGACAATATAGCCAAGAACTTGCTTCTGCAGCTGAGGTTGCAATAATAATAAATAATCCTTGCATTTGATATAGCTCTCTGTACAACTCTCTACCCCTTCCTCGCTCCCTCCCTTCCCTCCCCTCCCCTCACCCTTACCATTTCCCCCCTGCCCGGGTCCTGACCCACCTGTCCAGTGCCTTGGGACGTCCTCCCGATGTGAAAGGCGCTCTATAAATGGAACCTTGTTGTTGTTGTTATCTTCATCTTGCAGACGTCTCAAAGCGCTCCACGGAATATACTGTGTAAAGTGAATTGACTGTATATTTTGCGGGCGAAACACGGCGGTCAATTGCGCACAGCAGCGTCACCCAAACAGTGGTGAATTGAGTGACCAATTCTTTTGTAGCGAAACAGAAGCTACAGCTGGAGGCCCTCATCCCTGAAGTGTAAAAGTGGAAACAGTACTGGAAGTAGAAGCTTTCTAGGAGCAAACTGGAACTACTGCACATGCAACTTACAGCCAAGGTGGGAGGGGGGGGGGGTGCAGGAGGCTCAGGAATGCTAACATCACCAGAAGGAAGTGCATCCATTCAAAAGCAATCCCAAATCTTTCCTCTGCTGACTGTCGTCGAACATCAGTCATGGGCCGGGAAGGCAGTCTCTGGACTAGTGTCGGACAGTATTATTAGAAATGAAAACAAATCATAAATCAGATGGAGCAGATCTGATTTAGGAAACAGAGTCACCACACACACACACACACACACACTCAAAGGTAGTTAGTTGTTCGTTGTTCCTCTTTATAAACAAGATACACAGCATTTTACAAGAATACAGATGCTGGGCGAGCAAGAAAACAACTTCTAGCAGATCAGGATCAAATCTAGAAACAGTTTATATAAAAGCCAAACTACAGACATTGAGCAGATGCACATTCATTCAGAAGCAGGTAACACATTCTCATCTTTTACCCCTCGGTTTCTCCTCTCCTAAAGACAGCGACTCTGATTGTCTGTCTCCCTGGCACCAACCGTGGCAATGCCTACTTCAGCAGGTGGCAGTCTGGTTGGCAGTGGGTGCTCCCTCCCACACACATACACATACACTCTCACTCATACACATCCTCACACACTCTCTCACACACACATCCTCACACAAAAACTTTCACACACACATACGCACACTCTCACATATATCCTCACACACACACACACACTCTCACATATATCCTCACTCACATCCACACACGCTCACACACGCACATAGCCCCACTCACATAACACACACACACTCACTCACTCACACACACTTACCCTCACTCACACTCACAAACAGTTATCCTCACTCACACACTCACAAATACATTTATCCTCACTCACAAACACACTTACCCTCACTCACACACTCACACACACACTTTCCAGCAGAGTATTTGGATGGTGATCACCCATAGGAATGCTTAATAATGTTTTTCTCCTCCCCCGTCCCTCCAGCTCAAAGAGATTGAGTGTTGCACATTAGCTCCAGCTAAGATTTCTAAGTCAATGTAGACAAAAGACCGGACAAAACACAAAATACTGCAGATGCTGGAAATCTGAAACAAAACCAGAGAGAGCTGGGAAAGCTCGGCAGGTTAGGCAGCATCGACGGAGAAAGGAAAGTGAGTCAACATTTCGGGTCCACGACCCTTCGTCAGAACAGACCCGAAACGTTGACTCACTTTCCTTTCTCCGAAGATGCTGCCTGACCTGCCGAGCTTTCCCAGCTCGGTCTAGACAAAGGACTGAACCTGGGACCTCCTTGGTCCATCTGGCTTGGTACCACACTTCATCCTGTATTTACACTCAGACACATTAAATCACTTTCCAAGACCCTCTTCATATTTTGTTAGTATTTTGAAATGTGAAACTCAACAGTCATTAGATATTTCTCACAATAGTACATAGTTCTCATCCTCTGGTGTATGACGAGGTTTAAGTGCTATGGTTTCAGATGTAGGTTTACATTTACAAATAAAAACAAGATTTTTTTTAAAGTTTCACAACATAAAACATTTGGAATGATTATATACAGACATGGATAAGTTTGAACTGGGTGATGCTCTGGATTTTTCACCAGATTTGTTACTTACCATGCAAGCCTGATTATAATGGGGACATCGTTTGGAATTAATGCTGTATATACCAATGCCTTGGACACCAACTTCAGCCTGGACACTGGCCTGAAGGACCAGATGAGAAGGGGCAAAGGGCACTCTGGACACGCTCATCCCTCTCAAGGATAGCAAGGTCCCGATACAAGTCAAGCGTGTGGCTTACAAAACCTAAGTGCAAACAGTCCTCCTTTATGGAACCGAGCTTCAGGGGATGCAGGGTTGAGGCTTCCTCCGACCCATTTGAGATGGATTTGTGGCAAACATGGGAAGTGGCTACAAGGAGGGAGGGGTCGGTCGACACTGACCTGTCGCTGAGCACCCTGGAGGTGGAGGCGGCTTCACAACAGGCACGTCTACTTGCCAAGGGCCCTCCCTCACATGAGGACCTGGATTGAGCAGCTGATGTTAAGGAAGCCTCAAAAGCTCTGAGACGCTGCCCTGGGTGAGGGGCGCTATATAAATGTGAGTTGTTGTTGCAATATGCGACATTGGACTTGGACCTCGAGAACATCAAGATGGCTGGCAGGTCACAAGCTGTCCTGTGTGGGTCCTCCCACCACACTGAAGGCAGATGTTCGTCAGATAGCTCGTGAGGAAACTCTGAGGCTTGGGGGTGGCAGCTGCTGGGAGACATTACCTGGACATTAGTCTGAGTTCATGAACACATATTCGGGCATTCAGCGCCTGGAATCCACCTTGATTGGTTTGCAGAGAGACAAACAGCTTCTGCTTAAACTCCGCACCTCAATTGATAGAACTATCGCTCAATGGGAAGGGACCTGGCTCCGAGCTGCAGACAGGAAGATTGTGGCAATGCTCTCAAGCATTTCATACTGAGATTCATTGCCCACTGGGAAGCTCCTGGTACCTGCCATCCACCTAGTGAGGCCTCAAACCCAGGCTTGTTGAATTTCAAATGATCAACTAGTGGCAATGCTCCTTGGGGCGAGGAAAACGGGGTCTTATTGGAGCTGAACTGGCTCTAAGTAGTCTGGCTCCTGAGACAGGCAGGTCCACAGCACTACTGTGCTGATGACGCCACAGCCAGCCTGGCTCATCGGCAGGACCTGGAAAAGGGCAGACCAGTCACTAGGGGCAGGGAGTCATTCCACTCAGCTCCTGTTAACCCTCCAAGCCAAAGCCCTAACTGATAGGGTGTTCCTAGCTGGAAAAAAAACAGCGGGAAAGTTTGCCAGACAGCGATATCAATGTTACGATTCCAGCAGCACACCAACACACACTCTGGGTTCCCAAGTCCTGGCTCTTGCCTAATACTTTCCGGAATTGGTTAAGCAGGCTGCAACCCGCCAGGGAGAGAGAGCGCATTCGATTCCAACAATCTACCTCTGGAATTTCCACATGTGGTGGAGATGGATGGAATTCTCAGTTTGGTTTGGACGCTCTTAAGCATGGTAATGTGTCAGACACCCGGCTGACCAAAAAAATGTATCAGTGGCTGGGCTGGCTTATTTCCTACAACAAAAGCCAGAATGCCATTATTTTTTTAAAGTTTTTTTTTCTTAAATAGGTCTGCATTATCCTTTTTATACTTTGAATCTATCTGAATTTCAACAATTTATCCTTAATCCAAAAAATGAAATTCACTTTTCTGGTCCAAATTCTCAATTTCAGTCATCTCCACCCTCTCGGATGGGTTGGGAAACAATTCCCTCTTTGTGGTGGACATCCTGGGGCTCAGCAGCCTGCCCCGGCCCGCTCTCCTCCTCCTTTACGTAGACATTGAGGAGGTGGGAGTCTTGGCGGGCCTCCTTTCCGCAGGCCTGACAGCTGCATTGTACAATTTTCTCCACGAGTTTGTCCACCCGAGGCATCTCCTCGTTGCCGGGACATTCTAGTTGGACCTGCATTGGAAGCAATAAGCATTTATTAAAATGTATCATTTCATTTCATACTTTATTAAAACTGACGAGACCTTGCAATCATGCAAATGAATTTTCAAATGAATTTTCAAATTCTTTCAAATGAACAAAGCAACAACATGTCCAATCACTTTGCTAAAATCACTTGACCCAAATCAGTTCAAAACGAGATGAACTGGCAATGAAGTAAATGATATAGAGAGGAATGAGGTGGATCATGTGGCCAATGACATCCTGCAAACAACAATGAGCAAATTAATTACAATTTTGGAGTGAATTTATAGGCAGAGAGATTAAGCCAGAATAACTGGGATAAACTCTCCACTTTCCTAAATATCACAACAAATGCGGCACCTAAATCATGACTCAGTCTCTATAGAGTTCAGACCAATTTGCCTCAACAGAAGCATCCTATTTCCGAGCACAAAGCAGTAATTCCTCAAATGCTTCACAGGATAAAAGTATATTTTGTGTATTTTGGTGGGTGGAAGTGGCTGCCAATTTGCACACAGCAACATCCCAATTGTATTTGGGAGATTGTTGGCTGGGACACTGGGAGAAATGATTTCAAATACTGCCATGGGATCCTTAATGTCCGCTTAGATCTCGGTTTAACGTCTCGACTGAAAAATGGACGTGTGGATGAAGTGTGCTCCAACAATAGCACACGCTCAGCATAGACCTCAGGGTTCCAGTGCCGACATGGGGATTGAACCCACAACTTTCCGACTCAGAGGTGAGAGTGCTACCAACTGTGCCAGGCTGACACCCAGTGCACATATAGCGCCTTCTCTGCTTCACGGAGCTGACCACCGACCGACTGCAAACTAACGTGTAATAATATACATTTTTAAAAGAGAGAGAATAATTTACTTACAATTTCCCACATTGACTGTAACGGCATACAGGAATCACAGTGAACAAGGGAATCTGTGGATTGTGGGAAGGTATTGGGAACACTGTAGCTGAAACACTGGCCAAGGCAAGCTCTGAGGCAGAGAGATAATGGGGCAGGTTATTATACAAGTTTACAGGGTTTTTTTTACACACTTACTAACTTTAAGTGTTCAACAAGAATATCGCTCTCCTGACTCCATAAATACCTCATGTTTAAATGGTGCATTCGATTTAGTAATGCACTCCTGTTTTTATCACTGTACTGCTATCACTAATCCAGCACGCAGCTCTTACACATTTAATCGTATATTGTTTGGCTAATGAATAAAGTGCGGGCTTATTGTCCGCGGTCATTACATTGCCTCCACGCTTCCAAAAGTCGTTAGTAGTAACGGAGTGAAAGACGCTTTCACAAACCGATGTCTTTGGGTATCAAGAGCAACGCATGGACGTGGATTCCGAAATGGCTGAAGGGAAGGAACAAAGGGATTTTAGTTAGGAGAGCGAGGTCACCGTGTGGGATGAGGGAGGGGGGGGTTGGAGCACGGTATCAAGCGGATGCCTCAGGGGAAGCAAGTGATCTGTATTCACAGACACAGCGTAGGAGAGTTACATGTGCAGATGCTGGAGGGCTGGAGGGAACTGTGGAATTGGAGGAGTCCCTGTGGTACAGTGCATTTATGGAAAGGGAAGAAGTGCAACGTATTACTGCGTTCTTTAATGCACCCACATACCTGTTCTCGATAGACTTTGACTCACAGCTGCTGTGCCCCACTATCTGGGTGATGTTCTTCGCTTCACACCAGGCACTTTTATCAGGAAACAGAGCCAGCTTATTGATAGGAGGTGGGGCTGCCACCACTAATGCTGGGAGCACGATCCACATCAGAACCCACCACATGGTTGTCAATTGCTCCACCATTCTAGAGAGGAAAGTAACACGAGACAATCGACCGGTTACTTGCATAACTCAACCAAAGCACGCAGAGGAACTTCTTACGCTACAGGTGTATCTCTGGCTACAGGTGGCAGCCAGCCAGAGATATAAATTGTTTGGTTTTCCGCGCCTAACACTCTCCGGAATTAGGAAAACAGGATGCATCCCTCCAGGGAGAGAGAGCGCATTCCATTCCAACAACCTATCTCTGGAATCTCCATGTGTAGGTGGGA
Organism: Callorhinchus milii; assembly: GCF_018977255.1. Classification (NCBI taxonomy): domain Eukaryota; kingdom Metazoa; phylum Chordata; class Chondrichthyes; order Chimaeriformes; family Callorhinchidae; genus Callorhinchus; species Callorhinchus milii. The sequence goes on from NW_024704765.1 coordinate 3,712,872, forward strand.
TGCATGGAATTCCCAGTTTGGTTTGGATACTCTTAGGCAACGGTGATGGGGTTCTGCACGTTTCAGACATCCGCGCCCCCCCCCCTCCTCACCCCACCAAAAAAGAAGTTGTTCTTTTCAAAATTAAGAGCGAGAGACACAAAAGCAAATGGCCTCATCTTCACTCTCAACCTTGAATGAAAGGAATTTAATTTCCAAAGTGGGGACCAATGTGGATTCATCAGCTGTTCTTGGGACCAATAGAAAGTGACTCTGGTGTAGATTTATGGGGGTTTCTTCACAGTTTAAATGACATTTACAGTTATAGCTGAAACACACTTATAATAATAATAATAATAATAATAATCCTTGCATTTGATATAGCGCTTTTCACGTCGGGAGGACATCCCAAAGCGCTTCACAGAACACACTGTAAAGTGAATTGACTGTATATTTGTGGGCGAACGCGGCAGCCAATTGCGCACAGCAATTTCCCACAAACAGTCGTGGATTGAAAATGACCAATTTATTATTGGTTTTGGAGGGATTATTATTAGGCTCTGTGTGGAGTAAGGAAACTTGCCCAAGGTTTGGCCCTCTGCCTGGAATTGAACTCAGGTCTCTCACTTGCAAAGCGAGTGCTCTAACCACTGAGCTAAGGACTCCATTTGTAAGCTTCCATGGAAGAAGTAAAAATAACTTAAGTTTTATAGCACTTACATATCAAAACAGCTCAAAGTGCTTGACAGTAATTCCTGGTTGGTTGGGTTCTAGGAGGTCACACAAGGTGAAAACATGGATTTTAAGCTTGATCCTCTGGGTGATGGGGAAGCCTGTGAAGCCAGGTGAGGGTCAGGTAAATGGCTCACAGAGTTTGGTGTGGGAGAGGACATGAGCTGCAGAGTTCTGCATAATCTCCATCTTGTGGAGGGAAGAGTTGGGACAGCCGACAGGCAGGGAGTTGGCATAGTCGAGCCTGGATGTTACGAATGTGTGGCAGCCTCAATGTTACGGAGCTGGGGGAAGGACGTGAAGATTTTGGGAGCGAGTGACAGAGCTCAAGAAAGGAAAGAAGCGAACAGTATGACGCCCATAAATCAAACCGTTGGCGAAATGTTTTGTGCCTTGTGCCAGTTCCTGCAGTCTACAAGACCAGGGAGGCTCAGAACTGTGCAAAATCAGCAATCCTCAGAAATCCCAAACTACTTTTACTTCACTAATAATCCTTGCATTTGATACGGCGCCTTATCACGTCTTTGAGACATCTCAAAGCGTCTCACAGAATATACTACTACACTATTTCACTGTAGGTTCACTACTAATAGTGTAGATTCACTATTATACCGGCAGCAAAACAGTATCTTATTTGAAAAAAAGATTTTAGCTCACAATTTGCAAACTTTTGAGCCACTTGCCCCATCATCCAAACAGACATGAGGTGACAGGCCGATGCAATCAAAGCCGGAGCACGCAAAGAGCTCACAAAACGGGCAAAAGGCAAAACCAAGTCATGCAAACTCGGCTTTAATTCTATCAAAATAAACATCTCAAGGCTCTGCCCATTTTAAACCTCAGCATCTGCTTATGGAGCCTCTGTCCCCATACTCTCTACAAAGGTCAGCCTGGCTCAATTGTTACCACTCTTGTCTTTGTGTTGGAAGGTGGTACTCAAATCCCACATTGCAGTGCTGCTGTTGTCTTTTGGATGAGACGTTAAAACTTTAAACCAAGATCCAGTCGACTTGTCTGACGAGGTATTGAAGATCCGGCCACACAATCAGAAAAGAGAAGAAGCGTTTTCTCCCAGTGTCCTGGCTCTCATTAATGGGTCGTTCACCTATAGAATCATAGAATCTTACAGCACAGAAGGAGGCCATTCAGTGTCTCCAAGCTCTGCTGATGAAGTCTGCCATGAGCCTTGCCTGAAGTAAAGCAGGCTCTCCTGGCTTAGGGACTGAACCCTGATCACCACAGAGGTAGACTCGATTTTGACATTTCATTGCCAAACACGTCACCTGGAGGCCAACTGGTGGGGCACAATTGAAAGGTGGATTGGCTTTCTCCTGTACCTAATGTTTAGATGAGCAGCACATTCAAGCTGTAAAGATTCATATTCTAATATCATTCTGCATCAGACCTAGTGTTTCAGTTCAGCAATTAATCTGATTATTGCCTGTTTAAGAACATACTGACGTTGATTATTGCGGCCTGGTTTACAGCGTCTTTAAAGCCATGCTCCACTTAATCACTTGGCATGATGCAGGCTGTGTGCTGTGCTGCCAAGTACAAGTTTGAGCATTCCAGGCTCCAGGCAATTTTCCTTGTAAACAGACTCCCTGATTTGGAAACTCCTCTCTTCTGTTATTTAGAAGCAAAATCTACCCCTGAAGAAATGGGACACAATTAAAGCAGTGGAGTCTTGTATCCAGTTTGGGGCACCGCAGTACAGGAAAGATGTCAATGCCATGGAGAACGTGCAGAGCAGATTCACTGGGAATGGTAACAGGGATAAAAACATTTGACTCACGAGGAAACACTGGGGCTGTTTCCCTGAGAACAGTGAGGATACCTGAGCGAAGGTTTTTAAAATTCCTGTTTGAGGGCATCTAATAAACTAAAGTGGGAGAAATAATTTTCACTGGTTGGCGAGTCATTAACTAAAGGGCACAGATTTAAGGTAAGAACAAAGGAGTTAGGAGAGGTTACAACACAATACAAAATTATAACTGTACAGCGCCTTTCACCGAGGCGTTGGATAGTCCGGGATTTGGATTCATATTCAGGTTAGGAGAATTTTGACACACAGACAGTGGTTGGGATGTGGAATTAGTTTTTTAAGATAGAATTAGATAAATACCTGAAAAAGGATATTTTTGTTCTGGTCAGCCAAGTGTCTGACACGTGCAGAACCCTAACACTGTGCTTCGTCACTCACTCCATGGCTGTTTGTGGGATTTTGCTGTGTGCAACTCGGCTGCCGCATTCGCCCACAAAATATACAGTCAGCTCACTTTACAGTAAATCCTGTGAGAAGCGCTTTGAGACGTTGCGACGACGTGACAAGGTGCTGAATAAAGTCCAGAGGGTTTTAATGGTATTGTACAGCGCCGTTCGTGTTGGGAGGATGTCTCAACTGGCTTCCGAGAATTTACTTTGTGTTCTGTAGGCGAACACGTCAGTCGACTTGTGCACAACAACTTCCCACAAAGAGGCGTGCAGTGAACGATCAATCTTTGGGGCATTGCTGGCTAGAACATCAGGACAAACTCCCTCCCTTGGTTTACTGTCTCATCCAAAGAAAAGCAACACTTCTCAAGCCCTGCCCTGGAGTGTCAGCCTAGACTGAACTCAAAAGTCCTTGGAACACTCTGTGACAATTTGACGCGATAAAGTGCTAAAATAACTCAAGTGCTTTCTCTCGACGAAGTACTTTTTCATCCAATCCCTTTCAAATCTCCTCTGATGTGGGGTCATGCCCAGAACATTAACCTGCCTATCCTTTCCTCTTGAAGACTCTGCGATCCGCTCTGCGTCCTGCAGTGCATTTCCAGCATTTTATGTTTTTATTTCAGATTTCCGGCCTCACGTTTTTTTCTTTTAACCTTGGTTCAGTTCGCATTGTTTATCCCTCAAGTATTGAAAGTGTCAAATTACAGTCAGCTGTTTGCATTGAGGGGCTGGAGAGGGAGTCGTAACAAGTACTTGGCTTCACAGCTGCTCTTAAACCATGAGTTATTTTTAATATATTCCTATTATAACATTTCCTAAATTTCTCTATCCCACATTGAAGTCATCTTAATTCCTGATTCTCTTTTATTCTGTGCCCGCGATGGAACTACCCACAAGATCAAAGGCTGAAATGTGCAGCGCTCAATAGTCTCAGACCTAAAACCATCATCTTAAAATTTAAAGTGTAGCAGAATTTTGGAAAGTTCTTAAATTCAGTCATTATTTGGAAGCTGATTGCTTTTTAAGACATGTGACAAAGCAGCTTGCAATTCTGTAGAGTCTCAAATGGTCTTGAGACTACTGGAAATATCAGGTGGAATTCCAAGTCTCTAGGTATAAAACCCTTGACCAAGAGAGGTCCTAATATTGACCATTGATATCTAGAGAGAAATGGAGAGGTCCCAATGCCGGGATTCCAGAGGCACTTCACTATTGTGTACAGTTCTTGTTACTACAACATAAGGCCCTAGAGGCAAAGACAAGCAATGAGTTATGTCTGAGGAATGATGAGACAAACTAGGGTTCTTCTCAACAATTCTAACTTGTGTAATTGTTGTCTTGAAGCATCTGGATTCACTGTTATGTTTATATTCTCAATCCCATGCAAAATGTTCAATATCTATAAGGTACAGACTGACTTATGACGGACTGAAGAGCCCTAGTTTATCTCATCATTGCTTCTAATAACTCCTTCCTCTTACACTGGGGATAATTCTCATTGAGTAGTAGCGGATTCCTGAGCCAGGCGGGTCCGTAGTATTCCAGGACATTGCTGATGACAACACAGCCCAGCCTGGCTCATTGGCAGGACTTGGAAGGGCAGATCAGTCACTGGAGGCAGGGAATCCTCCCATTCAGCTCCTGTTAATCCTGCAAGCCAAAGCCCTAATGGGTAGGGTGGAGTTAGCAGGACAAGCAGCGGGAAAGCTTGCCAGTCCGTGCTATCAACGGCAAGCTATGCGGTCTTAGTTAGTTATCCAACGCTGCGTCACACAGTTACCCAACTTTACAGTATAAGCTGTGAAGCACTTTGAGAGGTTTTGATGTGATAAGACACTATTATGATATAGAAGAATTCTTCTTGGAAGTCAAGGGTAGTCAATGAAGCCAAAGACCACTAGAGGGCCTCAGATCAGTGAAACACTGACACAGACCCACACGACATTGTGAGTGAGGGGTCTGTCAGTCAACCTGGATTTGGATCGCCATCATTCCCTCGGAGGTGTGGCCGGTTTGTTGGAATTTTAAAATGATTAAAAAAAAGTTCAGTTTTTGACCTGAATTTGATGGAAACTTGTAAACTGTAAAGTGTGGCTTTTAATTCCCCGTGTTCCAACGTCTTGGAACATTTCACAACCATCCATCGTGAACGACGGTGACTAGAATAGCCCCATTTTGAGCTCACAGTCCAGGTTGACATGAGAGTGGTCAGGTTTCAGAAAGACCAAGTAGAGTCTTGGCCAACAATTATTCAAATAAATCCCTCATGCACTTCTTGACTGTTTGTGTTTCTTGACTGCAATTGCCCACAAACAGAACCATAGAAATGTACACACAAAAGGCCATGATCTCACCCCACCTTAACTCTGTGACCTCCTTCACCCATATTAACCCGGCCATTCCCTTGGCTTGGCCGACATTCCACGTCTCCCGCTCTATCCTGTAGCTTAGGTGTGGAGTCCTGAGCTTAGTGGTTCGAGCACTCACCTCGCAAGCGAGAGGACATGGGTTCGATTCCCGAGCAGAACGAAACGTTGGGCAAGTTTCCTTGCTCCGCACGCCTCTGCTTACCAGCAGTAAGTAGGAACCCGGTTAATAGTCGATTGGCGGATTGCTTTTCCGGAGGTAATAATCCCTTAAAAAACTAAATAAATAACTAATAATACTAATTTGGTCACTCAATCCACGACTGTCTGTGGGACACTGCTGGATGCAATTGGCTGCCGCGTTTCGCCCACAAAATATACAGTCAATTCACTTTATTCCCCAATCCACCACCCAGCACCTCCGCTCGACTGGCACCGGCCTCCTATTCGTCCCTCGCACCCGCCCCTCCACCATTGGAGGTCGCGCTTTCAGCCACTGCGCCCCACAACTCTGGAACACTCTCTCTCGATCCCTAGGCCTTGCCCCTCTCTCCCCTTTTTCAAGTCCCGTCTGAAAACCTTCCTTTCAACCGTGCTTACGGTCACCTCCCCCCACCCCACCACTCCCCAGCTCAGAGTCAGGCTCCACCACTGTTAAGCGCTCTGAGACGCTACCCTAAGTGCAAGTTGTTGTTGATGTTGTTGTTCACAGTATATTCTGTGAAGCGCTTTGAGACGTCTCGAAGACGTGATAAGGCGCTATATCAAATACAACGATTATTATTGTTTCCCTCTTGAACTTATATTACTACCACCACTAATAATAATAATTACTTGCATTTGATAAAGTGCCATATTACATTGAAATGTCTCAAAGTGCCTGACTGCATTCACTGCAGAGTATTGCGTGTATTTTTAGGCAGGAAAAAAAAACCAGCAGAACTACCGTGCCCCAATCTCTAGCAAGTTGAGCAATTACTGGTCTGAATCTCTCTGGATCTGACGTAACCAACCTATGCTTACAATTAAATCATCACCTTCAATAGACTTGAACTTGTCATTTCAGTGAAAGGAGTGAAATCAACAAGTTGAAGCCTGCAAAACAAGTGATCGGGGCAGATTTGAGGAAGAACTTACTCCTGGAGGCCTATCAGCAAATCCCTCGATGCCTACATTTTAAACTTGATTTAGTTGCCTTTTTGATTAAGTTTGATTAAATCGAGGCAATCAGTACCAAGAGCAAATCTAAGCTATTTTAAATTCGTTGTGATTTCATCCCATGAAATGCTATGTAGTTAACGCACTCACAAGGTAGATTGTAAAAGGGGAGAGAAAGGGGAGCAAACTCCAGAGCAGCAGAGACAGACAGATTGCTGCCAAAAAAACATGTTTACTGCTTCAATCTCAGAGCTGCAGGCACTGACATAAGAACATAAGAACATAAGAATTTGCAAAGCAAAGCAATACCAAGGTCCATCTGGTTCACCTTCCACCATCCTGGCAGTCGCTTGACATGTCGTTTCCCAAACTATATACCGTACCCTGAGATATTATTTTCTAGCAGAAATCTACCTCGCTTGTTCCTGAAACAAATTAGTGGCAATCCACTCTTTTTTGGCCGGCTGGAACACTCACTCACACAGATCCAAACTAAACCAAGAGTTTCACGTACATATTCCACCGACGCACAGAAATGTCTGTGTGCCTGCGTCTGGTTTGGAACGAACACTCTCCCTGGAGGGATGCATCCTGCTCAACTGACCCGGAGACTATTAGGTGCAGGTCAGCTAGAGCCCGGGCTGGGGTACGGCAGAGTAGCCGGGATTTCGGGAGCACCATTGCCACACGGAGTGTGCGTTGGTGCGGGGGGGTAACTGCTTGGGGGTGGAAGGGCAGGGACGGTAGGGGTAGGAGGGTGGCCGAATGCGCGGTCGAAGAGGAGGGTCTTGAGATGTGATTTGAAGAAGGCAAGGGAGGGGAGCAACAACAACAACAACAAAATTACATTTGTATAGCACCTTTCACGTTGGGAGGACAGACAAGAGTTATGCACCCGAGCAGGGGGTCAGGGTGGGGGAGGGGGGGAGGGCAGGAGGGGAAGCAGAGAGATCGAAAGACGGTCGAAGAGGAGGGTCTTGAGGTCGGTCTTGAAGGTGACCAGGGGTTGGGGCAAGACGGAGGGACTGCGGGATAGAGTGCCAGAGGGTGGGGGCAGAGTGGCGAAAGCAATAGTGAGGCAAGCAAGGCAGGAACATGAAGCAGGCCGGAGCCCAGTGAGTGGAGGGAGCGAACAGGATGGTAGGGGGTTAGGAGGTCGGAGAGGTAGGGGAGAGCAAGACCATGGAGTGCTTTGAAGGTGAGGACCAGGATCTTGAACTATATCCTCTGTGTGATGGGAAGCCAGTGGAGTTGGGCGAGGACAGGGGTGATAGGGAGAGAACACGGGCTGCAGAGTTCTAGATAATCTGCAGCCTATTGAGGGAGGAGTTGGGGAGGCCGACAAGCAGTGAGTTTGTGTAGTTGAGCCTCAAAGTAGCGAAGGCGTGTATGAGGGTTTCGGTGGTCTGCGGTGTGAGACAGTGTCAGAGCCGGGCAACGTTGCAGAGATGGGGGAAGGCAGAGCGGGTCATGGCACAAATGTGGGTGGAAAGGATAGTTGAGAGTCAAACAAGACCCCAAGGTTCTGGACTGGCTTAGCAAGGTGGAGTGTGCAACCATGGATGGTGATACTGTCAGCGCCTGAGGTGAGGAGGCGCTCACGGGAGCCAATCAGGAGAGCCTCGGTCTTGTTGACGTTCAACTGAAGAAAGTTAGCTCTCATCCAGGACTGGATGTCTGACATCCTGGAGTCGAGGGCGGAAGCAGAGAGGTAGAGTTGGGTGTCATCCACATATATGTGGAAGTTGACCCCATGTCTGTGGATGATGTCAACAAGAGGCAGTATATAGATATTGAAGAGGAGGGGACCAAGGACAGAGCCCTGAAGAACACGAGACGGTGCGGGGGCTGGAGGAGAAGCTGTTTGAGGAGATGAAGTGCAGGCGGTGTGAGAGGTACGATCTGAACCAAGAGCAAGACCAAATCAAGGAGGATTCCAGGCCTGCATGTACGAGCTTGTGTGTTCACGAACTCGGACTCCAGGTAACGCTTTCCAGTAGCTGCCGCCCAACACCTCAGAGATTCCTCATCAACTATGTGGCGGGCGGGTATCTGCTGCTTGGTGGGTGGACCTTCACAGTCAGCTTGTGACGTACCTCACTGCTTGATCCTGGACTTTACCAATGGGACAGAGGAAGCCTCCTCACTGCATCCTAACCTTAACAAATATTTTGTCCACAAAATATACCGTCAATTTACTTTGCAGTATATTCTGTGAAGCGCTTTAATACGTTTCGAAGACCTGATAAAACGCTTTATCATATTCAAGGATTATTATTATTATTATTATTATGCCTAGGAGCTTTCAATTCCCAGTGTGAGCGAGAGGAGAATTTAAAGAGCATTAAATTGTCAACTGGTTTTACCCTTAAAAGATGGTGTCAAAAGTTTGGAATGTTCATAAAATTCAATCTTAATGTGGAAGTTGGTTCTTTTTAAGAGATGTCGAAATTGTGACTGAATTTATGAATTTTCCCAAATTCTGCACCATGTTAAATTGAATGACTTAAGGTTGAGATGAGGTGGTATTTCCACTTCGAAAAGACATCTTAACGCAACCTTTTTTGTTTTGTTTCTTAGCCTTTAAACCCACATCATTGCCATGACCCATTTTGCCTTCCCCTACATCTGCAACATTGCCCATCTCCGCCACTGCCTCTCCCCTCAGGCCACCGATTTCCCAACTCTTGCCTCCACAAACTGCAAATTACTTCAAAACTCTGCAGCTCGTGCCCTCTCCTCTCCTGTACCAAGTTCCATCCCTCAGAGGATTGAGTTTAAAATAATAATAAAAATACTCCTTGCATTTGACATAGCACTTGATCACGTCGTTGAGACGTATCAAAGCACTTCACGGGATACACTGTAAAGTGGATTAACTGTGTGGTTTGTGCACAAAAAATCTTTGTTCTCACTTTTAAAGCTTTCCAGTCGTGTCCCTCTCTACCTCTGCCACCTATTAACACCTTACCAACCTGTCTTGTCCATCCGTTTGACAGGCACTCCATGCCCCCCCACCCTGTTCCCTCCACCATTGGCATTGGGGCCTTTAGCTTTTCCACCCCCACCATATGGAACTCCATCTGGAGCCCCTCCGCCTCAACCCCTCAAGACCTTCGTATTTGACTGTGCTTTCGGCCAACCTCCCACCCCTCCCCACCTTTACCCTCCGCCCGTCTTGATTATATCCCCCAGCTCGGGTGTCAACCCTTAACTATCCAGCACCTGGGGACACCCTTCCGACGTGAAAGGCAGTATTGAAATGTAATTTGCTGTAGTTGTTTGATAAGAGTCTGTTGTCTCTTTTACGTGATCAGTTTAAAAGTCCGGGTTTAAAGAACTATTTAGAATTTAGTTTAAATGAGTGTGACAGGGGATATAAAACCTGTTACTGCTTTTTATGGTTATTGGCGATCAACCTACATGTAAAGCGAGCTAACAAGGGCTGATTCCAATCAGGCTTGATTAGAATTTGTGATAATCGGGCCCCAGACCTAATGGATAATTGATCACCAGTATAAAGCTGGGGGCCTGGGCATGTGAGGGGAAAGCCTGGAGAAGACGGATTTCCAGCTTCCTTGTCAAAATAAACTTTTCTTTGTTAAAACTATTGTGCATATTTTGATTTTTGTATGTGTGACCCACGCCCTCCTACAATGAGCGTCAGATGAAATCTCTCCATTCTCGATCGCTGATAAAAAGCCCGAGAATTGAAGTTATTAGTTGGAATTCTGGTGTTCGAGCGGTTCAGAATAAAACAGGGGAAGACTCTTCACTTGAACTGAACACAGGACAAGAGGGCAAAACTTTTGAAATGGAGCCACACAAGTAAAATAGAAGTTCTGAAAATCTTTGAATCAAAGGTTAGTTCTGAAGGACATGGATGCAGTTGATTGAAACTTTTTTTAAAAAAAACAGACTGAGAGACAGTCATCGTAATTAAGAAGGGATATTGAGAAAAGGTGAGGAAATGGAACTGGAGGGCTGTTGTATAATTAATGGCACGATGGCTGATCCCTGTTTGAGGGAAGAAAGAATTAGCATTTTTACTGTATCACATCAAAAGATCTCAAAACTCATTACTAGTAATTACTGTCATGTGTAGTCACTGGCTTTGTAGGCAAACATAACAATCATTTAGCACACAGCAAGGTCCCGCAAACAGTCCTAAGGTGAATGGCAAGGATTGCCAGCCAGGCCACCGGAGAAACTCACTTCAGTTTACAAATGTGCCACTGGACATTTAACATCCAGTAAACAGTCAAACGGGCGTCAGTTTGAAGTCTCATCCAAAAGACAGAAGTACCTCCTACAATGCAGCGCTCACCTGGTACTGCAATGGAGCATCAGCCTAAACTAGAAACTAGTCTCAACATGAGGCTTAAACCCACAATCTTTGGACTCGAAAGTCAAACTGACCTCGTTCCAAATGGAACCAGCCCTGACTAAACCCATGGTAAATGCACATTTGTTACCAATACACGGTATGGTGTTGATCACTTGTGACACATAGGTATTCACTCATATTTGACAGCTGCCGCACCAGCAACCACACCTACCGAAGTAACAACTCGGGTTGCAATCGCTATTTCGGGAGCACCGTTCACCGTATGGGATCCTAGGAATTCGAAGTATGGTAATGGTGCAACCGAAATCCTGGAATTGCAACCCCTTCACCAACTGTGTTCACGTACATGCGAGCAACGTTTTTTTTAAATGTACACACGCACACAAATACACGAAACTCCCCACAGCCACTGTGAACACAGCCCATTTACTGTGTGCACACAACACCCACAGCTCCTGTTAAACCCTGCAAGAACAACAACAACAACAACATTACATGGGTAGGGTGGTCCTAAGCTGGACAAGCAGCAGGAAAGCTTGCCAGACAGCGCTCTCATGCAAAGTTATGTGGTTTCAGTTAATCAAATTCCAACAGTAAAGTATCCCAACGCTGGAGTCCCAAAGCCTTGGCTCTCACCAACCAGTACCTAATGCTCTCCAGATTTAGGTGGGACGGTGAAGGGAGTGTCCATTCCAGACGTGGGGAAATTTCCATGTGTAGATGACACATATATATGTGGAACTCTCAGGCTGGGTTGGAAACTCTTACGATAGGCTTCTGCTTGTGTCAGATATCTTGGCTGACCAAAAAAGCACCCAAACACACTGGAGGTATGCACATAATGTGAGACCGTTCAAGTTTTTTCACCAAAAATACATGGATGTTTTAGTAAACATTTATTTGTTTAAAAAAAACAATTTCCGTCCAAATTTGTGACTAAATTAAAGAATTAGCTATTTTTCTCCGTGTTGAATATACATCCAGGGACGTGTATTGTAAAGCAACACATTGTGAATCAAAATGCATGCTCACACTTGCTAATAGTGCAAGGCAACCGCTCGCATTTGGATGTTTTCCTGGTAACTCTTCAATAATACAAAGTACAGAGTAAAGATCAGTGAGGCAGACACGAGAACTGCACAGTGTGTACTATATTGTCAATATCATGCCTTCAATGCCCTCCATGGCCTTGCTCCTCCCTAACTCTGCAACCTCCTAACCCCTACCAACCTGTCCGCTCCCTCTGCTCAGCGGGCTTCAGCCTGCTTCACGTCCCCCGCCTCGCCCGCCCACCCGCCCCACCATTGCTGGGTGAGCCTTCAGCCTCTTTGCCCCCACCCTCTGGAACTCCATCCCACAGTCCCTCTGCCTCGTCCCCTCCCTCGCCTCCTTCAAGACCCATCTCAAGACCCTCCTCTTTGACCGCGCCTTCAATCGCCCTCCTACCCCTGCCTTCCCCACCCTCCATCCCTCCTAATCCCAACCACCAGCTCGGGTGCGGATCCCTGACTGTCCAGGGCCTTGGGACGTCCTCCTGACATGAAAGGCGCTGTGTGAATGTCATTTGTTGTTGTGTGCTGATCTACAACTGATCTACAACTGCTACAACAACAACAACAACAAGATTACATTTGACGTCACGTCGGGAGGACATCCCAAGGTGCTATGGAGATAGTCCCAATTAGTAAGGATTATTGGCTCTCTACTGTAGCAATATTTGTGATCATCAATAAAGCAACCATTTTGTTAGTAACTGGCTCGTTTTCTTGAGTTTTCAATATTCCAGAATAAATCCTGATTTCACTAAATTTACCCGTTTTCTGCCGAATTTTACCTTCACAATTTTCTCTTGTCTTTTAAACAATAAGCATGAAAAAATGTTTGGGTTCTCAATTTGTGGACAAAACACATTAATGGTCCTTATGCAAATATTAGTACATGTACTGTGTACATAACCTAATACACAAACATGTAACAGTACCCACACACTATGCACACATATGTATAAGTACGCACAACAGTATCCATCCATTGTGTACGCACATGTACAGCACAGATACCATGTACACAGTGTCCACACTACAGTACACACACCCGAACACGTATACACACACAGTGCCCTGTAGATAAGGCCCTATATTAGATGCAAGGATTATTATTATTACACATACAACAACAAATTATATTTGTATAGCGCCTTTCACGTCAGGAGGACGTCCCAAGGCACACAACAGGACATACTCATCTACACAAGCACACCCACTACAATACACACACGTACGCAGTACACATTTCGGTAGCGGATGTGCTTGTACAAGCAGTTACTGCATGCATACACTACAGTACCTGCAAACATTGTGTATAGATATATATACAAGCACATCTACTGTGTGCAAACGGTATAGTACAGAAACACTATGTACACATGTACATACAGCCTGGATACACAAATATACAGTACGCACACATACATTGTACACATCTATACTAACTTATATACCTACTGTGCACACACATCTACCGTACAGCCGTTCCCAATACATATTTAAATGTGTAAACCCTCCCTCTGTAACCTCCCTGGGAGTGGGATATAATCTGCTTCTGCCACATAAACCCAGTAACTATTTTAAAGTGATTTTTTTTGACAAGTGGGGAGGAGAGGGACCGTGAATAAATCGCCCTGAACATTTCAGAAGCACAGTCACTTATTAGCCAAACGGTTGGTTGGGGGCGAAATTTGCCTTATACATACATCCCCAAGGTATTTCCCGGCATTGCAGGGGAGCCTGGTGAAGAGTGGGGGGGGGGGGGGGGATTGTGATAGCTCAGGGTGGCAGGAGTGAGAGAGTGAGAGAGAACTGTGTCAGCCTCACCTCAAACTACTGCCAAAGATGCCCTTGTCCCCAGGGAAAGGCATTTAATCCAGTCACTCACTCACTCACTCGGTCAGTCAGTCACTCATTCACTCAGTCAGTCAGTCACTCACTCAGTCACTCACTCACTCAGTCAGTCAGTCACTCACTCACTCAGTCAATCAGTCAGTCACTAACTCAGTCAATCAGTCAGTCAGTCACTCACTCAGTCAGTCACTCACTCACTCAAGACACTCACTCACTCAAGACACTCACTCACTCAGTCAATCAGTCAATCAGTCAGTCAGTCACTCACTCACTCACTCAAGACACTCACTCACTCAGTCAATCAGTCAGTCAGTCACTCACTCAGTCAATCAGTCACTCACTCACTCACTCAGTCAGTCACTTACTCACTCAGTCAATCAGTCAGTCACTCACTCACTCACTCACTCACTCACTCAAGACACTCACTCACTCAGTCACTCACTCCCAGAGAGGGTTCTTTGCGCACAACTAACCAACCAACCAATTAGCAAACCAACTACTCAACCAACCAACCAACTAACTAACTAACTGTCCGCTGAGAGGGAACTGTGACATTGCGGGTTCGAGGCGGAGCCTTCCGCAGTTGAAGCAGATCCAGTCACCCGGCCCGCGAGGGCAGAACCCGGCCCGCGGGCCTTACCCACTTCCCACCAACCCCACCCAACGCACCCCACACCCCCCACCCCACACACACACCCCACACCCCCCACCCCACACACACCCCACACCCCCCCACACCCACACACACACCCCACCCCCCCCCACCCCCACACACACCCCACACCCCCCACCCCCACACCCCCCCACCCCCCACACCCCCCCACACACAGCTTACCCTGAGCCACAGCACAGCTCTCACACACACAGTGAGAGAGAGAGAGTGAGAGAGCCGCCAATCCTCGCGGACACGAGAGTGACCGTAAATCCTTTGGGGAGTCGTGTCGGGAAATCTGTGTGGAGAGGGGAGGGGGTATTCCCGGTTATTCCCTGTGATCTGTGAGGAGGCGGAGAGGCCACAGCCCCGACCTGAGATGAGGAGGAGGAGGAAGAGGAGGAGGAGGAGGAAGAAGAAGAAGAAGCGACAACAAAAGCCTCAGAGCTCTGAGCCTCTCACCCTCACTCCGCAGAAACCCGATCCCTCTCCTCTGCTCTGCGCTCCTCTGTAGCCCGTGACGGGGCAGCACTGTGAGCAGCGACAGGCAGTCACTCGCTCAGACCTCCCCCCCCCCCCCCCTCCCTCCCTCTCACTCACTCACTCCCTCCCTCCCTCCCTCTCTCCCTCCCTCTCACTCACTCACTCTCTCCCTCCCTCTCACTCACTCACTCACTCCCTCTCACTTACTCCCTCCCTCTCTCCCTCCCTCTCACTCACTCCCTCCCTCCCTCCCTCTCACTCACTCACTCACTCACTCTCTCCCTCTCACTCACTCTCTCCCTCTCACTCACTCCCTCACTCCCTCGCACTGCCTCCCTCCCTCCCTCCCTCTCACTCACTCACTCCCTCCCTCCCTCTCTCCCTCCCTCCCTCTCACTCACTCCCTCACTCCCTCGCACTGCTCCCTCCCTCCCTCTCACTCCTCCTCCCCCTCCCTCGCACTGCCTCCCTCCCTCTCACTCCCCTCCCCTCACTGCCTCCCTCCCTCCCTCACTCCCCCTCCCTCCCCTCACTCCCCCCCCTCCCTCCCTCTCACTCCCCCCCCCCCTCCCTCTCACTCCCCCCCTCCCTCCCTCTCACCGCCTCCCTCTCACTGCCTCCCTCCCTCCCTCTCACCGCCTCCCTCCCTCTCACTCACTGCCTCCCTCCCTTCCCCTCCCTCTCACTCACTGCCTCCCTCCCTTCCCCTCCCTCCCTCTCACTCACTGCCTCCCTCCCTTCCCCTCCCTCCCTCTCACTCCCCCCCTCCCTCTCACTGCCTCCCTCCCTCCCTCTCACTGCCTCCCTCTCTTCCCCTCCCCCCTCCCTCTCACTGCCTCCCTCCCTCCCTCTCACTGCCTCCCTCTCTTCCCCTCCCTCCCTCTCACTCACTGCCTCCCTCCCTTCCTCTCACTCCCTCCCTCCCTTCCCCCCTCCCTCTCACTCACTCCCTCCCTCTCACTCCCTCCCTCTCTTCCCCTCCCTCCCTCTCACTCACTGCCTCCTTCCCTCTCTCCCTCTCACTCCACCCCAGTGCCAGCTCAGGGCAGCAGCCAAACAGCAGTACAGCACAGAGGGGGGGAGCAGGAGAGCGCAAGGCTGAGCTTTCAGCTGAGAGACACACACACACATTACATAGATATACCCCCACACACACACACACTAACCAACACACATACCCACACACACCACATACCCACACACATACACATGCACACACACCCACATATACACATACCCACATACACATGCACACACACCCACATACATATACACTCACATACACACACACACACATACCACATATACACATGCACACATACATACCCACATACATACACACCCACATAGACACACATACCCACACACACCACATATACACATACACAAACACATGCACACACACTAACCAACTAACATGCCCACGTACACACACACATTCCCACTCAAACACATACGCACATACATACCCACAAACACACACACTGCTCACAGTGGATGATAATAATAATACTTTAGGTTTATCACATCGTTGAGATGCCTTCAGGACGCTACCCAGCGTGAAGGGCGCTATATAAATGCAAGTTGTTGTCTCAAAGTGCTTCACAGACGGATGTTAAAGATCCTGTGACACTATTTTTTCTGGCCTGTCCAGGACAGTGGACTCAACAACAATAACAACAACAACAAATTGCATTTACACAGCATCTTTCACGTCGGGAGGACATCCCAAGGCACCGGAATCATTTGAAACGCAACTTGTTCCTGTGATTGGAATACAAAATATACTGTAAAGTGTAGTGACTGTGTATTTGTGGGTGAAACCTTCCTTCCCCGGGGTATACTAGAAGTATGAAATCAGATGGGTCAAAGAGCTCTTTTTCATTCAAATCAATTTTGCGATACTGATTTGGTGATTAGCAGAAATATCTATTAATAGAGCTGTCAGCTTAAAACGCATGATTGCCTTGCACATTTTAGTTTAAATTCAAGTGACGTTCAGTCAGTTACCAGCCAAATTGAACAACATCTGCTCATGTACTGCAGAAAATTTTACAACGGTAATTTCAATATAAATGCAGCAAATTCGACATGAAACAACATTTCAAATATTTGCATTGCATTGTACGACCATGACATTTAATAATTATAACATCCAAACTGTTGTGAATTGCAAATTTCAACCCGTTAGACCGGATTGAACAGTGAACTCGGATTTTATACACAACTCATGTTAAGTCGCTGTTTGTTGCAATTTGGTGGGCGGTAAATTTGGAAAAGTTTGGTAAATACAGTCAATTCACTTTACAGTCTATTCTGTGAAGCGCTTTGGGACGTCCTCCCGACGTGAAAAGCGCTATATCAAATGCAAGGATAATTAAATACATCACAGATTGAAACATTTTACAGCTGTTTCTCCAACTGAGAAGAGTATTTGTCTTTTGTAATTTTGCCGAATAGTCACTTGGATCTGAGGAACTGTTTGTAATGTAGGTACTTGTACAGGAATACAGTTAGCTTTGATCCTGCCTAGTTTGTCTTGGAGCTCATTTATAGTGGCTATGTTTGCTTAGACAACTTAAGTATGTTAAATAATCTTGATATATTAGTCAGTCTAATGCTTGGCCTATCTCTCTATTATACAATTTGTTGTTATTGTTATTGAGATGAACATCGCACTATAATAACAGAGTTAGTGCTTATATTTGGAAAACAGCATTTCGCAATTGTGAATACAGGTTGTTGGGAATTCTCAGTTTAATGATGAGAAAGGTCATTGGCCTGAAACATGAACTCATTGTCCTCTCTCCATAGATGCTGCCTGACCTGCTGACTGTTCCCAGCGACTTGTTTTTATCTCAGTTTCATAATGTCCAGCTAGTTCTTGCGCCCGTTAACAGGCTGAGGGCTCTCAGTCCCTGCCGCAGCGCCAGGCTCGCTTTCTCAACAGCCTGAGCGGCCGGTGGGATTTCTCTGGGTGGTGGGGATGGGGGTGGGGGAGATCCGCTCACCATTCCCACCCACACAAAGCACACACTCGGTCTGTGCCAAATCCCAGTGCTGTGTTGCTTACAAATGGCTGAGCCAAATTCATCTGGCAACTGAAATGTTTTGTCAGCTCATTTCTTCCCAAGCCCGCACCAGGGTAAGCAATCTGCCTGTAAAACATTTGTCTTTTTATCAGAGTTTGGGCTTGGACCCAACTTGCCAAAGTAGCATGGATGT
Organism: Callorhinchus milii; assembly: GCF_018977255.1. Classification (NCBI taxonomy): domain Eukaryota; kingdom Metazoa; phylum Chordata; class Chondrichthyes; order Chimaeriformes; family Callorhinchidae; genus Callorhinchus; species Callorhinchus milii. The sequence continues at coordinate 3,730,932 of NW_024704765.1, forward strand.
TTGGAATAATAAATGTAATTATCTTTCAATTTCCTGAGACTCAAATATTGCACATCCATTCACATGCAGACCAGTGATCCGGCGATCGCAGTAGGTAGCATTCTAGCCTCTGAGTCAGAAAATGATGGTTCAAGCCATTTTTAGCTCTGCCACATTGCTCACCTCTGCCCTTATCTCACACCAAACGCCGCCAAACCCTTATCTCTAGCTTTTCAAAACTCACTCTTTGTTGGTCTAGCGCCTTGGGACGTTCTTCGGATGTGATAGACACTATTCAAATGTCATTTTGTTGTTGTCTCCCCAGTTTCACCATCCACAAGCTCCAGCTCATCCAAACCTCTGCTGCTCCCATCCTCACCCACACCAAATACCTATCATCTCAATCATCGCCAGGCTCCACTGGTTCTAAACAGATCGATTTAAAGCTCCTCACCTTTACATATAAATCCCTTCACACCCAAGCAACTCCCTATCTCCCTGACCTGCTCATACCTCTCCTCACCCCCTATACTCATCCCTGCACACCATCATCAGTGGCTGAGCCTTCAATCATTTCTCCCCTAACCTCTGGAATTCCCTGACTCTCAATCCATCGTTCTCCATTATTTAACTATCTTCAAATTCTACTTTCAAACGTATCTCTTTGACTGCCCTTACGGTCACCTCCTTCCCCCCCACCCCTACCCCCCACTCAAGCTCACAAGATTGCTTTGAATGAAAAAGTGTCATCCTTCGGATAACATGTTAAACTGAGTTAAACGTGTCTGCCTGTTCAGGTGGACATTAAAGATCCCACGTACTGTTTCAAAAAGAGATGGGAGTTTCTCTCGGTGTCCTGTACAACAATGATAAATTGATCATTTAATTCATGGCTGGTTGTGGAACATTGCCGTGTGCAAACTGGTAGCTGCATTCGCCTGCAAATCTAATCACTTAATAACTACACTTAACAGCAATTACTGTGAAGTGCTTTCAACTGTTCAATGTGATTATGACCTATGTTAAATGCAAGGACTTTTATTATTATTATTATGCTTTCAATATAAAGTGTGCACGTGCAGAACAAAGTGTCACTCCTTTGCTATTGCTGGAGCCATTAACAGATGTGATGATGAATCCAAGTTCAGGATGCAATGCTGGGAAATTGAATAAGGGATGAGACTGGGGCTCCCCCAAGTATCCTGACTAAAAGTACATCACAAAAGTGAGAAAGCTCTTCATTAAAGCATTTCATTAACTCAAACGTCTACAGACTTTACACACAAATTTCCATTGCCTTTGTGAACCAAAGAGTTACATTGATAATCCCACTTCTAATCTGTCTGTTTGAGACATACATACTCAAACTTTTAAAAAAATATATATTAAGCACAATCTTAGCTATGAGGGGTGTTTCATGCTGGCTATATTCTGAAATTCAGTCAACCTTGCTGATTAAAGTTGAAGTTCTGTTGTTGAAAGTACACTCCAAGACTAATTATTAACTTCATAGAAAACCAAAATTAATTGGGCTTCAGAGGCTTGAACTTGTTCACTGGAGCTGAGGCAGTCCACTTGATACTGGGTTTACACGTCCAGTGTATAGTTTGTTGGCGAAACCCGGTGGCCAATTGCACAGCAGCGTCCCACAAACAGTCATGGATTGAAGTGACCAAATTATTATTATGTCCCTTGCCCTCTACAAATACATGGGGCTGGCCGGCTACTACCAGAGGTTTATATCCCATGTTTCTATTCTGGCTGCACCGCTAACAGATCTGACAAAGAAATCTGCCTCTAATAGGGTGAAATGGTCTATGGGGTGTCAGGAGGTCTTTCACCCTAGAATCAAGGTTGTGCAGTAGCCTCGGAAATATTACAGTGGTATTTGACTTCAAGATCCTCACACCCGTGTTCGAATCCATTCACTCCCTGGCACCTCCCTACCTCTCCGACCTCCTCACTCCCCAATCCACAACCCAGCGCCTCACCTCGCCTCGGCTGGTGCCGGCCTCCTGCTGGTCCCTTGCACCCTCCGCCCTACCATCGGAGGCCGCGCTTTCAGTCACTACGCCCCCAAAACTCTGGAGCATTCTCCCTCAATCCCTCCGCCTTCCCCCCTCTCTCCCCTTTTTCAAGTCCCGCCTGAAAACCTTCCTCTTCAACCATGTCTACGGCTATCTTCCCACACTCCCCCACTCAGCTCAGAGTCAGGCTCCACTACTGTTAAGTGCTCCGAGATGCTACCCTGTGTGTAGGGCGCTATATAAGTTCATGTTGTTGTTGTATTTACATACCAACTTCCAAACTGAGTTAATCTTACAGACGGACGAGTCGGAGGTCAGTCTGGATGCCGTGCTCTCCCAAACATTCAATGGAGCATCCAATATTATACTTCAGTAGGAAACTTTACCCTAGAGAGACTCAGTGATTCAAAAGGAGTGTTTGGCAGTGAAATGGGCAATCGAGAGCCTCCGATGCTACCTAGCAGGGGTTAGGGTTGTCCTGGTGATAGATCGTGCCATAAAATGGTTATGAAGGATACCAATGCTAGGCTGCCCAGGTGGTATTTGGCTCTCCAGCCCTTCACAGTGCACCACAAGCCTGGGTGGGAACATGCTTACTTCCTGTCTTGTGAGGGCATGGACAGTTGGGCTCTCGCTGTGGGTGCCTCTGGCTACCTTTTTAGGCGGGAGGAATGTGACAGCAGATAAACCTTGTAACTGCCTTTTATGGTTATTGGTGATCAATCTTCGTGTAAATACAATAAAATACAAAATGACATTTACACAGCACCTTTCACATCAGGAGGACGTTGGGCAGTCAGGGATTTGGATTCAAGCAGGGGGTTGGGATCAGAGAGGGTGGAAGGCAGAGAGGCTAGGAGGGTGGCTGAAGGTGAGGTCAAAGAGGAGGGTCTTGAGATGGACCTTAAGGGAGGCGAGGGAGGGAGTGAGCGAGCGAGGCGGAGGTAGAATGGAGTTCCAAAGGGTGGGGGCTGAGAGGCTGAAGGCCCAACCACCAAGTCAGGAACCTGCTGAGAAGAGGGAGCGGACAGGTTGATATGGGGTTGTAAAGGGAACTAACAAGGGCTGGATTCCACATCAGGCTTGTTTGGCGTTCGAATCCTAAGTGCTAATTGGGCACAAGAAACAGGCTAACGAGCACTAGTATAAAATTGGGTGCTCAAGCAAGGTGAAGGGGAGTTTGGAGAAGATGGGTGTAAAAAGGTAGCGCTTCTCCCTCAATTGATCTTCCTCATCAAAACAAACCTTTCTTTTGATTGCGACTGCGCATGTGTTGTTTTCTGGGCGTGATCTATGCCCTCCTACAAACCTCCTCATAACATGACAACTAGCCTGAGGACTGTGTGTGACTTGAATGGATTTGTTAAAGGAAGAATGGATAATTAAGCTTAGAACAGCTGTGAGGAGCGGAAATGTGCCCCAGAGGAAATGCGAGGCCTGAGATCAGTCCAACTGACCATTGGAATGTGGACTAGATTCAGCTGGGACCCTAAAGTGGTCTAGGAAGCTACCCTGTGTGAGGGACGCTGTACAAATGCAAGTTGTTGTAGTTGCTTTGATATTGCCAATCTTTCGCATCCTTCCCAGCTTCTCAATGCTCTCTGACTTTACACACTGCCCAGAGAATTAACAAAACATTCTTTGACCTTGAAGAATAGTTATTTAATTCTTGCTGTAGTTTCTTAAATAATTTTCTGCCAAAGAGGTGGTGGTCAGATGCTGAGTGTTCAAGTGGATAATGTAGGGCGAATTAGAAGTGGGAGCTATCGAAAAGGAAGTGGTGCAAAAGAAATTGATGGAACTCAAAGAGGACAAGTCACCATGGCCTGATAGCAGCATCTGAGAATGTCAGGGAGGAAATAGTAGATGTTCTGATTACAATTTTTGTAAATTGTCAAGGTCACCAATGACATCTTGACCATCTGCGACCAGGGCTCCCTCTGCCTCCTCGACCTATTGGCCGCATTCGATACGGTCGACCACGCTATCCTCCTCCACCGCTTGTCCTCCCACCTCAACCTTCAAGGCCCTGTCCTTGAGTGGTTTAGGTCATGCCTCTCCCAGCGTCTTCATTTTGTTTCCACAAACGACTTTTCCTCCACCCCCCGCACTGTCTCGTGCGGTGTCCCTCAGGGCTCTGTCCTCAGTCCCCTCCTCTTCACCCTCTATATGCTCCCCCTGTGGTGACATCATCCGCAGATATGGGGTTAACTTCCACATGTATGCGGATGACACCCAACTCTACCTTTTCTCCTCTATCCTCAAATCCACGACCCCCGATGTCCTGACAGCTGTCTGTCCGACATTGAGTCCTGGACGAGAGACAACTTTCTTCAGCTCAAAACGCAAAACTGCGCAAAACTGAGGCCCTCCTGATTGGCTCACGTCAGCGCCTCCGCACCTCAGGCGCTGACAGCATAAGCATCCAAGGCTGGACTCTCCACCTCTCAAAGCCATCAGGAACCTTGGCATTCTGTTCGACCCTGAGCTGTCCTTTCTCCCTCATATCTGCGCCACAACTGGCACCGCCTCCCCCACCTCTGAAACATTGCCAGACTACGGCACTACCTCACCCCTCACGCGGCTGAAACTCTGGTCCACGCCTTTATCACCTCAAGGCCGGACTATGGGAACTCTCTCCTCGTCGGCCTTCCCGGCCCTCCCTCCACACTGCAGGTCATTCAGAACTCTGCAGCTCGTGTACTGTCCCGCACCACATCACTCCCACCCTCACCCTCGCCCGCCTCCACTGGTTTCCCATCCCCCAGAGGATCGAATTCAAGATCCTCATCCTCACCTACAAGGCCATTCACAGCCTCGCTCCCTCCTACCTCTCCGACCTACTATCCCCCTACTTACCTGTCCGTGCCCTCCGTTCCTCTGGCTCCGGTCTGCTCCACATCCCCCGCCCTACCATCGGTGGCCTTCAGCCTCTCAGCCCCGAGGCTCTGGAACTCCATCCCCCAGTGCCTTCGCCGCTTCCTCCCTTTCCTCCTTCAAGGCCGGTCTCAAGACCTTTCTCTTTGACCGTGCCTTCAGCTCCCCTCTCGACTCTCTACCCCCTCCTCGACCCCTCCCTCCCTCCCCTCACCCTGACCATTTCCCCCCTGCTCGGGTCCTGACAGTTGTCCAGCGCCTTGGGACGTCCTCCCGACGTGAAAGGCGCTCTATATATGAAATCTTGTTGTGTTGTTGTTCTCAGAAAAGCACTTAAGCTGTGTAACTGAGATATGGGGAACTTACTGCGCAAACGACCTTGCATCCAACCCAATAGAGGATGGTGGGTTCCATCCCCACAGCAGAGGTTTAGGTCGTTCAGTCAAATGCAGTAGTGGGACTTGGAATGCATTGGTAGAGATGCTGTCCTTTAGATGAGAAATTAACCTGAAGTCCCATTTGCCTATAAAGATGGATCACATAGTTCTATTTAATAATAATCCTTACATTTGGGTGTAGCGCCTTTCATGTCAGGAGGATTTTTAAAAATCTTAACTGTGCTTGACTGTTACTTTAACTAAATGAAAAATCATAGAATGTTTTGGCAATCTTTCATATCCAGCACAGTGTCGACACACTAAACAGCCTTCTTCTGTGCCGTAAAATTCTAATGATTTAATTCTAGTGCATCTGTAGCTGGCCTTCAACAAGACTTACTGCCAAGCCGGCTATATAAGATAACTGCTAGTTTTGACTGCAGTAAATTCTGTGGACTAAAACGTTGGGGAGTTCACCCTTCAATTCAAGCAATAACTGAACTGATTTACATCTATGTTGGACTGAATTTAGCAGCAATATATTATCACACTGTAATTTATTACTACCCCAACGTTGAACAGTTTCAGAGAGAGCATGGAACGAACATTCCAAACCAGGTCAGCTTGTGGTTTTGACTATCAATGCAAAAGTGATTTAAAATGCCCCCCAAGGGATGCTGGCTATGGAGAGGGAAGGCTACGTACTGCTTACTTACCCAAAAAAGTCAAGGGAACCAGCTCAATGTTTCTTTTATTTTGGGCACGTGCTGTTTAGCTTCTATCGTTCAATATTGTGGGACGCTCCAGTGCAATATTGGGAGGAGGGCTGCATTATCAGAGATGGTTTTATTCGGAAAAATATGAAACCGAGGTCCTACTGGATTGTCCTCCGGTGGATAGTAAAATATCCCTTGAGAAGGTTAGACAAAAGGAGACAGTTTCTGATGGCCAGTGATCCACCAGGTTAATTTGGCATTAAACGTCATGCTGTGAAACCAAGTACAGGACCTGACGTGGGGCTTGAGTGCAACCAACCGAGGTAAGCAAAGGACTTTCCCTGCATCGCTATTCTTGACAGGTTGCAAAACTTGGTCTCTATCCCTTGAGTTCACGGGTTGAGGGTTGATCTGATTTGAGCTTTTTAAAACAACATAGAAGCCAAGGAATCCGTTTACATTCTTTATGGCCTTGTCCAACTGCACTACTTTCAGATTCCCGTGAACCCGAATGATCGATTGATGGACTGCGGACTCCAGCCATTCACGAGCGTCTCCGGGCTGTCAATCAGTGGGGGGGGGGACAGAGGAATGGGGATGTGGGTGAGAATGAGGAGTTAAATTGCAATTGATTGACAGCCTAGAACCGCTTGTGAATAGGTGTAGTGCCCACCACTGCCCATCCAATGTGAACAGCAATGGGAGGGAGGTGTCATCGACGCTCCTCTGCTGGGTGGGGAGGGGTAAGGAAACTTCGGCAAACGTCAAACACTGGTTAAGCGAGACAAAATGGCAGATATGGTCGGCTTAAGTGGCTTCTACTGTAGATCCTGTGAAATGTTTTGCAACTTCCTCCTGTTGTGAAAAGCGTTGGATCAAATGCCAGGACTATTATTATCAAATTATTTTGTGATTCGCATTTCCGAGGGCTGTATGAAGAAATTGTACCCAAATTTCTTGTTTCCTTTCACAAATTCTTTGTATGTGCCAAAGAATGTGAATGCTTTAAAAAGTGATTGGGGGGGGGAAAAAGTTCCTGTTCCCAACTCAGCTGAATGTTTGTGTCCATTTGTCTTTTGTTGCATGATTTCCTGGTTGGTTTCAGCTGCTATTTCTTTGGATTCATATCCTCTCACCCCACAAAAAAAATCTGAGACAGGGCATAACAGTTCAAATATTTTTATTTCTTAAAAATGTCTCGCAGGCCGTGCACATTTATTGAACGTGAAATTAAATACAGTGCAATAATGGCAATTCAATTACATGCACACAACTATATCAGACAGAATCGATCCATAAACCACTGGTGTAGAGAAGATAATGCAATGTTCAAGAAAGTCATCTCACATTAGCACAAACTGGAGACCTACATTTCTTGTTCCTGTTTGGTTAAAAAATAAAATTAGTGAATTATTATTGTTTTAATATAGAATAATACTGGTTAAGGTGCCAATATGCAATACAATTTATGGACAGAAAAAAAATATTCAAACATTTCCCTGACTACACTGGCTTCTGAATAACGATACTCATCCTCTGACCTCCCCCACCAGGGAAATTGGTCCTAGTCAAGAAGATGACCTTTAAGAAAGGCTTTAAAACAAACTATTTTAAATGCAGAGGCCAAAGAAACAAACTAAGGGAAATGAAGTTGAATTCTCTTGGGGACACAACTGACTTCCTTTTTGAAATGCAACTTGAATTTGCAATTCAAATTTCAACTAAAGCAGAACACTTACCTAACATGATCTTGCTTGTGTGAATTATAAAAATAATTTAATATTTGTGCTAAGAAAAAAAAGGATATTTTAAGTATACAATTTCACAATTCACCAATGAAGTAAAATGGTACAGAAGTCCTTGTGTATCACAATGAAAAATACTCTCAAAATGAACAAGATTATCAAATCCTTTCTATTGATTCCTAGTGCATAGTCTGATTTAAGCATAACAGAATCCTCATTGTCCATATTTTAAGGCTAGCTCTGTGAATATCACCTGAATTCTGTCTGACATCATTTACAAGTTGATCGATTTGGTATAAAACTTGTGGTTTGGCAAAAAAATTCTTTACTTAATTCAGGTTCTGACACGATCGTGAATGCAAAGTGCAGACAAACACGACCAAAGTAATTACTTTTTTTTAAGAATTGAGCTGCCCCCCCAAAAAAAAACACCTGGTTCAGTTTCAAAATAATTGGAACTGAAAATCAGGAGAAAAAGATTGACATGGCCTGAGAATAAACATCAGACATCTGCGAACTGGAATATATCCTGTCCTAATTAATGAAATAATTTACTTACTTTGATAAATTTTCCATGTAGGAGATACGGAGATTGGAAATCGTGCTGACAGTTAGCGTAAGCCATCCCCAATCCCAGTCCCGTGCCAAAGGTCACAGGCCACATACGCCCTGATGGGAGAAAACATTATTTCCTGGTTTAGAAGTCAATATGTTGTTTCAAAGACCAAATTTCAAAATCGACGAACAATGACACCACATACATGAGGTGAAAAACAATTGAATAATTTAAAGACAGCGAATGCCTGTTAAGCCGGACACAGCCATTTTGTCCGACTGAAGAGGCGTCCGAGGAAAGCCAAAATACCATTCCGCCCAGCAGAGGAGGGCTGCCGCAGCCTGCTAAAAATATAACAGTAATAATCCTTACATAATGGGAGTTTCACTTGAGGCAAACTAACCAAACAGGACACCAAGTATTTAACCACTGGACGGGAAAGGGACCAATTAGCGGTGAAGCTGAGGTGGATTGACAGCCCAACTCCAGCCCAGTTTACAAATGGATGGGCACTCCACTCATTCACAAGAGGCTCAGCTTGCGATTGGGTGTCCAATTTATTATTCATTTATTATTTATTGGGGAGGGATTGTGGAGTCCTGTAGCTCAGAGGTTAGAGCACTCGCTTTGCAAGCGAGAGACCTGGGTTCGATTCCCGGCAGGGTGAAACCTTGGGCAAGTTTCCTTACTCCACACACCTGATAATAATCCCTCAAGAAACAAAACAATAATAAATGGTCATTTCAATCCACGACTGTTTGTGGGACATTGCTGTGCGCAATTAGCTGCAGCATTTAGCCCACAAATATAGTCAATTCACTTTACAGTATATTCTGTGAAGCACTTTGTGACGTCTAGAAGACATGAAAAGCGCTATATCAAATGCAAGGATTATTATTATTACTACAACCCTCAGAAATTGAGGATTGTAGTAATAATAATAATAATCCTTGCATTTCATCAAGTAACAACCGGTTTCCTATATACTGCTAGGTAAACAGAGGTGTATGGAGGTGGGATACACTGTAAAGTTGTTTGACTGTGTGTATGTCGTGGGAAACGTCCCTAAGGTTTCGCCCCACCCGATTATTTTCACAAATAGTAAATGTACATTATAAACAACAGTACTTACGTTTAAAAAAGAGCACTGAGAACACGAGTCCTAATCCGAGACCGGCACCTGCAAACAAAGTAAAAATGCAAATGTTTAAAAGGATCTAAATTAAGCATCGAAACCACAAATGAAAACTTTGGGATCAGTTTAGCAATTTGTCTATCTCTGGAGGCAACCAGTAGCGTAAAATGGACAACAATAACAATTTCCATTTATAAACAGCCTTTCACGTCAGAAGGACATCTCAAAGTGCTTCACGCAACCCATTGGAAGCCTGAGTTGTTTTTTGGGGAGGAAATGAAAGATCGCTGAGAACGCAATCGAAGATAGATCCCAAGGTGGCTTTGAAGGTATGAAGGGAGGAGGCAAGGATGGAGTTGCAGAGTGGAGGTAGAATGGCTGAAAACTCACAAATGGACAAAACAACTCACCCTTCACACAGGGGAGTGTCTCAGGACGCTTAATAGTGGCAGAGCTGGACCCTGAACTGGGGAGAGAAGAGGTGACCATAAGTGCAGTTGAAGAGATGTGGTTTGAGGTTGCACGAGTGGGTGAGTGGAGAAGGTGATTGGCATTAGTGATGGTGAGAGTGTAACATTTTTCTCAAACCCGGCCGATTTCTCCCATCGTCTCTGCACAGAAGACGGTTCAATAATGAAAAGTTGGCAAGTCATTCTTCACCTGCGAGGACATTTTATTGTGCAGGTGTCAAATAGTGTCAAGACATTTGCACACGTGCAACCACCATTAGAATTATTCTGCTGGTCAGGACTTTGGCATTCTATGCATATGAGCACAAAAAGCCAGCCACCCGCCTCACAGAATCTTAAAGCACAGAAGAAGACCATTCAGCCCGTTGTGTCCATGCCGGCTCTTTGAAAAAAGCTATCCAATTCAACCCCACTCCCCCGCTCTCTCCCCATAGCCCTGCAAACTTGTCCTCCCCAAATAGTTATCTACTTCTCTCTTAAAAGTAGATGCCGCATAATGGCCAGATTCCCATGTTAAAAAATGGCCACCTTTCTGGGTCAGAGTCACTGCCAGTCACGAGCCAACATGATTTGAAGCAAGCCACCTGGTTTTCTGCATACACTGTAGATATATCGGTATCATGTTAAGACATCTCAAAGTGCTTCACAGGATATACTGTAAAGTGGTCTTACTGTGTATTTTGCAGGCGAAGGCAGTAGCCAATCTGCACACAGAAATATCCCACAAACAGGCATGGAATAAATGACCAATTTTATATGGGGATTGTTGGCCAAATACCAGGAGAAATCCCTTTCGTCTTTGCTAAAATATTACTGACGTGTATTTGAAAATATAACACAACAAAACTGAAACCACCCATCACTTTACCCTGAACTCCCAGAAAGTTAGTGTTGAAGAAGGAATTAAAAAGGCAATAAAATCCTAGAACCAAGATATATTAACCAGATCACTTGACTTTTTAATGACAGCGCACAAAACAAAATTAATGTTCTTAGTTGTGAACAAATGTCGCCAACAATTTTAAGTGCATGATAAACTTCCTAATTACAAACACATTTTTCACTGTCTGCACGCATGTAATTTTTGTTTTATACATTTCTAAAACTCACTTCCCACAGCATTGCTCCAGGAGCATGATTACTAACATCCTAAAATACATGGATGGAAGTTATACACAAGCAATAATAATAATAATCCTTGCATTTGATATAGAGCTTTATCACGTCGTCGAGACGTCTCAAAGTGCTTCACAGGATACACTAAGTGTAGTAACTGTGTGTTTTGTGGGCGAAACGGGGCAGCCAATTGCACACAGCAGTATCCCATAAACAGTCGGGATAACTAATACAAGATAACTGCCAACGAAAATGTACAAAATAGGAAACCTGTTGACCTTAGTCTCTGGTACACACCACCTGTCCCTCCAGACAGGCATTAAGATCTTTTTTTTGTTGCCCTTACCCTCAGGCTGAGGCCCACAAGAAGGGAATTTGCAATGTACGTTTGCTGAAACACACTCAGCCGTTTTAAGAATACAGAATTACAAATTTCTTCTTCCTTAAATATACAGAATGAAGGTAGACGCTAATCTTTCTGGAATGCTATGGAAAAATAGTTATGCTTTCCAAAAACACAGGAGAAAAAACAAATCCAGGTTATTTAATCAGAGACATTCCCATAGCTTCCTAATTAGTTGATTGCAAACCACATTTCGCATTTGAATTGTAATGCATTTTAAAATCAGATCAAATGGAACAAACTCCATTTCACGTCCAAAAAGAAATTTGGTAAATTATACTATCAACTCTTAACTACCTTTTTGTGGGGTGAAAGTTACTCATTTTAATTTAACTTAAACAAAACCAAATGTCAAGTCAATCTTCTGTGGTGGTCTCAGTAATCCGGTTCCTGAGCAAGGCGTGTCCGCACTACTCCAGGGCTCCGCTGAAGATAGCCCAGTTCATCGGCAAGACTTGGAGGAGCAGACACTGTAAGGGGGAGGAGGGCAGAGATTCGTCCCAGTCAGCTCCCGTTAACTCTGCAATGGATAAGGTGGAAGCTTGCTAGACTGGGCTTTGAATGGCACACTGGTTAAACTCCAGCACCCTCTGAGGGTCCCAAGACTTGGCTCTTGCTGACTTATGCCTAATAGTCTTGATTCCAATATTTTGTCGCCAATCATCTCCAAGGAGACCCCATTTACCTTCCCCCCCACCACAATCACTATCTGGTCATTTGACATCCCAACATGAACAGGTTGGAGCCCTCACTTGGTTCACAGCAGGTATCAGGAACTCCTTACAGGCTTACAGGCTTTTGAGTCTCTGATGAAATGTGTTTCTTCGCCCAGACAAGGTTAGCAGAGCACACTCCAACTTCCACAGCCAGCAGGTGCTCGTCAAGGATCAGAGCCACACAACATGCACCATTTGTCCTTCAACTACTCGGTACCCGTGGAGACTCAAGCGACGATCTCATGCATTTCCTGGAGAGCGAGAACATTCTTGGGAAAGGAAGAGGCTGATCTCAGACTTTTTGCGTCCCAAGGAATTGCCATTCCAAGAGGTAAAGGAGAGACCAGGCCTTTGAGATGGGGTGAGACTAAGGAAGGTTGAGGATGCTGGTCAGTACGGCGTCCAGCTGTCACCCTCTCTCGTGTCCTATGGCCTGAAATGCATTCCCTCCTGCACCCCAATCTCAGACCGAGCGAGAGAGAGGAGAGAGAGAGAGAACACAAGAAACAGAGGAGGCTACAAGAGAGAGCGCAGCAGAGAGCGCGAGAGAGAAAAAAAGGGAGAGAAAGATAAGAAAGAGGATGGGACGATAGGCGAAACAAATGTGAGCCAGTGAGATTGTCGGGAGATAAATGACAGAAGAGTGTGTGCTACATACGACGTAGATACTGGAAGAAGACCATGATAAAACTGTTGGTAGCATTCTCGCCTCTAAATCAGAAAATTGTGGGTTCAAACTCAAATTCATCGAGTTTCGGCCAGTCGATTCACTTTACAGTAAATAGTCCCTCAATTACATTGCAATACCCTTCAGAATCTTAAAAATCTTAAAAATAACTACCGTGTTTTTATTGGAAAAGCCCCAATTTGGCCAGCCTTTCTTCATTGTATATTAACAATAATAATGTACATTAACACGATAATATTCCTCGCGTTTGATACAGCGCCGTCTCCCGTCTTCCGAGACGTGGCAAAGCGCTTCACCGGCTGCACCGTGAGGCGATATTTCATAGATATCCTGTGGAGCGCTTCGAGGCGGCTCGAAGACGCGATACGGCGCCGCGTCCAACGCAAGGAATACCATCCGAGGATTATTCTCAGAGACCACCCGAGTGGGGGGTCTGAGACTGCAATCCACGGTGCCCGACAGACAGACAGAGACAGACCCGCCTGTGGGGGTCAGGCTCCCGGCACTGGGGCCGCAGCCTGGGCTGGGCTGGGCTGGGAGGGTAAACCCAGAGGCTGAGCTGCGGGGTCAACACCGCGCCATGACGTGTGGCCGCACTGCGGCCCAGGGGTCACGGGGTCACACCGGGCACCTTGTCCGTCCGCGAGGCCCGAGGCCCGAGGCAGCGGCTCGTCACTCCGCGCGGCCGGTCCGGGGGGAGGGGGCGAGCGGAGCGACACCGAGCCTCACCTAATTTCACCACCGTGTCCGCCAAGCACCGATCCAGCTTCCTCCCGGCCTCGGCCTCGGCCCCCGTCACCGTCCCCATCCCCGGCCCCTCGGAGCCCGGCACCTGCACCGCCGCCATTACCAGCCGCCGCTCTCGCGAGATCACAGCCCGGGTGCGTGAGCGGCCCAAGCCCCGCCCCTTTCCCAGCCGGAGGCCACGTGACCTGACCACGTGTCGTTCCGGTCCTTTCCCAGAAGCCCCTCCCCCCCCACCCCCCCCCTGGCCTGGACATGAGCAACAACAACAACAACAATAATAATAATAACAACAATAATAACAATAACAGCAATAAAAATAACAACAATAATGATACAAAATAACAATTAAAAATAATAATAACAACAATAATAACAATAATAATAACAACAACAATAATAACAATAATAACAACAATAATAATAACAACAATAATGATACAAAATAACATTAAAAAATAACAATAATGACAATAACAATAATAATACCAATAATAACAGCAATAACAACAACAATAATAAAAAATAACAACAATAGCAATAATAATAATAACAATAATAATACCAATAACAGCAATAACAAATAGCAACAACAATAATAAAAATAACAATAAAAAACAACAATAATAATAACAATAATAATAACAGTAATAATAACAGTAACAATAACAATATAACAAAAATAATAATCCTTGAATGTGATATAATCCTTGCATTTGATATAGCACCTTATCAGCTCTTCCAGACGTCTCAAAGTGCTTCACAGAATATACTGTAAAGTGTAGTGACTGTGTGTTTTGTGGGCAGCCAATTGCGCCCAGCGACGTCCCCACAAACAACAGCAAAAACAAAATTACATTAGTAAAGCACCTTTCACGTCGGAAAGGTGTCAAAAGGTGCTGGACAGGCAGAGTTTCGGACCCGAGCTGGGGTCGGGGAGGGTGGAGGGCAGGGGTGGGGGTGCAGGAAAACAAAAACAGTCGTGGATTGAGTGACCAAATTATTATTATTTCTTTTGAAGGGATTATTACCCCCTGGAAAAGCGATCCGCCAATCGACTAACAAGTGGGTTCCTACTTACGACTCGGGGAAACAGGCAGGAGGAGTAAGGAAACTTGCCCAATGTTTCGCCTGCCCTGGGAATTGAACCCAGGCGAGTGCTCTAACCACTGAGCTACAGGACTCCACAATAGTTGTGGGAGCAGCTGGAACAGGGCCAACTTTGGGCCGACTGCTCCCTCGCTCTCCCAACGAGCGTGCTATCGTGACAGTAGCTCAATGAATGAAAGAAATGGAAATAAAACTGCCAGTTGCTGCAGTCAGTCAAGGAGGCCTAACCCATCTATGTCCTCCCAACCCCTAGCCCCTGGCAATGTCCATTAGCACGGCCAGGAGATAAGCTGTACCCACTGCCAGATAGTGAGCCATATGGCTGATTGAGAGAGAGTGATTGAGTGCGGGGAGAGGGGGGAGTAGAGAGCGTGAGAGTGATTGAGAAGGAGAGGGGTGTGGGGGGAAAAGTTGATGGAGAAAGAGTGATTGAGAATGAGAAAGGGAGAGGGAGGAGAGAGTGTGTGAGAGTGTGCGTGAGAGAGGAGAGAAAGAGTGATTGACAGAGGGAGGGAGAGAGAGAAAACGTGAGGGCAGCGTTTCGTGGTTCACTGTCAGGACAAACGATCGGAGCTTCCCTCGACCACGGGGTCAGATGCCGAACGATATGCCGTACAGCTTCCTCACAGCAAGCTTGTTTCCCCAATGAAACACTACGTCCTTCACCCCGCTCCCCCTCCTCCCCCTTCCTACCCTACCTCTGTGACCTCCCAACCCGGCCGTTACCTTCGCAGAGCAAACACCAGCTTGCTTCATGTCCCCCCACCCCATCTGCCCCACCATCACCATTTTGCCCACGCTCTCTGGAGCTCCATTACCAGAGTACCAATGACTCCCTCCCTCCCCTCTTTCAAGGCACATCAAGACCCAACTCTTTGACCGGGCTTTCAGGCATCTTTTCGCTTCCCCACCGACCCCCCACCTCTCTCGGCTCCCACCCCAGGTTGGGTGCCCAGCCGGCAGTGTCAAGCACTTTGAGACCCACTGACATCGTGAAAAAGGCTCTGTGGATAACAGTGAGTCAAAAAGGGAATGAAGAAGATAAAAAAACTAGAAAACAAAATGGAGTGTAATGTCTGGGAGATAGCAAAAGCAACAAAACAAGAAAAAGAAGTAAAAGAAGCCACGAGTAGAGACGAAATGTGCCTCAATTCCCCCTCCTTGCCTCCTCCTTCCTTGTCTTCAGCTCACACCTGAAGACCTTCCTCTTCAACCGTGCCTACCGTTACCTGCCCCCCTCTCTCTGGCTCAAGCTCTGCCACGCTTAAGCGCTCCGAGATGCTACCCCATGTGTCGGGTGCTACACAAACGCGAGTTGCTGTTGTTCAGTTAAAATAAAAGGTATTTTAAGGTTAAAGGTTAAAATGAAAATGACCTTTATGATTTCCTGCACTTTCTGCCAGCAAATCCTCCTGCATTTTGGTGGGAAAATCGCTTATCGCTTGTGGGCTGGCCAAGGATTGCGCTTGTCTGGGTAGTTCAGCAGATTACATTCCAAATGGAATGAGGTATGATTTCTATTCAAAGTTGTGTTGCAAATGAAATGGATTTGGATTCCGTTTCAGCTGTTTTCTTCTGTTCAAGCTGATGCTCTCCACAGGAGCTGATCAGTAAGTTTTCATCTTCCACCCAGTCATCACCATGTGACCCTTGATTGTAACCTTGCTTGTAGCTTTTCAGTGGTTAAGCTATTTAATCTACACCATATGGTACTCAAAGGGGCCAGGATTTTTTTAACTGCGATTGCGAAAACGTCAATACAATAGTGAATTGTAATTGTAAGACTTTAGTGTAGTCACTTTACGCACAAATATTGCTTTGCGGGTAGGAATGAGATTATTGTGCATACGTGTGTGTGTATGCCACAAGCGGTCACTATTTTCATTAAAGAAGCTGATTTACAATGTGGAGTTTGGGACATCTGTTGCTGTTCTTGTTTGACTGCTGAAGAAGCAATTATAGCTCATTAAAAATGTTGTCAGTCTTGTTATAGCAGAACATACTTCAGGAGAATTCTCTCTAATTATTGAAGCATTAGTCTGAAAATATTCTGTACTACATCCATGTCCTTTGGCTTTAATTCAATAATCTCTATTCTGATTTCCATATTTACTTTGTGTATAAATATATTAACATTTTTGATTTTTTTTAAAGTGTTTTGTTTGAGGTCGTGGCCTCTTTTACCAGATAAATTACTAGTTAATCAAGTTAAAATGCACATTTAGTAAGTAAAACAGAAAAAGAAAATTCGGGTCATTATGACTGACATTTAAGCAGATTGCTACTGTCATTAACCAAGGCTTTTACAGACTAGTGGATTTTCCAGGGAACCAGGGGAATGTTTCAAGGAGTTTGCTAAAAACACATTGCATAGGCAAAGTGAGTGTTTAGCTTTGTTTTCACCGAGGAGAACAAAGAAATGTACTTTTTTTTAAATCTTGCACTCCCCTAATCTATCCTGTGAAGTTTAAGCCACACCTTCCACTCGGATGTCCAGATTCCTACCTCGCCTGCTATCTCCCTCACGTTTAGTACCTTCTCACAGTGTCTCTCCAAAAAGGGGAGGATATCAGACTGCGGAATTCGGGGATTGTTCATTCCTTAGTGAGGCTTTTCTCTCCCGTCTGATCCGCTCCTGAAAGAGGGCCTTGATCTCAAAGGGACATGGGGCCTCCTCCAGGAGGTCGATCTCTTTCAGCTTCATCGCCTTCTCATACGAGATTCATGGTACTTGCATCTCCTTTTCTCTTTAATGCCCTCTTTTATGAAGGCCATTCTGTCCATTATACAATGCACCCTCCCAATTTACTTCCCCCTCCTCCATACTGCTCTCCATTGTCTCTCTCGCTCTCCTCTTCCTAATCTTCCCCACCAGGACTCAACAAAAACAGGGAGAAACCCAGCCTCTTGCCAGCCCTTCTTCTAACCCCCTCTCAGCCCTAGCCTGATATATAACTCTCCTCGTTCAGGCTTTGCTCACCTCACTCTTATTAAAAGTACCGACTTTTCCAATCCAAAAAACAACAGTGCATTTTACTTGAGCCCTGATCCCAATCTAATCACCACATTCTGTGCATATTTCATCTATGTTTCACAGACATTTTGTCAAAAATCTCTTTTTAAATGAAATCCTTATGGGAAGCTGGTAGCAGTGACACAGTTTGAAATCATTAAATTGGAACAAAATCCATTCTCTCAGGAAATAATAGTTTTTTTTTTGCATCTGAGTAGTTTGGTACATCTGGCTTTATGTAAAATATATTGTAATGCGTACTTCAATTTATAAGCTTAATTTGGGACATTTAAGATCGAAATGAAGCAGTGGTGTGAAGTTTAAGGCTCTTGATGTATGGATGTGTCTGCCTTCTCAACCATTTTAATTTGAAATTATGATTTTGCCAAATCTTCTCTAAATTCATAATATAATAATAATCCTTGCATTTGATATAGCACCTTATCACGTCGTTGAGACATCTCAAAGCGCTTCACTGAATATACTGGATAGTATAGTGACTGTGTATTTTGTGGGTGAAACACGGTAATCTAATGAGATCCAATAATCTAATGAGATTCCAAAACAGTCCTCAGTGCCCTGTGATGTTTTCAAAATCTGAAGCCTGGCACATTAATGCACCTCTAGACAATTAATCTAAAGACAGTCCGGTCTGTCAACCCTCTCAGTTCTTTTGAAAGGACGGTTTTCTCAATATTTGCCTGCACTATAAGAGGACACTAACCACACAATCTGGACTACGCCACCACTATTGGTCTTGATAGTCTAGAGGTAGAACTGCCAAACTGAGGTAGTCCAGGATATATCTATCTATCTGGATTAGAATTATCCAGATAGAATTATCCAGAACAACTGACTTTATCAAAATGGACAAAATGGCCATTACTGCAGTCTGTCAGGAAGGCTAATCGTCTCTCTATCCACCATGTCCTTAGCAATCGCCGGGACAAGAACCCAGGTTGATTTTTTTCTTTCTTTATTTCGAACTTTGAGGCCAATTACAGTGCCCCATCCACTGCTTCAGTTGAGAACAAATGACTCAAATCTCTACCTGCTTCTTCTGCAGAACTGTATCCCCATTTCTCTAACATTCAAAGGTTACTAATAAATCCAGGTTCACACAAGGCAAGGTAAATGTGAATTAAAGAGCATCATTCTTTCAAACAGGCCATACAGATCCGGAGGATCCCAAGCCTCGCCTCTGAGGTTCGGGAGAACAGCTCCTGGAAGACATTATCTAGAGTCTTAATTTCCTCCTTCTCCCCCTTTCCCCATCCCCATCCCCTTTTGTGTGCCAGGGAGGAGAGTGAAGAAAAGAATAGCTGCAATTCACATCGACCACAGATTGTGTGATCACATAGAAATAGTCAATGACAAAACTAAAAATGAAAAAATGCTTGAGTCGCTTATATATGGTAATATGAGGTGAGCTTAACTTGGGTTTACCCTGATCGGGCCGGCCCTGTCCCCATAGTCTGGCTTGTGTTGAGACCAAGGCGAATAGACTGTACTGTGGTCTGACCCAAACCCAAGCTCATTTATTCCCCTGCGTTGATCTAGCTGCAATTATTAAGCACGGAATGCTTGGCATCCATTACTGCCATGAAAATTGGAGCTCTTGATTCACTTTGTAAATTAAAATATGCAGCACAATGTGACTGCAGCCCAGCATGTTCTCTTAGAAATCTAAACATTTTTTTGTGGTGCATTCTGCAGGTCAAACATTCGATTGTTTCTGTCCGGGACCTTTTGCTTGGTATGATTGGTAACATCTGTGCCTCTTGTTCTTCTTTTGTCCTTGTTTATAAGTTCTTTAGATTATGCCTTTTAAAAAAAAAATGCTTCAAGCAATGTAGAAGTAGATTCAAAGCCAATTTTTTAAAAATATATATATTTTAAATGTGCGTAACCAAATAAATTGGCCTGGATGATAACAACGATTACTTTTAGAAGTCAGATCTCAGAATAAAAACTAAAAGCAATTAAAGCATTTTCTGCAACTAAACATCTACTACATAACCAAATTAATAAACTTTTCTTTTTTTTTAATTCTCTCTGTTGCCAGGCATGTTGCCTTGGAGCTAGTTCAACTCCAAGGAGACCTGTTTGCCTTCCCACCTCCCAAGGAAAATGTTCTGTTGTGTGTCATCTCAGTTGCTAGCACTCTCGCCTCTGAGTTAGAAGGTTTTGGGTTCAAGACTCATAGTCTATTACAGGGTTGTCTAACTGGTGGCCCACGGGCCACATCCGGCCCAGGGGATGATTTAATCCGGCCCGCGAGCACAGTCACAACTGTGTGTTCAGAGCTCAGGCTCGGTCTGACCCAGTGGGATAAGCAGCAGCGCGAGGCGGTGGATAGCAGCAGAATTGTCAATCGCTTTCAAACTAGTAACAGGAAAGAGAGACACAGGGAGAGACACAGATAGATGGAGACACAGAGACAGGCAGAGAGATACAGAGAGACACACAGACAGAGATACAGGGACACACACAGAGAGAGACACACAGAGACACACAGATACAGAGAGAGAGACACAGATACAGATAACTCGACACTGCTTGTATTTTTGCTTGTAGTATGGCCGCCGATTAATCATCACTACTCCCTGGAGCTTTCGGATTCTCTCCTGCCTTGCCCCTCCATGCCCATCTTTCAGAAAGCACTCTTCCTCTCTCTCCAACTCGGCATCAACGTCCACCACTGGTAAGTGCTCTGAGATACATTTGTGCAAATTGTTGTTGTACTCCTGCAACAAATTTCTTTCTGTTGCAACAGCAACAATACTCCCATACCATATAACGCATTTCATATAGAAATATATATGTTATATATGCAGTATTTCATATATATATTGTTTCCAAAATGTCTCAAAGCATTTCATAGGATTTACTGTCTTTGTAAGCAAGTGAACATGACTGCCAATATGCCCACAGCATCGTCCAACAAACAGCCAAGAAGCGAATGACCAATTTTATCTGGAGGTTTTCTGGCCGGGGACACAATAAAATACGATGCAGATACAGATTGCTCCAACAATGCAGTACAGCCCCCAGCTCTGCGGTGGAGTATCAGCGTAGACCAGCGGGGTCTAACAGGGGGCCCGTGGGTGGCATCCGTCCAGGTGGGTGATTTTATCCGGCCCGGGACTATTTCCAACATTCCATCTTCCTTCTGCTCCCTCCCTCCCTCCCCCACCCGGTGAAAGTCCTCCCAGGGCAGCAGAAGGAGCCGGCAGTTGGGAGGACGCAGCGCGGATAGTGGAAATAATGTCGGCCGTCACTCCAGTCTGTCAGGAAGGCAAGCGCGTGTCTCCTTATCCACCGTGTCCTTAGCAATGCCGGGACAAGAACCCGGGCAGATTTTTTCTTTCTTCACTCCGAACTTTTTGAGGCCAATTACAGTGCCCCATCCACTGCTTCAGTTGAGATCAAATGACTCACATCCGATTGAACAGAGTAAGGATTGAACCTGGGACCTTTCTCACTCCTAAGCCGTGGTTGGAATGTGCAGTTCCGTGCGCTACATTACAGAAAGGAAACCGAAGCTACGAAAAGGGTACAACATAAGTTCAAACAGATGTGATATCAGGGAAGTGTGGTTTTCAGGATAGGTTTGAAAAATTGGGTCTGTTTCCACTGGAACTGAGAACATTCCTCTTTTCCCTACTCTTTCATGTTCTTCCTCCTGAAATGTTTATCCATTTCCTTTTTTAAATGTTATGGTCTCAATCTTAAAAGTCACTTTGTAGCAAATTATTCCATATTTGAATAACCCTTGTACGAAAAAGTGTTTTACTCACCTGATTTTGTGGTTACATTGCTGTATGCAAATTGGTTGCCACATTCATCTACAAAATGCAGTCACTAGACTTTATAGTGAATTCTATGAAGTGCTTTCACTCGTCATTCCAATGTGAAACGCACTTTATCAAATGCAAGGTTATTTTATTTTATTATTAGAAAACAGACAACAGAAAAAGATGTTAGCAAGGCAGTCTGAAATTTAGCTTGATACAATCCATTGCATTTTATTCAACTCTAAATCTATTTGTGACAAAAAAGGGTTTGAAAAGTAACTAAGAACACTTTGTATTTTAATATACAGTTTTTGTATTTTACTAGGAACAAGTTTTGTTCAATAAAAACAAAATTGCTCTGCCTCTGGTGAATTTTTGGTATTCAAATAAACTTTTTTATTGTTTTTTTCAGCAAAATATGGCACTTGGCAAGGCAGAGCTATTTTGTTGAATATTATATATGTAAGGTGCGCTGTTTCCTGCAAGAGTTCAATGAATTACAGATTTTTCTATATCTGTGCAATGCTGCTGCATTCCGTATGTTTCATTGTGTATTCACAAAACGGTAGTTCTATTACTATGAGAAGTTGTGCCTTTTTAAAAATAACTGTTTTCCGTACTACGATTCCATTTGAAGACTTATATTACGATCATATGGCGAATTCTCGCATGCACACAATCTCAGCCCAACATTGTTCCAGCTTTGATCAGTAATAAGTTTTGTGGGTGTGTGTTGGGGGGGTGGGGGGGGGAATGCCCGGTGAGAGGAGATGTCCTCAATCCTTCATTCAAAAGTGATTATCCTCCAAGGACGTGAGTATTGTTCTGAGCTCCTGGGCATGTGGATGAGGAATTTCCAGGATCAAGCCTGGGAGGGAAGGCTCCAACCTATTTTGCTGATCACCATTCCCTGATTCTTATAAATCTCCTCTGCATTCCCCCTCCACAACCGTCTTTCCCGAAATGAGGTGCCCCAAAACTGAGCGCAGTCCTCCAGCTGCGGCCTCGCCAATGCTTTATACAACGGCGGCATTTCTGCCACTGCTCATGTGTTCTGTGACCCTACGTATTAAACACAGAATACCATTAGCTTTTCTCACAGGCCTTTCCGCTTGTGCTGTTGCTTTGAAGGGCTCTAATGCACCTGCAACTGCAACAACAACAACAACAACAAGATGACATTTGCACAGCGCCTTTCACGTCGGGAGGACGTCCCGAGGCGCTGGACAAGAGTTCAGCATTTCAGACCCGAGTTGGGGTCAGCGGGGGAGAAGGGAGGGGAGGGGAAGGGGTGGGGGGTGAGGAAGGTCTTGAGGAGGGACGTGATGGAGGCTCAGGAGGGGGCGAGGCGGAGTGACTGGGGGATGGAGTTCCAGAGGTTGGGGGCAGAGTGGTTGAAGGCTCTCCCGCCAATGGTGGGGCGGGTGTGTCGGGGCACGTGGGGCAGGCTGGAGCCGGCTGGGCGGAGGGAGCGGGCGGGAGGCGGCAGAGGTAGGGTGGGGGGAGGCCACGGAGGGCTTTGCAGGTGAGGACCGGCATCTCCCAACGTCCCTTTGCTCCGCTGCTCCTTTGAAGACACCGCCATTCAACGACTATTTCCCTATTCCCGTTTTCCTTACCCCCCCCCCACCCCCCACCGCCAAAATTTTTTTACACTGACAGAGCGCGTGTCGTGTTGGGAGGAGGTTCTGAAGAGCATCCAGGGTGAGTGTGTAATAATAATAATAATCCTGGCACATCACCAATGGATGCTGCATCAATGGCGGCTGATTTACCCAGGCTGCCCCGGGCGATTGAAAGCGCCCTATTCCCAGACACGGGGGGGGGGGGGGAGGGCAGGGACGCGCAGTCGCAATAGCTGCCGCTGTGGGTAACGATGGCGGCGCCGGCGCAGGCGAAGTGCGGTGGCGATGACGCAAGGCAATGGCGGCCACTTTACCCGAGATGCTACGCGCTGGTGAAAGCGCCCTATTTCCGGAACGGAGGAGGGGGGGCGGGGTGTTGGCGCGCGTGCGCAGTGGGATCCCACCGTCTCTTGTCACCAGGTGAGGGTAAGGCCCGGCCCGGGGGCCGCCACAGCTTAAAGGCGCCCTTTAAAGGGTCCTTAAAGGGGCTTTGTTGTTAAACTGTCTTAAAGGGGTTTGTTGTTGAATAGTCTTAAAGGGGTCCGGTGTTAAACAGCCTTAAAGGGGGCGATTAGACAGTCAACTCACTTTACAGTATATAATAACTATTATTATTATTCTGTGAAGCGCTTTGAGACGTCTCAACGACGCGATAAGGCGCTGTGTCAAATGCCAGGATTATTATTATTATAAAGTGGTTTGGCGTTAAACAGTCTTATGGGGACCCCAAAGGGGCTGAGCGCTGACCAGTAAGTAAGGGAGAGCAAGGTGGGTCCTCACAGAGTGGGGGGGGGGGGAAGAGAGTAGAATCCTGTAATAATAATAATAATAATTTACTATTAACATACTGGCCTGTAATAATAATATTTTTGTGGGTGAAACGCGGCAGCCAATAGCGCCCAGCGACGTCCCACAAAGAGTCATGGATTGAGTGACCGTATTATTATTATTTTTTTCGAGGGATTATTACCCCTGGAAAGCGATCCGCCGATTGACAAATAAAACCGGGTTCCCACTTTTGCGGGGTAAACAGAGGTGTGTGGAGCAAAGAAACTTTGCCTACGGTTTCACCCCACCAGGGAATCGAACCCGAGTTCGCTTGCGAGGCGAGCGCGCTAACCACCTCGCTGCAGCGCTCCACATCATGTAAATACTCTCTCTCTCTCTCTCTCGCAGGGAGCGGAGGAGGAAGATGATGGAGGAAGAGGAGATGATGACGATGGAGCCGGCCGGACCCTCGGCACAGACGGAGCCTGCGCCTGTCCGCAGGTTTGCTTGCGGCGAGTGTGACCGGAGTTTCGGACGAGCGTGCGACCTGAAGCGTCACGGCCGGGTCCACACCGGCGAGAGACGTTTCGAGTGCACCGATTGTGGGAAGGGATTCGGGACGTCCTACAACCTGCTCCGTCATCGGCTGGTGCACACGGGCGACCGGCAGTACCGGTGCGAGGATTGCGGCCGCGAGTTCGTGCAGTCTCACCACCTGGCCACGCACCGGCGGACGCACACCGGGGAGAAGCCCTTTCCCTGTGCTGTGTGCGGGCGCCGGTTCAGCCAGAGCTCCTCGGCGCTGGTCCACCGTCGCACGCACGGCACCGACCGCCCTTACGTCTGCCCGCACTGTGGTAAAACCTTCAAGACCTCCTCCGACCTCTGCAAACACCGGCGGGTCCACGGCGCCGAGCGGCGCTTTGTCTGTGCCGAATGCGGCCGGGACTTCCTCCACTCGCATCACCTGGCGGCTCACACCCGCACGCACGTCCCTCGGCACCCCTGCCCTCTCTGCCAGCAGCGTTTCCTGCGGTTACCGGAGCTGGAGGAGCACCTGCGGGGCTCTCACCCCGAGGCCCGGCTCAGCTCGTGTCCTGGTTGCGCCGAGAGCTTCACAGGCGACGAGGAATTGGCACGACATTGCCGGGAAACGGGGCACGGAGAGGCACCAAGCGGGGACGAGGTCCTACGCTGCGAGACGTGCGGGAAAGCATTCAAGCTGCGCAGGTTCCTGGAAACTCATCGCCGCCGCCACGGTGACGGTCTCCGGCCTCACCGCTGCCGGGAATGCGGGAAGGAATTCCGACAATACACCTCGTTGGCCAAACACCGGCTCCTGCACGCAGATCGCCCACCCTATCTCTGTGGCGTCTGCCACAAGACCTTCCGCTTCCCGCATAACCTGGCCATCCACGAGCGCACGCACACAGCCGAGAGACCACACCTGTGTTCCGTGTGTGGCCGCAGGTTTAACCAACGCTCCACACTGGTCAGGCACCAGCTCACACACACAGGGGAGAGACCCTTCGCTTGTCCCGACTGCGGGAAAGCTTTCCGTCAGTCTGCAGCCGTACTCGTTCACCGACGCACTCACTCCCAGGACAGACCCTATCGCTGTGCGCAGTGTGGGAAGGGATTCAAGAGCAAATCGAACCTTATTGGTCATGGGAGAGTACACACTCGCTAACTCCCAACCCCTAACCCCTCTCTGCGTACGAGAGAGAGCTGAGAGAGGGGGGGACTCAAAGGATGTGTGAGACTATATGTGAGAGACAGAGAGAGTGCAAGAGCGTGTGTGAGAGAGTGTGAGAGGCTACGAGAGAGAGAGAGAACGAGAGAGACCACAAGAGAGAGAGAAAACTTGGCTCAAACAAGGGCAGGAATGGGAGCTTAACATTCCTGGCTAGAATGTATTCAGGAGGGATAAGGAAAGGAAAAGGGAGGTGGATGGCAATATTGATCAAAGATACTTTTATAGTCCTGGAAAGGGATGATGTACTGGAGGGATCAAAGACGGAATCTATTTAGTTAGGGTTAAGGAGCAGAAGAGGAACTGTTTCGCTGCTGGGTGTTTACTATAGACCACCAAATAGTGGGAAAGAGATAGAGGAACAAATCTGCAAGCAGATTTCAGAAAGATGTAGAACCAATAGAGTAGTGATAATGGGGAACTTTAATTATCCAAACATAGACTGGGAAGGAAACCGTGTAAAGGTTACGGAGGGGGAAGAATTACTAAAATGTGTACAGGAAACCTTTCTTGATCAGTATGTTTCCAGCCAATGTGGAAGGAAGCAGATCTAGTTGCAAGAAGACGTGATGCTGGATCTAGTCCTGGGGAATGAAGTGGGGCAAATGGAACAGGTTTTAGTGGGAGATCACCTGGATAACCGTGATCACATTATCATTTGAGTAGAGTAGTTACGGAAAGGGACAAGGAACAATCAAAGATGAAATTGGCTGGGAGACAGAAAGCAGAAGTTCGTGGTGAATGGTTGTTTTCCAGAGTGAAGGGAAGTATGCAGTGGCGTCCCCAGGGGTTGGTATTAAGTCTGCACAAAAACAGAAGTCGCTGGGAACATTCAGCAGGTCAGGCAGCATCTATGGAGAGAGGAAAGTGAGTCGGTATTAAGTCAACTGATCTTTCGGATATATGTGAAGGACTTGGACTTGGTATAGAGAGCACTATAAAGTTTTAAAGTTTGCAGATGACACAAAACTTGGGAACGTGGTATACAGTGAGGAAGATGGTAGCAGACTGCAGGAGGGCATAGACAGACTAGTGAAAGGGGCAGACACATGGCGGATGAAGTTTAATGCAGAGAAGTGGGAGGTGATCCATTTTGGGAGGAAAAATGAAGAGAAACAATATACAATAATTATACAGTTTTAAAGGGGGCACAGGAGCAGAGAGACCTGGGGGTTCACATACACAGGTCTTTGAAGCTGGCAGGACAGATTGATAGAGCTGTTAAAAAAGCATATGGGATCCTTGGCTTTATAAATAGAGGCATAGAGTACAAAGGCGAGGAAGTTCTGCTGAACCTTTATAACTCATTGGTTAGGCCTCAGCTGGTGTATTGTGTCCGATCTGGGCACCACACTTTAGGAAGGATATTAAGGCCTTGGAGAGGGCGTAGAGGAGATTTATAATAATAGTAATAATCCTTGCATTTGATATAGTGCTTTTCATGTCCTCTCGACGTCTCAAAGCGCTTCACAGAATATACTGTAAAGTGAATTGACTGTATATTTGTGGGCGAACGCGGCAGCCAATTGTGCACAGCAATGTCCCACAAACAGTTGTAGATTGAAAATTACCAATTTATTATTGTTTGGGTTTTGGAGGATTATTATTAGGCTCTGTGTGGAGTAAGGAAACTTGTCCAAAGTTTCGCCCTCTGCCTGGAATTGAACCCAGGTTTCTCGCTTGCAAAGCAAGTGCTCTAACCACTGAGCTACAGGACTCCACGGGATTTACCTGAATGGTAAATTTACCTGAATGGTAAATCCATTAACGACTCTACAGGATTTACCTGAATGGCACCAGGGATGAGGGACTTTAGTCATGTGGAGAGACTAGAGAGATTGGAATGGTTCTCCTTAGAGCAGAGAAGGTTAAGGGGAGATTTAATAGAGGTGTTCCAAATTTTGAGGGGTTCTGATAGCGTAGGTAGGGAGAAATTGTTTCCACTGGCAGATGGTTCAGTAACCAGGGTAGATAGACTTAAGATAATTATCAAAAGAACCAGGAGGAGATTTTTTCTTTTTTTAAACACAGAGAGTTGTTATAGTCTGGAATGCACTGCCTGAAAGGCTGGTGGAAACACATTCAAATAACAACTTTCAAAAGGGAATTGGATAGGTACTTGAAAAAGAAAAAAAAAAGGAAAAAAAGGATATGGGGAAAGAGCGGTAGAGTGGGACTGATTCGGTAGCTCTTCCAAAGAGATGGTACAGGCACGATGGGCCGAGTGGCCTCATTCTGTGCTGTAATGTGTGAGAAAGATAGTGCCGCGTGTGAGAGAGTGCGTGTGAGAGAGAGTGTGAGAGTGAAAGATGGAGAGGGTGAGAGAGTGTGTGCGAGAGAGCATGAGAGTGTGAGGTGCTATATCAAAGGCAATTTTTTTTTAGATTAACCTGTATGTTGTCTGCACCCTGTTATGCCAGTGCTGAGTGTGAAACGTGCGAATGAGAAGGCGGTGCAAGCTTCAGTTAACACCGCAAGGTTTCCACTTGTACCTGTAAAGCTTACCTTAGGAGGTCAGGTTTTCATTGGTTTCTTTCTTCCTCAAAAACTGGAAAAAAAACAAGATTGTCATGGACTATCTCCACAAGATATTTGTCCTTCACAGCGATGCTAAAAAGAAAACTCAGCCATAATAAATCTAACATTAGCTCCTATCAAACACTAGACGTACCGATGTAGACAAATACTAGTTGACTATCACACAACTAAACTGGGCAAATTGTAGAACTGTATTACAGGTTAAGTATTATGACTTTAAAATGTAGAGAAACTTACTTAAATATGTGGCTAAATATTCCGAGTTTTTTTTTCGTCAGCCGGGTGTCTGATACATGTGGAAACCCATCACCGTGCTTAAACATTGGCAAGTTTCCTTTCTCCACACACATGACTTGTGTATTTTGGGGGTGAAATGCGGCAGCGAATAGTGCACGCAGCGGTATCTCACAAACAGCCATGAAGTGAGTGACCAATTTTTTTTTTGAAGGGCTTATTACCCTCGGAAAACAATCCGCCAATCGACTAAGAAGCAGAGTCCTGCTTACTGCTAGGTAAACAACAACAACAGCAAGATTACATTTGTATAGCGCCTTTCACGTCGGGAGGAAGTCCCAAGGCGCTGAATAAACAGGCATGTGGAGTAAGGAAACTTGCTTAATGTTTCGCCCTCCCGGTAATCGAACCCAGGTCCTCGTTGCTTGTGAGGTGAGTGTTCTAACCAACACACTGCAGGACTCCACGACACCAAGATCCAGACAGAGAGAGACACACTCACATTATAATTATGTCTAAACTTAAAGCAACTTATTTAAACAGTTTTCTCTGCGGCTAAAGATTAAGCCATTAAAATGTACAAAAATGTCTCTATTGCTAAATATTATGACTTTAAAATGCAAAGAAACGTCTATGAATCTTTTTTTCTCTGTGGCTGAATATGAGAAGTTTAAGCTTAAATGAACATTATTTAAACATCATGACATTCAAGTGTAAATGAATGTATTGAAACAGTTGTGTGTGCGCATGTGTGTGTGTGGCTAAAGATGATGAGGGTAAAATGCAAAAAGTTTGTAAATACTGTGGCTAAATATTATAATAGAAGAGCAGAGGAACTTACTGAAATACTTTCTGTAATGAACACATCCCTAAACCACCTGCAAGGGAAGCAGCTGGGCTGGGTTTGCGAATTTATCCAACTCTCATGACGTCTCGGGAATGGGCTGATTTGCTGAGGCGTTGCTGGGAGGACTATCTCACCTGTTGCTCAGAGAGACTGAGTGAAGGGAAGACACTGATTGCATTAATAGATTAATAATAATAATAATAATAATCCTTGCATTTGATATAGCGCTTTTCACGTCGGAAGGACGTCCCAAATTAAATGTGAATTATTCTCTAATAATCCTGGTATTTGATACCGCGCCTTGTCACGTCTTCAAGACGAATCAAAGCACTTCACAGAATATGCTGTCCAGTGACTTGACTATATTTTGTGGGCAAAATTTTTTTATTCTTATTCGGTGAAGCGCTTTGAGATGTCTCGACGACGTGATAAGGCGCGGTATCAAATGCAAGGATTATTATTATCATAAAGTGGTTTGGCGTTAAACAGTCTTATGGGGACCTTAAAGGGGCTTGAATTTGATATAGGCCCTATTGTGTCTTCGCTACGTCTCAAAGCGCTTCACGGGATTTGAGATCTTCTTGCAATTTGTATAGCATATAGGATGTACTGTAAATTGAATTGACTATATTTTGTGGGCGAAACATGGCAGCCAATAGCGCACAACAGTGTTCCACAAACAGTCATGGGTTTTGTGACCACGTATTTTTAATTTTTTTTTGAAGGGATTATGAAAGGATCCGTTTTACTCAACTTTATAATCGGGTTCCTACTTACTGCTGGATAAACAGAGGCGTGTGGAGTAGCGAAACTTGCCCAGGAATCAAACCCAGGTTCTCTTGCTTGTGAGGCGAGCGCTCTGAGCGCTAAGCTACAGGAATCATGACTGTGGCCAGAAGATAAGATTGTGTGCTTTCAAGTGTTGCATTTTACCCTCAAGAAGTTTAGCCGCAGAAACACAGAAGTTTCTCTACATTTTGAAGTAATTATATTCAGCCACAAAGGATAGTACTTTAATATTTAAAGAAATTTCTTTATAAAAGTAATATTTAGCCACTGAAACATCTCGAAGACGTAATAAGGTGCTATATCAAATGCAAGGATTATTATCATCATGCTTTATATTGAGTACCCATTTCCACCACCGGCGATTATTCCTGCAAATGTATTGTTTTATCTGATTGCAATACTATCATAATCTCAATAAAAACAATAATAATTTGGTTACTCAATCCACGACTGTTTGCGGGACACTGCTGTGGGATATTGGCTGCCGCATTTCACCCACAAAATATAAAAAATTAACTTTACAGTATATTCTGAAAAGCGCTTTGAGACGTCTCGGAGACAGAAGGCAAATGCAAGTGTTATTACCACCACAGGATGGCCACGGAGGGGCAGTGACGCTCCATGCAAACAGTGAACTGACACGACTTGAGAGTGAGACATTGATAAACAGGCAGTGGAGTGAGTGAGTGTGAGTGAGTGAGTGAGTGATAGTGATAGAGAAATACAGAGATAGAGAGCTAGGGAGGGATGGAGATATTGTTGCAGAGTGCCTCTGTACAAGAGCCACATTACAGCCTCTGCCCACACACAGCAGGCAGCCTAACCCTAATTAATCTTAACCCTAACCCCTAAATTTGAACCCCAAACCTAACCCTAACTCAAGACAAAAAATACATATCCTCCCCCCCCCACCTTATGTCCCAAGTCTGTAAGATAATGGATTGACCGCTGGGATGATGCCTCTAATATGGCTGTGCCCTGGGCTAGGAGAATTTGAAACACAAAATAAAAGGATCGCTGCAGATCAGGCATTTAGATAGATAGCATCCTTTGCACAGCGTTGTGTCTCAGAGCACTTAACAGTAAATTTGAGACAGGGAGAGAGGGGCGGTGACTGTAGCTGGAAAAGCAGCAAGAAGCTTGCGAGACAATGCTCTTGATTGCAAGCTATGCAGTTTGACCTGGTTGAATTACTTGCAAACTTGGCCAAAAAAGAAACTTGTAGACTGGCTCACTCGTGTCTCTGTACACAACATCAAGCATTATAATAATAATCCTTGTATTTGATACAGTGCCTTATCATGTCTTTGAGACATCTCAAAGCGCTTCACGGGATTCACTGTAAAGTGAATTGACTGTATAGATTGTGGGCGAAACATTAGATTATCTTTTATAAAAAAAATCACTGCAGGCTATTAAAACAATTTATTTAATTTGTTAGATTCCAGGCTGCTCTGTAATACTGCAACGCAGTGGAACACTATTCAGCTTTTCCATGGTAACGCTTCACGTATATCTTTGGGGCATGCCATCCATCAGGTGCTTTCTTCAGCCCAGCCTTCTTCCAAATTTTCTTCAAATCTCTCTCAAACTTTGCCTTTAAAAATGAAGAAACATACAATTAGATTGTAAATCCTGAGCCAGGAAAGACTCATAAGTGTAATTTCTCATTCACTTCACATATTAATTGAACCTGTATTAGGACTTTGATTGGAAAGAGATGAAAGACAAAAAAAAAATCCTCTTTTCACACAATTCTTAAATGGAACATTGTCCTGGAACCTCTAGTATTTTAGTGCGACTTGCACGTGGTAAATTACCTTCCAAATGGTCTCTTATTCCCATGAGGTATTACCTTAACACACGTGGTTGTTCTACCTGGACAAACTGCAGGTTTAGCTGCTTCAACTCCAGATGTCACCAATGTCACTATCCCCAAATCTGTCTTGAGGTTAGTTAACTTTAAACTTACCTTCTCCAGTTCTACTTTCATGTTCCATTTCAAGTCATCTGCTTAGCGATGTGTCACCTATGACTTTTAGCACTTTCAAAACTAAGCTATATTCCCCCATCACCCAATAAATAAGATGAATTCTGCCAGTGTCTCCATACAACTGAATGTTCTCCAGAGCATCTATGTCCTTCTGAAGGTAAGATACAGAAAATTCCTTGTAGTAATTCAAATGTAGAGGTGCGTGCCTCATAACTAGATGAGCACCCATAAAAAATTACAGCAAAGAAAGCAGCAATTGGGTCCTTAGTGATTGCGCCAGCTCCCTGAAGAGCAATCCTTTCAGTTCCATTTACCTGCTCTTTCTCCAGACTCCTGTAGTTGACTCTTTTTAAGGTATTTATCTAGTTCTTTCTCGAAGGGCAGTATGGATTCTGCTGCCAGCTTATCCCTGGGATATTCCATAACTATCATGTGTTTGTAAATACTCTTAACCGCAAGAAGACTGTGAAGTGAATGACCACATTATTTGAGGGTATTCTCAACCAGGAAATTCCCTTCTCTTTTCATTCACCTGATCAGAAGAGCAGTTAAGTAGAGATGGATTGCATTTCAATGGAAGTTACTTAGCTTTACTTACTTGCCGCCTCTGTCTGCGGCCCTCCTTGATCCGTCTACGTAAAAACTTTGTCCGCTTTAGGAACTTTTTGTACTTATGCCGGTTCATTTTTCTCCTTCGAATCTTCAGTACGTTTTTACAATGTATCTCATCTCCACTGATATTTATTTCTCCTTCATTCTCTCCAATCTCTTGTAATCCTGCTCTGGGAGGGCAGTCATACTGCTGGAAATGGGGCCACAGTTTGATCCCAAGGCTCTGCTCATCCTTTGGTTCAAATTTGGGCACATGGTATCTAATTGTTAACCAGCTTTCTATTGGACTGATGGACAGTTTTCGTGGAACCAGAAACTCTTCTAGTTCGTGATTCAATACATGCCAACGCTGTGGTTTCACCTCCTTTTGACCGGCCAGTACATAGTGATTTCTGGATAATGCCCTACAAAGCTGAATAGGCAGAAAGGAAAACTGTGTTCCTGTGAAGAAAATAACAATGCCCGTGTAAATCGAGCATCCATTACAAAACAAATCTTAAACATCTCTACAGCACTGGACCCAATTTAGAGGAAATAATTTCAAATCTCAGTCTTGGCTGACAGCCACATAAAGAGGAAAACTGGGAACTGATTAAGAGGATTTCCCTCCTAAACTGCTTAAAAGCTCCTTCTGATGCTTAAAACCATGCTGCAGCACTTCAATATCATATCTGTTAGGCCAAACCAATTTCTATTGTGCCAGCATGGCTCAGTTAGTAGCACTCTCACCTCAGTCAGAAGGTTTCGGGTTCAAAGTGCCATGTTGGGATTTGAGCTCATATAGTCTAGCGACACTTCAATGCAATGCTGTGGGAGGGTGGGGGGGGGGGGGGGGTTGAATTGTTGGAAGTGTCCACTGGATGAAACATTAAATTTACCACGGCGCTAGAAATGAGAGCCGGGAGTTTCTCCCGGCTGACAATTCCCCCCAAAATAATTAAAAGAAAATTGGTTTCATGGTTGTTTGTGCCTGCGCATAAATGGGGTGCTGCATTCACCCACAAATATAAACAACAACAACTTGCACTTATATAGCGCCCTCCACCCAGGGGCAGAGTCTCACAGCGAGGAAAGGACTTGAAAGAGGTGAGAGAGGAGGCAAGGCAGTCACATCGCTTCACAGTAACTCCTGTGAAGCACTTTGAAACATCCTCGTGAAAGATGTGACACCAAATCAAATATTATTAGGAATAATAAATATGATGCATTTTTATGAAATTATGAATAATAGTAATAATATTGTTGTGGTATCTGGGAAATTAAGAAACTAAGCCTTTAAGTAAAATAGATTTTGTCAGAATTAGGAGCACCAGTTTGCAGATATTTCCCTCCCATTAAACAGCTGTTAAATCAAATTGAGGGCAGAATTTCATGTTTTATTTATTTACAAACCACAACACGTATCAGTCTCACACGGCGCAGCACTACAGTCACTCAACAACAACAACAAAACAACAAGATTCAATTTATAGAGCGCCTTTCACGTCGGGAGGACGTCCCGAGGCGCTGGACAGTTGGGTCGGGACCCGAGCATTGGGGGGAAATGGTCGTCTCAACCATTTCAACAACCGTCTCATCTGAACCATTTCTTGACATCGGATGTGAAGGCCCCGTTTACCTGGTAGTGCGGATATTCTCACCAGTTTCAACGTCAGTCGTGAAAGAAACATGTTACGGATTCATTCAGCAATAGAAGGTCATACTCCCCGAACCTCTGCAGAAACAACAACAACAACAAAATGACATTTGTATAGCGCCTTTCACGTCGGGAGGACGTCCCAAAGCGCTTCACAGAACACACTGTAAAGTGAATTGACTGTATATTTGTGGGCGAACGCAGCAGCCAATTGCGCACAGCAATGTCCCACAAACAGTCGTAGGTTGAAAATGACCAATTTAATTATTGTTTTTGTTTTTGGAGGGATTATTATTAGGCTCTGTGTGGAGTAAGGAAACTTGCCCAAGGTTTGGCCCTCTGCCTGGAATTGAACTCAGGTCTCTCGCTTGCAAAGCGAGTGCTCTAACCACTGGGCTCCAGGGCTCCAGGTGATGCCGCTGTTACCCCCTCCTCACTCCCCCCCACACACCCCCTCCTCCCCCAGAAATAAGGTAATTCAGTGTCTGACATCCGACATGAAGTTGGAGCGGGGGGGGGGGGGGGTCGGGGCTGTGCCGGGGGGCGGGGGTCGGGGCGGGGGGGGGGGTCGGGGCTGTGCCGGGGGTCGGGGGCTGTGCGGGGGGGGGTCGGGGCTGTGCCGGGGGGGGGGGTCGGGGCTGTGCCGGGGGGGGGGTCGGGGCTGTGCGGGGGGGGGGGGTCGGGGCTGTGCCGGGGGGGGGTCGGGGCTGTGCGGGGGGGGTCGGGGCTGTGCCGGGGGGGGGGGGGCTGTGCGGGGGGTCGGGGCTGTGCCGGGGGGGGTCGGGGCTGTGGGGGGGGGGTCGGGGCTGTGCCGGGGGGGGGGGGTCGGGGCTGTGCGGGGGGGGGGGGGCTGTGCGGGGGGGGGGTCGGGGCTGTGCCGGGGGGGGGGTCGGGGCTGTGCCGGGGGGGGGGTCGGGGCTGTGCCGGGGGTCGGGGCTGTGCCGGGGGAGGGGGGCGGGGGCTGTGCCGGGGGAGGGGGGGGGGGGCTGTGCCGGGGGTCGGGGGTCGGGGCTGTGCCGGGGGTCGGGGGTCGGAGGGGCCGCAGTCGGAATAAAACTCACCGCCTCCGGAACGATTCCGCACTTCCTGTCCCACCGACAAACCGTCCCCTCTCTCTCACAGCGCCGCCGAGAAAGGTTCCGACACCGGAGAAGTCCGACATTGGAAGCGATTATTGATCAGAGGGGGAGAGGGGGGAGAGAAATGGGGGCAGAGAGTAGAGGGGGGGGAGGGTTGGGGGAGAGAGGGGGAGGGGGGGAGAGGGGAGAGGGGGGAGAGAGGGGGAGGGTTGGGGGAGAGGGGGGAGGTTTGGGGGAGAGGGGGGGGGAGAGGGTTGGGGGAGAGGGGGGGGGGGAGGGTTGGGGGAGGGGAGGCGCACTTGCCCTCCTGACTGACCCGCAGCACTGACCGGTGTCGTTGCCGCTGTCCGTGCCGTGACGCGCCAGTCGGACGTCGCCGATCTGGACCCGAAGTTTTTGGGTCGGCCGCACAAATCCGTTTCCCTGCGTTAAAACGTGTCTGGGCGGGTGGTGCAGGCCTCGCCCCGGGGACCTGCCCCGCCCGGTGCCGCGCAGAGACAAGTTACTGACTTGGCCCGGACTTGCCTGGGTCGGCGCGGGCGGGCGGGCGGTCGGCAGCCACTCGCCGGCAAACGCCCGCACCAGTCCCATCGCCAACAGCGAGGTCACAAATGAAGAAACCTGTATCTGGTGGGGACCGACCAAAAAGGTTGGCCACCACTGGTCTGGGCTGACACTCCAGCGCCCGCTGGGGGAAAGGGGGAAAGGGGGGGAGAAAAGAGTTCAAGACGTGGCCATTCTCTGTACCAGAGGTTCAACCAAGACCCGGTCTGTGCCGCGTTAGGAACAGGAGGAGGCCATTCAGCCCTTCGAGCCTGTTCCGCTGTTTAATTAAGACCACGGCTGATCGGTGCCTCAGCTAATCCTTTCAATTCCAATTCGGGGTGGAAGCTAACGAGAAGGGAAGCTCTCCCGGTGCCCCGACCAACATTCCTGCCGATTAAATCGGTGATTCACTCCGACATTGCTGTGACCAAATTGACTGCCGCGTTCGCTCCACAAATAATAAGTAAACTTTACAGAAATTTTATGTGGTGTTTCGGGATATTAAGGCCACTATATTGTATCCCAGGATTATTACCCTATTGTAAACCTGAAGACCTCTGATCTTAACTTTAAATACATCACCCAGGATATTAATGAAGTATTAATAAATTACACAGCGCTCAACAAAAAACAAACTAAAATGTAAATAATTATACTTTCTTCTTCACAGGGTTAAACAGATGGCATTTTTGAGTCTAGAAATGATCAGAATGTAGGATATTAATCCATCTTGTTGCTAATCTTTAAAGTGAACAAACAACCCACTCACTTGACACAAAGTGAGAAAATAATTCCAGCAGATTGTTGAAATCAGAAAAGCAGGTCAAACAGATTTTATTTAAAATTCTTTAATTTCAGCAACACAAGTTGGCTACAAATTCTTATTACAATCGTTCTCGTAATTACAATCGTTTTATCATGTTTTAAAAAAATAGAAACTAACACTTCTAAATTAATTGTAAATTAATTAATTCCTAGCATGTATTAAAATCTCAGCTCAACATTCAACCGTATTGCAGACAAATATTCTTTTTGAAATCAAGTGGTCAGCAATGCTTTTAGATGTGTCTCAAACAAGATACACAAAATAAGTCAGATAACACAGATATACTGCTCATCGACCCCCACACCACCATTCAGTCATTATAGCCCCAACCTCAACGCTCTTTCCTTGTCATCTCCATCCTCAAATCACACCTTAAACCTATCTCTTTACCACTCCTGTAGTAACCACACCACCTCCACACCAGCTTGGCATTCAAATCTGTTACTGTAAAGTCTTTCGAGACATTGTCCTTTGCAAGTTATTGTTGTCTTTAAACAATCATTGATTGGGAAATGTCACAAATTGCTCCTTCATACAGAGATAAATTGGAACAAGACACTTGAATTTCCTGAATGAATCACCGATAATGCTGAAAATCAGATAGTTACAAGACACTATGGTAGAACATTGCATAGCAAGAGAGAAGGGCTAACACACTTTAATACCTGTGATGACATTTTTGGATAATAGTACAATAGTCGATGCATTAAATAAAAATGCATTATGACCATTATCCACACTGTCTCCATAACAGATTAGTGCAGAGATTGGGCTCTCAACTGCGGATATGTTATTGAAAAAGAAACTGGAAGGAAATGGTGAAAAGGTGGGTCGTTGTACTTAAGAACATAACACCAACAAAATTACATTTATAGAGCGTCTTTCACGTCGGGAGGACGTTCCAAAGCGCTGAAATGGTTCTCTTCAAAGCACCAAGTCACCCAAAGAGCTGTGTGATTCAGAGTAAATCAATGATCGAATCCTGCTGACTCAGCAGCAATTACATGCAGCACTTTGGAAGATTTGCTTTCTCTTTTTAAACTTTTGTACCCTATTCATAGAGATTCCAAAAGCAAATCCAGCTTTACCCTGGGCCTGACAGTGAACTCATGGGGGTGTCTTTCCGAAGTAAATGGTGTTATACGAGTGTAATTTGTTGTTGTTGAATGATTGGGACACAGAAAGGTAATGAATTGTGTTATTTAATGTCTTTGAATGCTGTTTGTCGTCAGAACAACATCTCTGCTGTTGACACTGTTGCAATACAGGCTTTAAACCTGGGATTGATTTATGCGCTTTCATTAGTGCATTCCTATAATTTCTCACAGCTTTGGTATTATAAATTAAACAAATCATTTATAGATGAAATCCAGTCATAGGTTATTTTTGCTTTGAATGAGTAACTTTACTTCTCGAACATGCTTGCAATAAAATCGTTTTGCACTTGCAACAAAACAGCTACACCGTTTAATAAAGTCTTACATTTAAAATTAGTCACTGCACATGATAGATACCATCTCTAAAGCATTTTGAGACATTTTGACATAACAGAACCATAGAAAATTACAGCATCATGCTGTATCAAATGTAAAAATTATTAAAAAGGCAGGAATAATTGTTGAAAGCTGTCCTTATTCACCTTAATACCTTTAGAAATAATTAATTTCTAACCCTTAATGTAAACAATAAACCATATGATCTTTCAAGAGCTCCTCTGGAAGCCGACCTGACTCTTTCGACCGACCCCAAACTTCAGCTTATGGTGTAATAGCTTACAATGGTGGCTACACAACTATTAAAATCAAAATAAGAGATTAAAGAGCCTGATTTTATAAAAACATTCGGTTTAGGTTAAGTGAGACGCTTGGATTTCTACCCCATATAAGGATATCGCCACGTGGTCAGGGGAGCATGCGTCTCTTTGACAGACTGTGGAGACGTCCAGCGAAGGATGCTGTGGGGTCCGCCTGGTTTGTCATTAGTTCCTGTAAAAGGAGCAAATAATAATGATGATCCGTGCATTTAATTTAGGGTCTTATGTCTTCAAGACATCTAAAAGCGCTTCACAGAATATACTGTACACTGAATTGACTGTATATTTTGTGGGTGAAACGGGCAGCGAATTACACACAGCAGGTCCCACAAACAGTCGTGGATTGAGTGACCGATTCATCATTATTATTTGAAGGTATTACCACCCCCAGAAAAGCGATCCGCCAATCAACTAACAACCAGGTTCCTACTTACTGCTAGGTAAACAGTGGCGTGCGGAGTAAGGAAACTTAGCCAACATTCTGCCCTACTGAGGATTGAACCCAGGTCTATCGCTTGCGAGGCGAGTGTTCTAATCACTGAGCTACTGGACTCCAAATTTGATAAACATCCTCCTACATTTCTCATTGTTCCTGTCAATTTTGGGTACTCAACAAATTAGATCTCCAGATTCCACTGGCTAAGCAATAGGCAAACATGCCTTGAAGGCTTTGCCTACCAAAATATCACCTTCGACTCTCAATACAAGCAGCTGTCACAGCCTGAAAGATGAGGTTGTTGAATTTGATCTGCTGGGATGGAGAGTCAGTGGAGCTGATTGAGGATATGGGCGATGGGCTCATGGAGCCTTGTATGGCAGAGGACAAGGGCTGCAGTTTGTGTAGCGAGGACCTGGAACTTTGCAATAATCAAGTCTGGATATGATGGAGAATGTGGGGGTCTCCGCAGTCTTACAGGAGAGGTTGCCCCTCACCTGGGCAATGATGTAGAGATGAGGGAAAACTGAGCAGGTGAGAGTCTGGCATCGTATGTGAGGGATAGTTGGGGATGGGGCAGTGGGTTCCACACCGGCATCGTGAGCAACTCTGCAGGTCAGTGCAGTCAATGCCTGAAGTAAGAAGTTGCTGATCGAAACCAAGTGAAAGGACCTGGGTCTGATTCCCAGGCGCGGCAAAACCTTAGACAGGCTGCCTTACTCCACATGCCTCTGTTTAACTAGCAGTAAGTGGGAATCCAGTTGTTAAAATTTGCGATCATTTTTCAGGGTAACAATCCTTCTGTGAAGCGCCTTCAAAACAAATCTGAACAACTATTTCAAATGCAAGGATTATTATTATTTATTAATCATAGAATCTTACAGCACAGAGGGAGGCCATTTGTGCTTGTGCCGGCTCTTTGAAAGAGTTTTCCATTTAGTCTCACTTCCCCGCTCTTTCCCCATAGCCTTGCAAATGGTTTTCTTTTCAAGTATATATCCAATTCCCTTGTGAAATCAAACTAATTTGCTCACCAGACATTCGGGAACCTCCAAACGGCTGCTGGGCTACAACTGAGCCTGTTGACTTGTCATTGATGTAGAAGTTGCCAGCAGCATATCGCAAATCCCTGGATACCTCAGCTACAACATCTCTGGAAGAAAACAATGTTGGCATTTGGTTAAAAGAAACAACAATTTGCATTTCTATAGAGCCCTTCACACAGAATAGCGTCCCGGAGCGCAGGCTTTCAGTTGAAGAGAAGCCATTGGTTACTTAGCACGACAACAACTGCATTTATATAGCGCCCCAGAGCGCTTGACAAGCACAGCCTGCGTTAGAAATAGAAGACTTATCAAACCAAACATATACATTTTACAAACCCATTTCATACTATTTATTTATTCCTACTGACATGGAATTCTGCACAGGAATGGCAAAACTTTGCAACACTCTCTCTGAACCTACTGTAGATATATTAATAAACAAAAATGTACTAATTATGGGACTGTGAGCTAATCTGCTGACTGAGTCTCCATAAATAAGTCAAAATTAATCTCTCATACCACCTGCCCACACGTCATTGCTGCCATCGCATTTCTATAACTGGCTTCTGAGACTCCAGGACTGAGAGCATTAACTCTCTTCCACTTTTTCCTTTACATGGTAATATACAACAATTTACACTTATATAGAATACACTTCAAGCAGGTTGGCCTCTCTGAATGCTTATGTTTTTGAAAGTGTCCAAAGTACCAAAATATCCACAAATACTTTACAAATCATTATTGTCAGATGTAGTATTTGTAGCCAAATATGGCAGGAATCTGTACACCACCAACAACAAAATTACATTTGTACAGCGCCTTTCAGGTCGGGAGGATGTCCCAAGGTGCTGGACAGACAACAACAACAACTTGGATTTATATAGTGCCCTCCACGTCGGATAGCGTCTCAGAGCGCTTCACAGTAACGGATCCCAGGACCGAGCCAGGGGAAGGGGGAGGAAGGTGACCGAAGGCAGACAGAGTTACGGACCCAAGCTGGGGGTCAGGGTGGGGAAGGGCAGGGGGGCAAGCAGGGAGATCGAAAGCATGGTTGAAGAGGAGGGTCTTTAGATGGGTCTTGAAGGTGGCAAGGGGGCGAGATGGAGGGACTGTGAGATGGAGCTCCAGAGGGTGAGTGCAGAATGGCGGAAAGCCCGCCCGCCAATAGTGGGGCGAGCGAAGCAGGGGACTTGAAGCAGGCCAGAGCCCACTGAGTGGAGGGAGCAAACAGGATGGCAGGGGGTTAGGATTTCGCAGAGGTAGGGGGAACAAGACCGTGGAGGGCTTTGAAGGTTAGGACCAGGATCTTGAACTGTATCCTCTGTGTGACGGGAAGCCAGTGGAGTTGGGCACTGTGCGATAGGTTCGCAGAGCCCAGTGCGGGAGAGGACACGGGCTGCAGAAGTCTGGATGATCTGCAGCCTGTGGGGAGAGGCCGACAAGCAGGGCGTTTGCATAGTCGAGCCTCGATGTAATGAAGGAGTGTATGAGGGTTTCGGTGGCCTGCGGAGCCGGGCAACGTTGCGGAGATGGAGGAAGGCAGAGCAGGTGATGGCACTGATGTGGGGTAGAAAGGATAGTTGAGGGTCAAACAAGACCCCAAGGTTCTGGACTGGCTTAGCAAGGTGGAGTGTGCAACCATGGATGGTGATACTGTTAGCACCTGAGGTGAGGAGGCGCTAACGGGAGCCAATCAGGAGAGCCTCGGTCATGTTGACATTCAACTTAAGAAAGTTTGCTCTCATCCAGGACTTGATGTCTGACAGACATTTTGTCAGGACAGCAGTGGGTCCTGGAGTCGAGGGTGGAGGCAGAGAGGTAGAGTTGGGTATCATCCGCATACATGTGGAAGTTAACCCCATGTCTGCGAATGATGCCACCAAGAGGGAGCATATTGATACTGAAGAGGAGGTGACCAAGGACAGAGCCCTGAGGAACACCGCACGAGAGGGTGTGGGGGCTTGAGGAGAAGCTGTTTGACGAGATGGAGTGCAGGCGTGAAAGGTACGACCTGAGCCAGTCAAGGACAGCATCGTGGAGGTTGAGGTGAGAGGAGAGGTGGTGGATGAGGATAGAGTGGTCAGAAAGCAGCAGAGCGGTCAAGGAGTACGAGGAGGCAGAGGGAGCCCTGGTCGCAGATGGATAAAATGTAATTTGTCACTTTGACCAGGGCTGTTTGGTGGGCGGAGTGAAGGGGTTCGATAAGGGAGAGGAAGGAGCGAAGCTGAGAAGCAACAACTCGTTCCAGGACCTTGGAGAGGAAGGGGTGGGGGGGGTTGGAGATGGGGTAATAGTTAGGGAGTAGAGAAGGGTCCAG
This sequence comes from Callorhinchus milii, assembly GCF_018977255.1. Taxonomy (NCBI): domain Eukaryota; kingdom Metazoa; phylum Chordata; class Chondrichthyes; order Chimaeriformes; family Callorhinchidae; genus Callorhinchus; species Callorhinchus milii. The sequence continues at coordinate 3,773,259 of NW_024704765.1, forward strand.
GGAGGGATTTTTTTAAGGATAGGAATGATGACAGCAGTTTTTAAAGGGGTAGGAACAGTACCAGAGGACACCACATGGTCCCACAAACAACCATGAAGGGAATGGCCAATTTATCAAGAGAATTGTTGGTCAGGACACCAGAACAATGAATAGTGCCATAGGATCTTAAATGACCACGGGTAGCTAGGACTTCAGTGTCATATCTCACCTGAAGGAAAACATCTCTGATAATGCAGTGTGCTCCCCAACAGTCGTAGATTGAAAATGACCAATTTATTATTGTTTTGGTTTTGGAGGGATTATTATTAGGCTCTGTGTGGAGTAAGGAAACTTGCCCAGGTTTCGCCTCTGCCTGGAATTGAACTCAGGTCTCTCGCTTGCAAAGCGAGTGCTCTAACCACTGAGCTACAGGACTCCACACCACTTTATGTGGTGTTTCGGGATATTAAGGCCACTATATTGTATCCCAGGATTATTACCCTATTGTAAACCTGAAGACCTCTGATCTTAACTTTAAATACATCACCCAGGATATTAATGAAGTATTAATAAATCACACAGCGCTCAACAACAAAAAAACTAAAATGTAAATAATTATACTTTCTTCACAGGGTTAAACAGATGGCATTTTTGAGTCTAGAAATGATCAGAATGTAGGATATTAATCCATCTTATTGCTAATCTTTAAAGTGAACAAACAACCCACTCACTTGACACAAAGTGAGAAAATAATTCCAGCAGATTGTTGAAATCAGAAAAGCAGGTCAAACAGATTTTATTTAAAATTCTTTAATTTCAGCAACACAAGTTGGCTACAAATTCTTATTACAATCGTTCTCGTAATTACAATCGTTTTATCATGTTTTAAAAAAATAGAAACTAACACTTCTAAATTAATTGTAAATTAATTAATTCCTAGCATGTATTAAAATCTCAGCTCAACATTCAACCGTATTGCAGACAAATATTCTTTTTGAAATCAAGTGGTCAGCAATGCTTTTAGATGTGTCTCAAACAAGATACACAAAATAAGTCAGATAACACAGATATACTGCTCATCGACCCCCACACCACCATTCAGTCATTATAGCCCCAACCTCAACGCTCTTTCCTTGTCATCTCCATCCTCAAATCACACCTTAAACCTATCTCTTTACCACTCCTGTAGTAACCACACCACCTCCACACCAGCTTGGCATTCAAATCTGTTACTGTAAAGTCTTTCGAGACATTGTCCTTTGCAAGTTATTGTTGTCTTTAAACAATCATTGATTGGGAAATGTCACAAATTGCTCCTTCATACAGAGATAAATTGGAACAAGACACTTGAATTTCCTGAATGAATCACCGATAATGCTGAAAATCAGATAGTTACAAGACACTATGGTAGAACATTGCATAGCAAGAGAGAAGGGCTAACACACTTTAATACCTGTGATGACATTTTTGGATAATAGTACAATAGTCGATGCATTAAATAAAAATGCATTATGACCATTATCCACACTGTCTCCATAACAGATTAGTGCAGAGATTGGGCTCTCAACTGCGGATATGTTATTGAAAAAGAAACTGGAAGGAAATGGTGAAAAGGTGGGTCGTTGTACTTAAGAACATAACACCAACAAAATTACATTTATAGAGCGTCTTTCACGTCGGGAGGACGTTCCAAAGCGCTGAAATGGTTCTCTTCAAAGCACCAAGTCACCCAAAGAGCTGTGTGATTCAGAGTAAATCAATGATCGAATCCTGCTGACTCAGCAGCAATTACATGCAGCACTTTGGAAGATTTGCTTTCTCTTTTTAAACTTTTGTACCCTATTCATAGAGATTCCAAAAGCAAATCCAGCTTTACCCTGGGCCTGACAGTGAACTCATGGGGGTGTCTTTCCGAAGTAAATGGTGTTATACGAGTGTAATTTGTTGTTGTTGAATGATTGGGACACAGAAAGGTAATGAATTGTGTTATTTAATGTCTTTGAATGCTGTTTGTCGTCAGAACAACATCTCTGCTGTTGACACTGTTGCAATACAGGCTTTAAACCTGGGATTGATTTATGCGCTTTCATTAGTGCATTCCTATAATTTCTCACAGCTTTGGTATTATAAATTAAACAAATCATTTATAGATGAAATCCAGTCATAGGTTATTTTTGCTTTGAATGAGTAACTTTACTTCTCGAACATGCTTGCAATAAAATCGTTTTGCACTTGCAACAAAACAGCTACACCGTTTAATAAAGTCTTACATTTAAAATTAGTCACTGCACATGATAGATACCATCTCTAAAGCATTTTGAGACATTTTGACATAACAGAACCATAGAAAATTACAGCATCATGCTGTATCAAATGTAAAAATTATTAAAAAGGCAGGAATAATTGTTGAAAGCTGTCCTTATTCACCTTAATACCTTTAGAAATAATTAATTTCTAACCCTTAATGTAAACAATAAACCATATGATCTTTCAAGAGCTCCTCTGGAAGCCGACCTGACTCTTTCGACCGACCCCAAACTTCAGCTTATGGTGTAATAGCTTACAATGGTGGCTACACAACTATTAAAATCAAAATAAGAGATTAAAGAGCCTGATTTTATAAAAACATTCGGTTTAGGTTAAGTGAGACGTTTGGATTTCTACCCCATATAAGGATATCGCCACGTGGTCAGGGGAGCATGCGTCTCTTTGACAGACTGTGGAGACGTCCAGCGAAGGATGCTGTGGGGTCCGCCTGGTTTGTCATTAGTTCCTGTAAAAGGAGCAAATAATAATGATGATCCGTGCATTTAATTTAGGGTCTTATGTCTTCAAGACATCTAAAAGCGCTTCACAGAATATACTGTACACTGAATTGACTGTAAATTTGGGCGAAACATGCATCAAATTTCATACAGCAATGTCCTATAAATAGTCATGGATTGAGTGACCTAATTGTTATTATCAATTTTTATTTGAAGGGATTATTACCCCCAGAAAACCAACCCGCCAATCGACTTAACAACCGGATTCCTACTTACTTCTACGTAAACAGACTAATGTGGATTAAGGAAACTTGCCCAACTTTTCGCCCTGCCCTGCCCGGGAATCAAACCCGGGTCCTCTCACTTGCAAGGTGAGTGCTCTAACCACTAAGTACAGGACTCCAAATTTGATAAACATCCTCCTACATTTCTCATTGTTCCTGTCAATTTTGGGTACTCAACAAATTAGATCTCCAGATTCCACTGGCTAAGCAATAGGCAAACATGCCTTGAAGGCTTTGCCTACCAAAATATCACCTTCGACTCTCAATACAAGCAGCTGTCACAGCCTGAAAGATGAGGTTGTTGAATTTGATCTGCTGGGATGGAGAGTCAGTGGAGCTGATTGAGGATATGGGCGATGGGCTCATGGAGCCTTGTATGGCAGAGGACAAGGGCTGCAGTTTGTGTAGCGAGGACCTGGAACTTTGCAATAATCAAGTCTGGATATGATGGAGAATGTGGGGGTCTCCGCAGTCTTACAGGAGAGGTTGCCCCTCACCTGGGCAATGATGTAGAGATGAGGGAAAACTGAGCAGGTGAGAGTCTGGCATCGTATGTGAGGGATAGTTGGGGATGGGCAGTGGGTTCCACACCGGCATCGTGAGCAACTCTGCAGGTCAGTGCAGTCAATGCCTGAAGTAAGAAGTTGCTGATCGAAACCAAGTGAAAGGACCTGGGTCTGATTCCCAGGCGCGGCAAAACCTTAGACAGGCTGCCTTACTCCACATGCCTCTGTTTAACTAGCAGTAAGTGGGAATCCAGTTGTTAAAATTTGCGATCATTTTTCAGGGTAACAATCCTTCTGTGAAGCGCCTTCAAAACAAATCTGAACAACTATTTCAAATGCAAGGATTATTATTATTTATTAATCATAGAATCTTACAGCACAGAGGGAGGCCATTTGTGCTTGTGCCGGCTCTTTGAAAGAGTTTTCCATTTAGTCTCACTTCCCCGCTCTTTCCCCATAGCCTTGCAAATGGTTTTCTTTTCAAGTATATATCCAATTCCCTTGTGAAATCAAACTAATTTGCTCACCAGACATTCGGGAACCTCCAAACGGCTGCTGGGCTACAACTGAGCCTGTTGACTTGTCATTGATGTAGAAGTTGCCAGCATAATAATAATCCTTGCATTTGATATAGCGCCTTATCACATCTTCGAGACACCTCAAAGCGCTACGCAGGATATACTGTAAATTGTATTGACTGTATATTTTGTGGGTGATAAACAAGATGAAGCCACAAAGTCCCATTGAGTCACACTCAGCTGCACCATGAATACAGCTGCACGAATAAAACCTTTCAGAATATTTCCAAGCAGGATTGAAGGAACGCACTAATGAATGAGTCAACCCAAGAGATTTTAGAAGCTGTTTTTTTTCTTGGAGGACTTTTCCTTTAAAAGGGGGAGGTGGCGGAAGGGGGGGGGGGGGGGGGGAGAGAGAAAGAGAAGAGTTGTAGGTAATTGAATAATTCGACCTGAGAAACTACTTCAACCTAAATTAACACAGATAAGCAGCTTAAGATCATAAGACTGATTCTGGATGATGACTTTCCAAATACAGCAACTATCTGCTCGGAGCCCCGACAGCAGATTGGTAGCTGTCACCCATTGCCTGAGCACTCTATATATGAGGCTGCGGTAATACAAGTGCAGCCCTTTGGCAACACAGGGTACAAGAAATTATGAGGCTGTTAATATCCACACAAGTGGACGGAATGCACCAAACCTGGCCGGACAGTTTCAGGATCTGCTATCAGTTGTGGGGGGTAGGTTTGATCAGATTATATATATTACAATCTCAACTGTCATATTAACCAGCCTGTAAATAAACCATCTATGTAACAGACACTACTCATTTTCAAAAGACACTTCTAATATTCTTTCTGAAAGTCCAAAGAGTTCTCTATTCAGAGACACAGGCTCTTCACTTGCATAGTAATAAACACAGTGGTGGATTGCTGCACCAGTTGGGAGTCCTATGTGCCTTTCAATTCTGTCAGATAGCATTCTGTACAACTATACAAATGTACAGCACCAATCCTCAGGGCTTTGATGCAAGCACATAAAATAAGGCCCTCATTCCTGGCACAATTGGGTCAAAGGTCATTGTATCAGTACAAGCCAGGTTGAAAGTCCGTCTCATAAGTTTTCCCATTCATCAGCTCACTGAGCTGTCACCTTCCCCATCTCTCTCAAGCTCGTCCATGATTTCATCTGTGTTCCCTGAGTCGCTGCTCGCTGCAGAGCTGATTGATGGGGATTTTCTGTCGAGGAAGAGAAATGTCACTAGTGTCAGAATAAAACCAAAACTTAAACAACAACGTACATTTGTATATCACCTTTCACGACAGGAAGACAAACAAACAATCTTGTCTTTCAATTGTCCCACAAACCTGCACAATTGTAGAATGAGCAAAGACAAGCCAAAAGGGGAAATTTTCTGAATGAGGGTTGATACCTCCCAGCGGCCAGTCACACAAAAGCATTGGCTTCATCATCAGCATCAATCAGGGAGAATTGGGAAGACAGACTTCAAGAGTGGACAGATAAGTTGCAGATGCAATTTAATGCAGAGAAATGTAAAATAATACATTTTGGAAAAAAAAAACAAAGGAGGTCTACTTCAAATGATAAAGTTCCTCACTAGAACTTGCAGTGACGTAGCACCCAAAAACAACTTTGATCACCTTGACAGAGATAGTGCTGGACACTGAACAGAGAGGGAGAGGAAGGCTTGATCCTAATCATAGTCAAAGAAACAGATTTTAGACTCTTTTTGAAGATAGAGATAGCTTTTGAAGGTAGACTAAGGGTTGAGGAAGGGAGTTCTTGAGGGTGGCGGATAGTGGCTGATAAGAACCATAACACAGGGAATGGATGCAGACCATGCAGCTCATTCAGTCAAGCCTCCACCATCATTTTACTACATCATGGACGATCTGTAAGCTAATACTGTTTCGCTGCCCTTTCACCATTTCCTTTAATACTGATTAATTGTGACAGTTTTGCTTGTACACACTGACTGAAGTTGTAGATTTGAAGACTGTGCTCAAACTCCAGCTAAGATCAGCACCTTATGAGGGTAATTGAGACAAATATTGCAGAACAATGTACCTTACTGGTTAGAGAGGTACAAATGCTCATTTGTCCACAAATCTGTTCACCATATGTAACCATGGATAGGTTCTCTCACCTGCCTCCCGACTGTTTAATGAGTCGCCGACAGGTTTCCATCTGCACATCAAGGCCACGTTTCATGCTGCACATCTCCATGTATTCATGCAGGTGCCGATTCATGTCACTCTTGGCACTTGCCAACTCCAGCTGAACGGGCACACATCATAATAGAGACAATAATAATAATCCTTGAATTTGATATAGCGCCTTATGTCTTCTAGAACTGACAAGTGAATTGACTGTAAATTTGGGCGAAACATGCATCAAATTTCATACAGCAATGTCCTATAAATAGTCATGGATTGAGTGACCTAATTGTTATTATCAATTTTTATTTGAAGGGATTATTACCCCCAGAAAACCAACCCACCAATCGACTTAACAACTGGATTCCTACTTACTTCTAGGTAAACAGACTAATGTGGATTAAGGAAACTTGCCCAACTTTTCGCCCTGCCCGGGAATCAAACCCGGGTCCTCTCACTTGCAAGGTGAGTGCTCTAACCACTAAGGTACAGGACTCCACTACAGCTTAGTAGTTAGAAATAGAAAAAAAAGTAGATTTGTTTCTTTATAACCTTAAAGATGCAATACTCCCATATTATTCATCACGTTTGCTTATAATAGATTAGTGTCCTTCCCAGTTAAAAAGTCTAATGTTGAATATTGGTTATTTCCTTTGCCATTTCATATCGAGTCATAGTCTCTCATGCATGGTCTAAATACTTTTATTCGCTGAATATTTTCTGGCTTACAAAGCCTGTTGTGTGCTCGCTGATGCACTGATTCAGGAAGTGTTGCAGTGACACACTTGGCGTGACTCCAACTCGAACATCGCACTTTGTTGGGTTGCTTGAAATTGCTACCTTCCTTTTCTCATTCATCGATAGACTGTCATAATGTGACCACCTTCTCAATAGTTACAAGCTGCTCTGCTGCGAGCTCCAAATGTTGTTCTGATCCTTTTCCAATTAAACATATCGAACAGAGCATTTCATAACAGAGCTTTTGTCGTGATGCTAACTCAGCTAATTTAACCTTCCGTGTGTCTCTTAGATATAAGGCAACTCCTATCTTACCTGAGTATACGTTATGTTGACTTTAAACTTTATAATTTAGCCACAATTGTGCAATTCACATTAAATCTCATTTACCAGTTGCCACCATTGCCTATATTAATATTTTATTTTGGATTTCTGCATGTACATCTGAAAGGACTTTACTCTTTAACAAACATTGTCACTTCCTGCATGTGAAGAAGGCAAACAGAGGGAGAACTAAAAATGGTAGAATATAAACATGTTGGTGTGTATGTGTGAACAGCCAAAATATACACGACAGCCTAAGCTGTTTAGCTCAAATTTTCAAATGGCAATGTTAAAATAATTTTAAAATATTTGTATTCACAGCATTTTTTTAAAAAAGAACAAGATATTTAACAGATACCAGACTGGTTTTGCGATAAGAACACTGAACGATTAATGACTTTATTTAAGGTGCAGAACTCCATTGAAGGAGAATATAAAAGATTCTCACCTCTATTTGATCAATAGTTTCTTGATATTCTTTCTCTCTAGTTTTGAAGAGCGATTCTGTTTCTTCAATAACGGTTTCTATAGTTTCATCCTACAAACAAACATGCATAAAATACAACCACTCTTCCACACCATCAATACAAAAGAAAAACTGAAATAAAAACAGACATTTACTGCACTGACCAGTTTCCCATTGCCCAGTTTCCATGTGCATAATAGGATTAAAAAGTTGCTACCAGATGTCTTGGGAGACAAAGTGATCAGTAAGGAACCCTGGTACCAAGCCACCCAATTTGAGCAGATATCACTTTAATTAATACAGAGCAACTGCACAGCTAATAATCTTTTCAGTCCCTCCTCTGAAAGTAAAACATAGAAACAGGAGTAGGCTATTCAGCCCCTTGAGCCAGTTCTGCTATTTTATAAGATCATGGCTGATTTATACCTCAAGTCCAGTTATCCGCCCTTGTCCCATCTCCCTTAATACCCTGACCTAACAGGACAGGAACTTCTACAAGCCAAAGTATTCCCTCCATGAGTGTGCAGCCCAAAAAGGCCCAATTCAGCTCACTTTGACTCAACTGAAGTGAGACACTGTTTAGCAATAACAATACTCCAGTGCAAGGGTGGGAAATACTCCAGGGTAAAACAACCTGATGACCTGGACACTTCCGGTGGAGGATCTAGCTGTGGCAGCAGGAAGCTGTGCCACTCAATACCATTTGAGATCTTATGGGTCCAAACACCACATTAGTAATTAATAATTCTTACATTGAGTATAGGGCCACTCATATGGGGAGCAAGACTCAGTGATTCACAGGATGTAGAGTGCAGTGACTGTGTTTTGTGGGTAAACACTTGATAACAATGCTCCAATGAATAGAACTTAAATAAAGAGCTTAGTTAATTAAGATCACACTAATCTTGCTGTAACGCGGAACACATACATAGATGCCACGTGAATGCATTCTGGCTTACCTCTGCTGGAGGTTCCACTGCGCACTCTGAGAAATCTTCCCAAAGCAGCAACGTTTCTTCATTTTCTTCCCAGCTCAAACTGTCACAGTCATCCTCAATATCAAATGTTTCTCGCCTAGAAAACAAACCCAAGAAATGTACATTAATTCCAGATACAGATGTGTGTAAAACAAACCAAGGTCTCCAAAACACAATCCTTTCCTTTCATTTAAATGGGCTTTGGGACGTCCTCCCGACATGAAAGGTGCTCTATAAATGGAATTTTGTTGTTGTTGTTTGATGTTGCTTCTCTTGTATTAAGAACAATTAGAAACCATGAAAGTGGGTGTGTGTGAGAGAGGAAAGAAACACACACACATTTATGTATGCATTCACACGTGCAATCTCAACTTTCATTGAAAGCAAAATAAATATCTACTTAAAGACAACTGCTCAGTTTGCCTACAAATGCAGTTACTACACTTACATATTTCAAAGGGATCGAATATGTTTCGCTTTTAAAACAAAGCTTTGAAGCAAAAAAACAAGTTCGCTACACGCCAGCTTTTTTAAAAAAATTCCTGAGTCGGAGGAGCTAAACTGGAAATGTTATGAAGTGTCCTATGAATACTCACAGCTGGTTTAGCATTCTCTTCATTTCATCGGTTATATTAAGTGATGTGCTGACATCATCATCGGACTGCCGTGTGGTATCACCGTCCGTTTCCGAGCTCTCGTCATCAGTCCCTATTTTCTTCTCTTTCTTCTTGCTGACTGTCGCCACCTTAAAGGGAGAGGAGAGAATCTGCATTATAATAATAACAATCCTTGCATTTGGTATAGCAGTTTTCACGTCGGGAGGACGTCCCAAAGCGCTTCACAGAACACACTGTAAATAAATCAAATCAAAGGCATTTGATGTAGCGCTTTTCACGTCGGGAGGACGTCACAAAGCGCTTCACAGAACACACTGTAAAGTGAATTGACTGTATATTTGTGGGCAAACGTGGCAGCCAATTGCGCACAGCAATGTCCCACAAACAGTCGTAGATTGAAAATGACCAATTTATTATTGTTTTGGTTTTGGAGGGTTATTATTAGGCTCTGTGTGGAGTAAGGAAACTTGCCCGAGGTTTCGCCCTCTGCCTGGAAGTGAACTCAGATCTCTCGCTTGCAAAGCGAGTGCTCTAACCACTGAGCATTGACTCTCAAGGGGTAGAATTGCAACACACAGGGCAAGAGAGACAATGGGAAGCAGCAGAACATTCAGAATCAAGGCCACTTTAGGAACCGGTCCAAGGCTGGAGTTGTGGCAGTTGCAGCCAATTCCATATGGACAGAAAGTCACTTTTCTGTAAATCTTTTAATTATTTTCTAGTTCTTCTCCGACACGCCCCACCCCACCATCTCCTGAAGTTATTGCCTCATTTATGTTTGAGTCCAATCCCTTACCCAAGTGGCCAATCTTCACCTGACGCTGTACAGTGGGTACCACAGCAATGTCACATCTCTGACTTTGATGCATTTTACACAAAAATCCAACCCTCATTTCTATTCACCTGAAACATCTTGCTCATGTCTTCAGAGTTTCGCTGCTGGGCCACATCGCACAGCTTGGCTGTGATGTCAATCCTCCGGCAGATATCCATATCAACTTTCATAGCCTTCTCTTGAATTTTTGTATCCAAATCGGACATTTGCTGAAATGGGAAGGAAGGTAACTTTTAATCAGCTTTTTTTTAAACTACTGTGGGATCAGATACACCTTAATTCAAGGCTAGGGTCTCGCAGATAAATGGTAAGAGCAAAGGTCTGATGTCAGCAAAGCACATTCATTAGGAATTCATATTTGAATCTAAAACCATTAGAACATGTATTGTGGCACACTGCCTAGATTGAAAGGTTGCATATTTAATAAGCTTTTTGAGAAGCACTACAATTATTTTCCCCATCATATCCTATAAGTGGCTTCAACCACACAACACTTGATTTGCTGCTTAATCCAGCATTCGAAAACACAGTTGGTAAAACCAAAATGTCCCCTGATGCCAGAATACTATTAATCGAACTTTTCAGTACGACACTAGGCTTTTCCCTAAACTGGTTGAGACAAAACCCAACACTAAATAGTCATTGCTTCTCATCAGAAGCAGGGAACTGATAGCAACCACAATTACCAGACAGAACAGACACAAAAAGGAATTAAAACAACTCCCTTCCTGCCTTTACTTTACATTATTTTAACAATGCACTATAAGCAATTCATTTCCATCCATAAAACCACAATAAATATTTTTACAGATGACATTAGTCTTGTTTTAATGGTTTTCTGAGAAACTACGTTAAGCTTCAAATAAACCCATAATTTAGTTTAAAAACAACAAATGACACATGTAGAATAATAATCCTTGCATTTGATACAGCACCTTATCACATTATCAAGACGTCTCCAAGCGCTTCACAAAATATATTTTAAAGTGAATTGATTGTGTATTTTGTTGGCGAAACATGGCAGCCAATTACACACAACTATATTCCACAGTCATGGACTGAGTGACCAAATCTTTTTTTGAAGGGGTTATTACCCCCGGAAAGCGATCCACTACTCAACTAATAACCGGGTTCCTATTTACTGCTAGGTAAATAGAGGCATGCGAATGAAGGAAACTTGCCTAAGGTTTCACCCTGCCTGGGAATCAAACGCAGAGCGGGGCAGCTCGAGGGGATGAATGGCCTACTCCTGCTCCTAATTCCTATGTCCTCTCGCTTGCAAGGTGAGCGCTTTAACCACTATGCTACGGGACGCCACATAGCGCCTTTCACGTCGGGAAACAAAGTCTGAAACTCTCAGCTGGTCAGTCAACATTACATCAAATAGTCATCCTATCTGCTTTAGAAATCTGACCAATAATCTCACATATTTGCAATTGAGCAATCCTCATACTCCTAATGAACAAAAATTGTGTTTAGGAAGCAGAATACAGTATAACCTACCGCCACCAGGGTTTGCCAAGAAACAAAGTTAAGCCTCTATCGAAAGTGTTCCAGGATGCAAGTCTGGTACTGTCAGACCAAGGTGACCCATGTGCAAGATGTAACACAGCACAAAGCAATCTATGGCAAATATCAGACTAATGATAGGCAGTAATTTACTTGTTCTTTGTTAAAACATCTGTCCAAAATAGGATTACACGACTCTGTACCATTTCCCAAGAGAGTTTGACTCAAGTTGATTCCATTTTTCACTATGATTCTATTTTTCAGGGCAGTCTATGGGGAGAAAGCGGGGAATGGGATTGATTTGGATAGCTCTTTTCACAGGGCCGGCACAGACACGGATGGGCCGAATGGTCTCCTTCCGTGCTGTATAATTCTATGATTCTGAAGTTTTTTTTCACAAATTCACAGTCCTACAGGTCACAAATGCTTAAACGTTCGTCTAATTCTTGTCTTATGGGTTTATTTAAAGTTTATACTGTTCAGAGCAATAACCCCCTAAAAAGAATGTTGTTCACTCAATCCTCGACTGTTTGTGGGACGCTGCTGTGCGCAATTAGCTGCTGCATTTTGCCCACAAAATATACAGTCAATTCACTTTACAGTATATTCTGTGAAGTGCTTTGAGATGTCTCGAAGACGTGATAAGATGCTTTATCAAATACAAGGGTTATTATTATTTCCTTAACTCTCTCACTGTAGGGACAGGATGCACAGGTATTAATAATGCACATGCCTCCTTATACATTACTTCTTCCATTGTGGCATCTAACAATACTTTGTATACCCAATTCATCTTTCTAGCTCATTTTCCAACTGCAGTCTCGTCAGCTGATGTATTTTAATTCAAATGAACAGTTTCTGGACAGTAATGACCAACTCTACTTTGAGTTGTAAAATAATCCCTTACTGGGATACAGTTATTTGACAGAATAACAGTACAGTATTTTGTCAGCTTTAATCAGCCACTCGAGCAATTATCAGATGCTATTTTGCGCTCACCTGTAAAGTACTTACATCAGTCATCAGGCTCTTAAACACAACTAGCTCGGACTTCAACTTGTCCACTTTCTCACTGAGCTCCTCTTGAATGGCGTCAGCTTCTTGAGCATCCTGCAATCATAAGCAGTTAGGTAACGGGCCAGTCAGTGCTAGGCGTAGCTCTGTGTACAATACGCATGGGACCAGGGAACTAAAACCAAGAGTACGTTTACAGGGGCACAGCTTGCTAATCAATATGCATGAAACATATCAGGTCAATGCTTGGCTGCAGCAAGTCAAATAAGGCACTGGATTGCAGGAGATAGAATGCAAATCAGATTGTGTAGGTATGGGGGTTACTGCAAACAACCAAACAATAGCAAATGTTTAAGACAGGAAAAGGGAGTTATAGGCTGGTGAGTTTCACTTCAGATGTCGGGAAGCTGCTTGTAGTCATAATAAGAGGTGATCTTGTGAAACACTTAGGTATTGTGGTTGTTTCCCTTTTCTAAGTCCAGAAGGTGACAATGACTCAGAATATTTAAATTATTATCTACTCCCAGACAATGTGCAGTAGTCGTGTTTGTTTCGCCCTCCTCAATGTTAGTATAACTGTGCAACCAGCACACCGTAGATATAACGCTGTTGTTTCCATACAAGCTTGTTAACAGAACCTTCAAAAACAAACACACTAATGTTTTTTGGTCCAAGAGTCACCGATCCATTATAGATTTCCTATAAATTTTTTCATGGTAAGGAACTTACCAATTCCTAACCCATAATACATCTGCTACATTGTAGAGAGAAAATAGCCCCAACAGTGCACATAATGGATTAGTGTACATGAATTGTATATTTTTGCTTCTTACCACTTGTAATGCAGACACTATCTCTTGCAGATGTTGCCTTAGACTGTGCTCTTCTTCCCACCTAAAATAAGAGGATAAGAAGTTAGGAAATCAACACTGTCAGCTCAGCCCACCACACTGGCCTGAATGGCCCGCTTCCATGCCATATGTCACATAACAACCAATAAAATGAGATTAGAGTGCAGAAGTGAGCAGCAAAAGTGCAGATAGACAGAAGTTTTTTAAAATCATTAATAAAGTAAACAAAGAAATGATTTCCACTGATCAGCGAATGAGTAACTAGAGTAACTGGAGAAAGAACAACAAGAAGATTACATTTGTATAGCGCCTTTCACGGAGGGAGAAGAGGGGAAGGGGGGTGACCGATGGCATGGTCAAAGAAGAGGGTTTTGAGGCAGGACTTGAAGGAGAGTAAGGAGGGGGCGAGACGGAGTGATTAGATAGACAGACAGAGAGGAAGTTCTGAAAAGATTGACTGGGCTCAAAATTGATAAGTCGCCAGGACCAGATGGGTTTCACCTAAGGTTGCTGTGGGAGATACGGGTTCAAATAGCGGAGGCTTTGGCCATTATATTTCGATCTTCATTGGACACAGGAGTGGTGCCAAGAGACTGGAGAGCGGCTAATGTTACCCCCCTCTACAAAAAGGGGCAGAAAGACAAACCCGGAAATTACAGGCCAGTCAGCCTAACCTCGGTAATAGGAAAACTACTGGAGACCATAATCCGGGACAGAATAAATCTCTACTTAGAGGAACATGAGGTAATTAGAGACAGCCAACATGGATTTGTTAAAGGCAAAAATAGAATTTTTTGAAGAGGTGACTGCGAGGGTTGATGAGGAAAATGCGGTGGACGTTATTTACATGGATTTCAAAAAGACTTTTGACACAGTACCGCATAAGAGATTAACACAAAAATTAGAGGCCCACAGTATGAAGGGGACAGTGGCAGTTTGGATTAAGAACTATCTTGAGCGACAGAAACCAGAGGGTGGTGGTTAATGGGTGTTTCTCGAAATGCAAGGAGGTGTGCAGCGGTGTCCCCCAGGGATCGGTATTGGAACCACTGCTCTTTCTAATATATATTAATGATCTGGACTTGGGCATAGAGAGCACTATTTCCAAGTTTGCAGATGATTCAAAGTGAGGTCGGGTAGTAAATAGTGAGGAGGACTGTAACCAACTGCAAGCAGACATACACAGAATGGTGTAATGGGCTGACATGTGGCAGATGGATTTCAATGTGGATAAGTGTGAGGTGATACACTTAGGTAGGAAAAATGATAGGAGGCAATATAGACTTGGTAGCTCAATCTTAAGGGGGTGAACGTACAGAGAGATCTGGGTGTTCAAGTAAGCGAATCATTAAAGGTAGGGGCAGGTAGATAAGGCAGTAAAAAAGGCATTTGGTGTACTGAGCTTCATTAGTAGGGGCATAGAGTATAAGAGTAGGGAGGTTATGGTTAATCTGTACAAAACACTGGTTAGGCCTCAGCTGGAGTACTGTGTCCAGTTCTGGGCACCTTACCTCAGGAAGGACATTAAGGCACTGGAAAGGGTGCAGAGGAGATTCACGAGAATGATACCAGGAATGGGGAACCTTAGCTATGAGGACAGTGGAGAAGTTAGGACTTTTCCCATTAGAGCAGAGAAGGTTACGCGGGGACCTGATAGAGGTCTTCAAGATCATGAAAGGTTTCGACAGGCGAGATAAGGAAAAGCTGTTTCCGCTGGTAGGTGTGTCTGTGACCCGCGGTCACAGTCTTAAGACATCTACCAAGAGAAGCAGAGGGGAGGTTAGAAGAAATGTTTTCACTCAGCGAGTTATTCGAATTTAGAATGATCCGCCCGAAAGGGCAGTGAAGTCCGATTCGATAACAGCTTTTAAGAGAGAACTGGATAGGTATCTGGGGAAGACGGGTTTGCAGGGTTATGGGGAGAAAGCTGGTGATCGGGGTTAGTGAGAGTGACGCTCTGTCAAAGAGCCGCACAGACTCGATGGGCCGAATGGCCTCCTTCTGTGCCGTAACATTCTATCAATCTATGATTAGGGGATGTAATTCCAGAGGTTGGGGCCAGAGCTCATCAAGATGCCCCACCGAGAGCAGTGATTGAGGCAGAATCCAGGAAAGCTTTTAAGATGGAATTAAATAAATATCTGGAAAGGAGAAATATAAAAGGGGACGAGAAAAAGGCAGAGGAATAGGATTAAACAAGACAGGAATTTCATAGCGGACACATCCCTCCCTATGGTTTTATACAACAACAACTTGCACTTATATAGTGCCTTCCAGGTAGGGTAGCATCTCAGAGGGCACAAAGTAGTTAGAAAATCTCAATCAATTAACAAGTAATCCTGAGCTTGGTTCAAACTTGCCACTGAGTCAGAAATGTGTTGGTTCAGGATCTACAATGGGACTTTAGGCAGTGTTAGGTGGAGGGGAGGAGAAGTGCTGCATATCAGATATAGTTTTGGATGAACGGTTATAAATTGGACACTGTCTATCTTTGCAGTGGATATTAAAGTTCCCATGTCTTGGCACAAATAGCTACTGCGTTTGCCTACATTACATGCGGAGACAAGGCGTGATAATAGTGTTTGCTTGTGAAGTTCTTTGCCACACCTTGATGTTATAAAAGTGGCTTCAAAAATTCTTTCACTTCAGAATGCTCCAAGTTAGAAACTATCGTGTGAGTGTTGGGAAGAGCGGGGCGCAATCTGATGTGAGAAACGCTTTGTCCCAAGGAGAAATTATTAAATTCTGAAGCACTAGCAGTTTACGTTGTAGGTGGAGTGAAAGTTCTCGGGTGCCCTTTGAATCGAGCGCTCTGGGACGCTGCCCTGCTTGAGGGGTGCTACATAAATGCACGTTGTTGTTGTTATCGATCTGCCCCAATCATCTCATGCGCCTCCTGAAACGTGCATTTGTTGTCATTTCCTTTGCAACTTTTTGCTAATGTCATTTTTAACAGCAAAGGTGTTCCAACAGAGAGCAAAACACTTCAAAACAAAACAGGAGATTTGTCTGGGGTGTTGCCTCCAAACCCGCCTCCAGCCTAAGGTGCTTGTACCTCAGAATAAAAGAATTTCTCCTCAGGACAAGGCGTTCCTCATCTCAGGATTCCACCCAACCCTTCTCAACGCACGCATTCATTTCAAATGACATCCTCTGATTAAAAATGCAAGAATTTAGTCTTTGAATCGCTGATGTTGATGCATCCAGCCTGCTGTGCCTTGAAACAAGTGGTTGCGTCTCTACTTGCCCGCAAAGATTTAGCACCCGGCAGATTCTCAGTCAACAATTCAAGCTAAAATACCAGAAAACCCACAGTCACACCCATAGCCTACTAATCACCTGCTCTTACATTCTTCCATGGGTGCAGTTACAGTTAACATTACTGAATGTGTATGGAATATCATGTTAGGTCAGCTTTTTTTTTTGCACAGACATGACCATTAAAAACTAGCAGCATCGTGAATTCATGAATCAGTTTAAAACTGAATATACAAATTCAACATCTGTCATGACCTTCTGTTTGGAACCGTTTGATCCACTCCACTTAAAGAGCTAAACCTTTGTGGACCGATTCAGGCCTAATTCAGATCAACTGCCAGGGAGCAAAAAATGAGACGTGCAAAGCTAAGGCTACATCAATAGTCTACGTTTTTACAAAGTACACACTCAATCCACTTTACAGTATATTGAGACGCATTGAGACGTCACAAAGACGTGATGAGGCACTGTATCAAATGCAAGGACTATTATTATTGTGGATAAATTGGACTTGTGTAAGGTTGAGTTAGGAAGGCCAGTTAGGGAAATCATGTCTAAATGTGACAAAGATGCCAACAATTTAGAGATGGCATCAATCATAAAGCCTACATGAGATATAAGCAGCAACCTTTCTAAATTTACACAATTAGCAATTTCTTAGTGAAATCAACCATTTGGTCAGCTGGCATTTCATGTTGACTGCATTGCACACCGAGAAGCTCATAGGCAGTTCCTGGTACCTGCCATCGACCAGATGTCAAAAGACCAACTAGTGACTATCCTCGGGGGTGCGGGGGGGTGGGGTGGGGAGAGGGATTGCGGAGGGAGCAGGTAAGCAACAGCAACAAGAACAAATTACACTTGTATAGCACCCTTCACGTTGGAAAGACACCCCAAGCAGTCAGGTGAGTCTGCAGCATTACTCGGGCACTGCTGATGACAGCCCAGCCAGCCTGGCTCACTGGTGGGACAGAGATTCTTCCCACTCAGTTCAGGTTGACCCTGCAAGCCAAAGCCTAATGGGTAGGGTGACAAGCAATGGGAGACAATACTCTTAACTTCAAGCTATGCAGTTTTAGTTGGTTAAGACTCCAGCAGTTACCCCAACGCACACTCGGAGGTTCCCAAGCCTTGGCTCTTATTTACCTTCTCCTAATGCACACTCTGGAATTAGATTACCAGGAAGCATCCTTCTAGGGACAGAATGCACATTCCATCCCAATAAATATCTCTGGAATTTCCATATATAGGTGTGATGCATGGAGCTCGGTTTGGTTTGGATACTCTTAAGCGTGGGTGGGTTTCCATATGTTAGACAACCCAGCTGACCAAAAAAAAAGGATATAAAATAATCTTGTTTTACTGTGTCACATTTGCTAACGTGTCTCTCTCACGCACAAACATCAACAACGCGCAGAACCAAGTCAAACCTGTGGTCCAACTCGGTGATGTCTGCTTGCCATTGCAGCTCTCCAGAAGTGATGACGGACCAAGCTGTCCGGCCCATCGAGGGGTAAACAAGCCCTCGAGAAACGTGACCATTCTCGTCACTGGTGTGACTAACCCGACGAGCGGTTCAAGAACACGCGCCTCGCAAGCGAGAGGACCTGGGTTCGATCCCCCCCACCACCCCGGGCAAGTTTCCTTACTCCGCACGCACGCCTCCGCCGTCCAGCGGCAACCCCCGGCTGTCTGCCGGGTCGCTTCGGGGGCGGGGGGTAGAGAACTAACACAAATAATAATTTGGGCCACTTCAATCCGATCCGATCCAATCCGATCCACGACCCCGTTTCGCGGGGGGGGGAGGGGGAGGTCGCCGCGGCTCGCGGGCGGGCGCGCACGCACGCACGGTCAGCGCGGTGACCGCGCCGCAGTCCGGCCCGCGGTGACCGCGCTTCGGAGACGCCCGGAAGAAGGGGACCGAGGCTGCGGATCAGATGCAACGGATTATTATCATTATCATTATTATCATCAATAACTTATGATTACGTCTATTTTTTTTCGGGTGGGGGGGGGGGGGTGAGGGGGGGGGAGTGGGGGGAGGACTTACTTTCTCCGGTACTCGTCGCGCTCGCGCTTGACTTTGGCCAAGACGTTGTACAGGGCGCGGATCTCGGGGGTGATGGTGTCGATCTGCACCCCGACCCCGTCCGGGTGGGTCCACGACACGCCGGGGCCCTGCAGGGTCTCCAGGCCGCCGCCCA
The DNA here is from genome assembly GCF_018977255.1 of Callorhinchus milii. Lineage (NCBI taxonomy): Eukaryota > Metazoa > Chordata > Chondrichthyes > Chimaeriformes > Callorhinchidae > Callorhinchus > Callorhinchus milii. The sequence goes on from NW_024704765.1 coordinate 3,792,284, forward strand.
CCTTCCTGATGTGGGTGAAGCTCCAGATGGTGCCGGGCAGGCGGCTCGGGTAGTGGTGGGCCAGCGAGGCCGAGGCGGCGCCCGAGCCCGGGGTGTAGTTAGCCCCGGAGTGCGGGTAGGCGCCGGGCCCCCCGGGCTGCGGGTAGGCGCCGGGCCCCGGGCCTCCCGGCGGGTAGGGGCCGGCGCCGGGCCCCGGGAGGTCGCACGACGTCTGGGTGGCCACATGGCGGACCCGGCCCAGGCGGCGGGCCCGGGGCTCGAGCGCCGACTGCAGCCGCTTCTCCAGCTGCCGGTTGCGGCGCTCGAGCTCGTGCACCTTGGCCAGGAAGCAGCGGAAGCGCAGGTTCAGGGTCTTGAGGTGACTGATGTTGGAGCCCAAGTCGTTGCGCAGCGCCAGGGTCAGCGGGTTGGGCTCCGACAGCCCCCCCGACACCCCGCCCCCGCCGCCCGCCGACAGCGACAGCGACAGCCCGCAGCTCAGCATCGCCGGGTTCATCATCCCCCCCACTCCTCACACCGAGCGGCAGCGGCTCCGGCTGCTCCTTTCCGGCCTCGGGACACGGGCTGCGAGTGAGGCGGCGAGTGAGCGAGTGAAGCGAGTGAGTGAGTGAGTGAGTGAGTGAGTGAGGCAGTCGGTTGTGCCCTTCCCTCAGACCCCACTGCGCTGACTGACCCGCGGCCCGCGCCGGCAGCGCAGTTACAGCGGCTCCCGAGAGGCGGGACCGAGGGGCGGCCTCTCCCTCTCTCTCTCTCTCACTCTCCCTCTCTCTCTCTCCCGCCCTCCCGCAGCGCGTCATCCCGACAGCGCCTCCAGCGCCGGGACACACCCACAGCCACCGACTGACTGACTGACTGCCCACAGAGACAGACACACCCGGAGCACCAGCACCGGCACCACCCCCCCCACACTGCACACACTGTACACCACCCCCCACACACTGTGCACCACCCCCACACACACACTGTGCACCACCCCCCCCACACACACACACACTGTGCACCACCCCCACACACACACTGCACCACCCCCACACACACTGTGCACCCCCCCCCCACACACACACTGTGCACCCCCCCCCCACACACACACTGTGCACCACCCCCCCCACACACACACTGCACCACCCCCCCACACACACACTGCACCACCCCCCACACACTGTGCACCACCCCCCACACACACACTGTACACCACCCCCCACACACACACACACTGCACCACCCCCCCACACACACACTGCACCCCCCCCACACACACACTGTGCACCCCCCCCCCCCACACCACTGCACCACCCCCCCACACACACACTGTGCACCCCCCCCCCCCCCACACACTGTGCACCACCCCCACACACCACTGTGCACCCCCCCCCCCACACACACTGTGCACCACCCCCCACACACACTGTGCACCACCCCCCACACACACTGTGCACCACCCCCCCCCCACACACACTGTGCACCACCCCCACACACACACTGTGCACCACCCCCCCACACACACACTGCACCACCCCCCCACACACACACTGTGCACCACCCCCCCCACACACACTGTGCACCACCCCCCACACACACACTGTGCACCACCCCCCACACACACACTGTGCACCACCCCCCCCACACACACACTGTTCACCACCCCCCACACACACACTGTGCACCCCCCCCCCACACACACACACTGTGCACTACCCCCCCACACACACACTGTGCACCACCCCCCACACACACACTGTGCACCCCCCCCCACACACACACACTGTGCACTACCCCCCCACACACACACACTGTGCACCCCCCCCACACACACACACACTGTGCACCACCCCCCCCCCACACACACTGTGCACCACCCCCCCCCCACACACACTGTGCACCACCCCCCCCCCCACACTGTGCACCACCCCCCCCACACTGTGCACCATCCCCCCCCCACACACACACACACATACACAGTGTGCACCCCCCACACACAACCCCCCCCACGTCTGCACCAACACCCCCCTTCACACACACACTGTGCACTAATCCCTCATAGACACACACTGTGCACTAACCCCTCAGAGACACACACCGTGTGCACTAACCCCTCAGACACACACTGTGCACTAACCCCTCAGAGACACACACCGTGTGCACTAACCCCTCACAGACACACACTGTGCACTAACCCCTCACAGACACACACCGTGTGCACTAACCCCTCAGACACACACTGTGCACTAACCCCTCAGAGACACACACCGTGTGCACTAACCCCTCACAGACACACACCGTGTGCACTAAACCGTCGCAGCGATACACTCAGAAAGGTAGACAGGAGAGTTGAGGGCCAAACAAGGTGGGGTGTGATGCTGTCAGCGCCTGAGGTGAGGCACTGACCGGAGCTGATCAGGAGAGCCTCGGTCTTGTTGATGTTCAACTGTAGAGAGTTCGCTCTCATCCAGGACTGTCAGGACAGCAGTGTACACACCAGATCCCCACAGTATACATCAAGTGGGATCTGAAAATTGTTCACACTCACAACAAATAAACAAACTTGATTTAATGGTGAACCAAAGCTTTCGCAAAGAATTACAAACAATTAGTGTTTGTCACAATATGATTAGATACATTAAACTGAGGATTAAACTGAGAATAAGATGATTCCAGCCCAAACCTTTGTAAGGTATTATTATTATTATTAAGCATGCAAACAAATGTTCACATGCACAATAAATAAGCAGTTATTGATAATAAATGGATGTGGAGACTGGGATTGATTCCAACTGCCTTGGGTGGGTGAAAAAAGCAATTAATGTTTCTAAAGGTAGATAAATACCTATTAAGGAAAGTACCTTCAGCAACAACCTGCTGTCAACAACCATCCTGGAACAGTCCCGTGCAACCAGTGACCATACTTTTCAGCGTACAGAGGTCAGGTCTGGCGGGCATTGGCAATGGGCTAAGGAGTCGAGCGGAAGTCTACACATGGGCCATGGAATTTTTGCCCACAGAAAGAGTTACGCTTTATATTTTGTGACTGATTTATTACTTCATTGAAACTAGTTTGATTTAAGGGTTTGTACACGCACTGTGTTTTATATCGCTCAAAGAAGCAGTCGGCCTAAATCTAATGGCTGTGATCAGGGTGGGAGTGCAGGTCATTAAAGTGCATGATAAAAATCTTGTATTTTTATTATGCTCTGCGGATTTGGATTGATTTATGTTGTTTCACAATTAATTGTTTGTTGTGGCCAACACAGGAAACCAAAAGAGCATTGCTTCAATGATGCCACTTTGAGTGTCTTCTCTGTCCTTTTACTATAATAATAATAAAAAAAATTGCATTATGTTTTGCATTTGTTGCTGTGTCCTTTCCAGATCTCTTGGCTCTCCTATACTCTTTATTACTTCTTTCTGTATATTCTTGGAAGTCCTGAGGTTCAGGAATTAGAACAAGCGAGAGATCTTTGTTCGATTCTCTGCAGGGTTAAAGATTGGGCAAGTTTCCTTAAATACGTCTGTTTATCTAGCAGTAAGTCGGAACACAGTTGTTAGTCGATCGGCAGATCCTTTTCAGGGGGCAATAATTCCTTCAAAAATATATAACAATAAATTAGTTACTCAATCCACAACTGTTTGTAGGACACTGCTGTCCGCATTTGGCTACCGTCACCCACAAAATATACAGTCAATTCACTTTCCAACATACTCTGTGAAGCGCTTTGAGACGTCTCGAAGACATGATAAGGCACTATATCAAATGCCAAGATTATTATTATTATACACTATTTACAGGCTCATACGAGAAGTTATTTGCTGAATAGGTGCAGCAAAGAGATTGGTAATGAATACACCATTCTTCTGAGCCTTTCTACCTTTCCTATCCAATTGTATGTGACCAAAGCATCCTTAATCGCTTTGCAAGAGACCTGAGTTCAATTCCAGGCAGAGGGCGAAACCTTGGGCAAGTTTCCTTACTCCACACAGAGCCTAATAATAATCCCTCCAAAACCCAAAACAACAATAAATTGGTCATTTTCAATCTACGACTGTTTGTGGGACATTGCTGTGCGCAATTGGCTGCCGCGTTCGCCCACAAATATACAGTCAGTTCACTTTACAGTGTGTTCTGTGAAGCGCTTTGGGACGTCCTCCCGACGTGAAAAGCGCTATATCAAATGCAAGGATTATTATTATTATTATTATTAATATTGAATTTTATATCCAGCCCCGAACGGATCGATTTCAAGATCCTCGCACCTCCTTAACCATCCGATCTGCTTACCTCCCCACTCCACCACCCGCTGCCTCCGCTTGGCTGGCTCTGGCCTCCTGTTTGTCCCTCGTCCCTACCATTGGTAGCCGTGCCTTCAGCCACTACGCTCCGAAAGTCTGGAACTCTCCCCCTCAATCCCCCTGCCTTGCCCCCTCTCTCCCCACTTTCAAATTCTGCCCAAAGACCTTCCCTTTTGATCGTGCTTATGGTTAACCTCCCCCCTCCCTCCCTCCGTGTCAGACTCCACCACCGTCAAACGCTCTGGACCGCTACCAACATGAAGGGCCTTTTATCAATGCAAGTTGTTGTTATAATATGCAAAAAGAAAATCTTTGGGATTTTTCAGATTATAACCTGAAAGTCCTTTGTATATTAAAACACACACTTTTAAAAAAAATTAGCCTTTTGATTTTTTGGGGGGGCTTGGAAATGACAAGTGCAAAAAAGGGCCTCACCACACCCAATGTAGGAGTATGGACTGGTAACATTAATTCCCAGTAGAACAACTTGTTCATAATTACGATAATTTATGTTGCCGCTTATTCTGATCACGAACAGGCAGCTGTGCTTTGACTAGCAATTATATCGCTCAAACTTGAAAGCCAGAAATGTTACACAATTCTTCCACCCAGGAGCTACACACATTCCATAAACCAGCTTGCTTGTCACCTGGTTACACACTTTTGATAGCAGGGAGTCAACATTTGTACATACAAAAACTACAGTAACCGCTGGTTAATTATACACTTACTGAGAAGATTCAGTTTGATTAGGTAATTGCACTGTCACATAACTTAAAACAAAACAAACCCAACCTTTCTCATAATTGCTTTACTTTCTACGATGAGGCACCGAGGCATCTCGAAAGTTGTGGCCACCTTTTCTCCTCCACAGGAGACAAAGAGGTTATGGAGAAGTGGGGCGTATTGGCCGTCTACAAGATGATGTGCTTGTCAATGGAATGGCGAAATCGAGCAAAATTATTCTGTGGTGACCTAAATCAGCATCTTCAACTGGTCTATCTCAGTGATCTCTTCATCAAGGAAAAACTCCTCTCAAACTCCTGGTCTCTACCACCTGGAATGGCAATTATTTGTGGTGCGAGACTTTTGAGATCGGCTTTTTGTTTTTCCAGGAACGGATCCATTTTCTAGTGCTCGAAAGCTTGCCACGGAGAGCATCGTCTGCATAGCGCCTTTCAGGCCGGGTGCAAGTCCCAAGGCGCTGGGTGAACGGGAATGGAGTGGGAGAAATCTCTGCCAATAGAGACGAGTCTGCCACTCCTGCTGATGAACCAGGCTAGCTGGGCTGTACTCAATGGGTCCTGGACTACTGTGGACCCACCTCGCTCAATGGTGAGAAGAGACTGTTGACACAATTATGAAATTTCATTGGCGAGCATGTCATCTTGGGAGCCAGCTCAGCCCCAAGGAGATAAGCTCTAACTTCCCCCCCCCCCCCCCCCCGACTAAGAGTATTCAACGTATTCCACCAACCAGATGAGTTCTGGTTGGTGCAAAACCTTTGATTAGCTTTTCCCCCCACCCACTAGATTGTCAAAAAAAGTCCCATCCTTGGAATCCACCTCCCGGGTCAGGAACATGTATTTTTATATATACAGCACATATTTAGTACTTTCTTATCTCTTCCAATTACTGTATTAAACCAAATATTAAGAAGTCAAGATCTTGGACCAATGCTACATCTGCATTTTTGTCGCTCTTTTTTATTATTGTGTAGGCTGCTGTTAGTTGACCCAGTGTGAATCTTACATTGTATTGAATGTTGATGATGAGGTTTCCTCTTAGGTTCAAAATACCTGTTGTACTTTGTGTGTCTCTTGAGTTTAATTCTAACCTCTCTTCAATTGTTTGAGTAATGGAGCTGATGCACTTTAGATGATGAAAGAGGAAAAAGCAAAAAAGGATCGTGTTTGCAACGTAGCGCTCATTTTTATGGGGAAATTTTGCAAAATAAATACCAGAATAACTGTAATAGCTACGTCTCAAAAAGCTCCTTATTGATTTCTGTACATCCCAATTTTATTTTTCTTAAATTTCTCTTGGAAAAGGTTCTCATTTGAAGTTCTGCTCTCTCCTAACATTAGGTAGCCGATTCATTACATCATCGTAAGCCCACATTCCTTTTCATTTTCTCCTCCTCCACACAGTGTGGGCTTAGGTCCCAGCGAGACATGACTCACCCTTGTTTGCAGTCATGAATTCTGTTAAACAAAAGCTTGGTTGGTTTTCGTCTACAAATAAGGTAATTCTGTACAACTAAAAATCAGACACACCCATTGACTTTTTCAGAAAGCAACCACTCCCTAAGGGCTTGTCTGAAAATGATATCATTGAATGTGATATGTGAAACTGAACATGCAGCAGTTTTATCCCATGATTGGGAAAAGTTCTGAATATCTTTTTCCCCCCAAACGGTATCAGACCATTAAAATATTTCAACAGCCTTGAAATAGACAAATAAGTATGAACCTTGTTTTGATATACAAACAACATTAAGGTTTATTGATACAGACCTGTGGCATATGTGCAAACTGCTGCGAAAGAAAGAGTCATTCAAAGACCAGGCTGAACAAAAGGAGGGCACTTTCACACACCGGTAACCTTTCTTTCAAGAGAAATTACTCGGTCGATTTATCTAACTTTCTTCATTTGGTTACATAGCCAGTCCCCATGGGAGTGGAGAAGCTGCCTGTCTAGAGCTTGCTAACTAGTTCTATTGCCATAAGTTGTGCACAGAATTCATCTCCATTATAATAGTGAGTGAGATTTATTTTCAGTTTTTCATCTTTTCCATTAAGTGGGGAAAAAAGTGACCAAAAAGGCGTGGGTCAATTTTTAAAAAAAAAGTGTCTTAAAGAGGGGGTGACGTGGAGGGGGTGAGGCAAGGGAGTCAATGAGGGAAATCCAGAGAGCAGGGGTACAATGGCTGAATTTTTGTTCATCAGTAGGGAGGGGGCAAGTCAGACGAGGAACATGAAGCAGGCGATGCTGAGCAGAAGGAGTGGGCAGGGCGGGGGGTGGGAGGGTCACAGGAGGTTGCAGACGCCGTGCAGGGATTTGAACACGAGGATGAGGATATTGAATTCACAGTGAGGATGGGGGTGATCGGCTTGTGAAGCCCGATGTGGGATAGGACACCAGCTGCTGTATTCAAAGAAACTTTATTAGATGCAATAGTGAACCAGAGGTTTAGCAGAGAATCACAAACAATTGGAATTTTCCCCATTTTTACTGGGATACAGCAGCAGAAAACTGAAAATAAAGCAACCAAACGTACTCCTTAAAATGAGCCGATTCCATTGCCAAACCTTTGTACGCATGCATGTAAACGTTTAAACCTAGGATATTTGCACACACAACAAATAAGCCGTTACTGAACAGAAATTGATGTGGAGGCTGGAATTGATTCCATCTGCCTGCACTGTGAAAAAAGCACAACTAATGTTTCTAAAAGTAGATAAATATTTGCTTTGGAGTTGAAGAACATTTACGGGACAGAGTTAAGAAGATCTTTCAAGAAGTTGTCAGGATCTTCAATGTCTGCTAAGAGTCCTGGAGAAAAGAAAACCACAAAAAAATCAGTCAGAAATGGAGTTAGGCATTGGAGGGAATATAAATGAATATTCTGATTTTACAAATTAAATTATTTAAGTTGTTTGCAGTAGCTTATTACATTTTCTACATTTGTTTAACTTTCGATTCATAAAAGTTTTCATAAGAATATAAAACAGGAACCGAATGCCGCCCAGACAATGATTATCATAGCAACTGTAAAAACAGAGTTCCTATTATTGCAGTTCCAATAAAAATCAATCACTGGTTACAGCAACACAACAAAGGAAGGAATGTGAACACCAAGGCTGGGATGAGAGTCTCTGGGACTTCCCCCAAGGTGCTGGGATTTGTAGATCAATCTTCACCAATGAAGATTTCATGTACAGCAGATTTATTTGAGGATCTTTCATCCCTAGAACTCAAACTCGAGCCAGACAAAGGTAGGAACCATCGTAACACCCTTGCTGCTTTGCAGTGGGAAGGACTGTGAATACTAACCCGCAACATCTAGAAATTCAGAGAAGGACTCAGCCGGCATGAATTCATCCTGAAAGGTTTTGAGACATCTGTCTGTTGCTTCATAGATGGGCATGTCATTATGCCGAATGTATTCTGCGAGAGAGTAGGACCAGCCACCCTCTGTGTTACTGGTAGGAACCTTCTGTAGCAGAAAAGTGAAAGAAGATCTCAAACCTTGATCTGTATACAAAACATATTGGGGGATTTCTGGCATGTCAAGTAATAATTATCACCAGTGATCTTGCTTTTCCAGATTTTGTGCTTCTTCACCAGCCAGTTGCCAAAATCCGACTAAATAATGAGTTTGAAAACCACCCAGACATTCTGAACCTGCCGGGGGTGAAATCAATCTCTAGAAATATTAATGTGTAAAGTACAAGACAAAAATGACTACAAATTCTGTCAAACAACACATTCTACAATTTTTTCTCCTTTGAATATACTATACAAGAGCACTCACTCAACAACTTACTGAACCAATGACATGGGGCACAATGAACAAGGCTGCCGTATGGACTGAATTTGAGCCCCAAATTCTAGCCATTTTGCCCCCTATTATTATCCAAAAGAGTAGGACCAGCCACCCTCTGTTACTGGTGAAAAAGTGAAAAAAAAAATCCACCCACAAATATACAGTCAATTCACTTTACAGTCTATTCTGTGAAGCGCTTTGAGACGTTAAGAAGACGTGAAAAGCGCGATAACAAATGCAAGGATTATTATTATTATTATTAAACATATGGCTGGAGATGACAACTTTGGAAATTTCTACTTTAGTTCATGGAAAGGGAAGGATTTGGGGGAAATTTCCCTGGCTCAGTGCGCTGTTATCACAAACGTTTGGTCTTCGCTGCTATGAGGTGCTGTGCAGAACAGGGGATTATTCACATTCCCAGTAAGTTGTCATTGTCTGAAGGTTCCTGCAGCTTCCTGGTGCTCTACCCAAGAGCTTTAGTGTCAGCAATCTTAGATTGTGGGGAGCCTCACCACCGATTCTGATCCCATCTCCGATGGATAATTTTCCTTTCCCCTTCTCAGCTTTAGGTTGGGTGGGGAAAAGTGGAATCCTGGTATTCTATCCAAGTCCCTCTCTACCCTTTGCCCCAGATCAGATCAGGTGGGGAAGGCAAAGGGTGAAAAGGTTATAGTAGAAGAGCAATAACTATATCATTTGGAGAATAAGTTTTAACGCTGCAGTACTGTTTATCCATGTGGGTGTTGCCAGGCATACTGGATACAGGAGTAGAAAACTGAGAATAAAGCAACCAACTACAGTGCAACTTTTTTTGATCGAGTGTAAAAAATGCAAGGATTATTATAAGGTAAAGACAAAACTGCCTCCAGGACACTGCAGGGTATTAACACTGGGACTGAATTTTGATCACACCGTTGAGTCAATGTTTTCAGCCATGTTTGCTCCTCTACATTCAGAGCGACACTAACAGAACTGGGAGCTCTGCTTTCCACTGATGAAACCCACGTAACGTAGAAATCTCCAACAAAATTGTAAACAGCCTAAAGTTGACAATCCCTCTCCACATATGTCATGATTCCCAGAATATGACCAGACAAATCTGAAACAAGTCCACACAGGTTGACTACGCCCAACAGTCTGCTGAGTTTCATCTGACATCATTAAAACTGCACCTACACAAATACTCAAACGTAATGTTAAGCCTGGAGACCAATAGTCTAACAGGACTTACCTTAAATATTCTATAGATAAGCTCCACTAATCCCCAGAAAAGGAGCACAGGGCGGTACAGTGAATACTCCTTCCCAGTTTTATCAGATAATCTGAAAAGCAAATCAAGAGACATTTCATTAGATGAACTGGATGCAAATACATTATCTGGTTCCACAAAGATTGAGAGGAAAAGTCGTGTGTTATTTTTCTGGCCTGTTGGAAACTCACATTTATCCACTGCAATGTGTAATGCTCCCGGACTACAAATCCTTGGATTTTCCCAAGAACCCGAGTGCGGTTAAGGAGGACACAATCCCCTTTGACATCCAAACCTTCATGTCTGATGCTTGCATCTGCTCTGGTATTGAAACTGTACTTTTCATAAATCGTATGTCAATGACAGACACGACATGCATTCACACAGCGCCCTTCAGGAGGGGTAATGCCTTGCAGCGCTTAACAACAACAAATTATATTTGTATAGTGCTGTTCATGTCAAGAGGACATCCCAAAGAGCTGGACAGTCAGGGATCAGCATTCAAGCTGGTGGTTGGGTTCAGGAGGGGTGGGGGATAGGGATAGGAGGGTAACTGAAGGCACGGTTGAAAAGGAGGGTCTTGAAGGAGGCAAGGGAAGGAGCGAGGCGGAGGGACTGTGGGATGGAGTTCCAGAGGGTGGGGGCAGAGAAGCTGAAGGCCCGCCAGCCAATGGTAGGGTGGGCAAGACAGTGGCAGTGAAACAGGCCAGAGCCCACTGAGTGGAGAGGTTGCTAGGGGGTAAGGAGGTCACGGTAGAGCTTGACGATGAGCCAGGGAGAGAAGCGAGGTGACTGTCTTCAAACAAAGCAATCTAGCTTTAGAGTCATGATTACCTGTGCAGCTCCTCAAAAGACACGATATTGGAACATTACAAAGCTACGATGTGTATAAGAAAGAATAGTCCCTTCTTGCATTTACATTTACTATTCACAAAAGCGGAGACTGTATATTGATGTTCTTACTTGCTGCAGCCACCGGGTGAAACTTTTCTTGCTTGGGTGGTGACCAGGAGACGTTTCAGAAAATCCACACGTGTGGCTTTCCATTTCTCTGGTGGAAGAATGTGCAATGCCAGCACCGTGAAGTAGTGTGCGCTTTCAACCTCATAAGCATTCTCGAGCCACTTCTCCTTTGGCTGCTCCAGGAAACTCAGCAGATTCTTCTCCTCACGGGATGTGGCCCGGGTTCTGTGGCAGGATTGTGTATGTGAGTGTGATTAAAGCCCACACTACATAATAAAATAATAATAATCTTTCATTTGATTTAGCGCCTTATCACGTCTTCGATACGTCTCAAAGCGCTTCACAGGATACACTGTAAAGTGAATTGACTGTGGATTTTGTGGGCGAAACGCGGCAGCTAATTGTGCACAGCAGCGTCCCACAAACAGCTGTGGATTGAGTGACCAAATAATTTTTTTTTTGAAGAAATTATTAGCCCCGGAAAAGCGATCCGCCAATCGACTAACAACTGGGTTCCAACTTACTGCTAGGTAAACAGGTGTGTGGAGTGAGGAAATTTGTCCAACGTTTCACCTTACAGGGAACCAAATCCAGGTCTCATACTTGCGAGGCGAGTGCTCTAGCCACTGAGCTACAGGACTCCATGTCTAACCTTCATGATGAAAGATTCAGTACTCACGTGTTGAGAACGTAGAGGACTGTATGAATGATGTATGGGATGAGGTGGATGTTGCTCTCTCTGCCTCCTCCACCGGTATCAACACTGAATGACTGCTCCATAGCAAAGCGCAAGAAGAGGAGTTTAATATCCTGGACATTTAGCTGGTAAGTGGGCTCCCGCTGGCCTGTACACTCTTGCAAATATGTGTTATGCCTGAAATCAGAAGAATGCAAGTTAAGAACATATTCCTGCAGGGAATTTGACAACCAATTTTAAACAAGACTAGATGTAAATGAGTTTGAACTTTATAATGTAGTTTTAGTATTTGGAACCTGAACCCAAACTACTCACCTTGCCAAACACGTAGCGAAGGCTGATTCCGGCACATGTGGACCCCACACAGGCAGCAACCCGTTGCACTTGGTATTTGCGTTCTGTAAAGCAGCGCTTTCCCACTCCTCCCGACCACGTGCCAACCTAGACAATGTAGATGATGACATGCTGTTTCAGCTAGTCCAGAATAGTAAAACCAGAGAACACGGTCTGCGATTGAAGGGGAGTAAGTTCAGAACAAATCTATGGAAACACTATTTCACTGAGCGAACAGTGAACCTGTGGAACAGACTCCCTGGGGAGACAGTTGAAGCAGGAAGTGTTGATTCCTTCAAACACAGATTAGATAGTTTTTGTTTAGGAAATAATATTATGGGTTACAGTACATAGGTAGTTCGGGATATGTGCAGGCGATCGCCAGGAAGGTGAACTAGACCTTAGTCTTTTTTTTGATTGTACAGAAAAGGATGAGAGTCAAAGTGATTGCTGACTGTTTGGCTTTGTTACCTGACTGCAGCAAGGTGACAGTCATAGTGGACAATGTTGAAATGTGACACTGTGCTGTATCCCTGCTGCTTCCGCGGTTTATTCTCAAATTCTTCAAGTGCAACGCGCTTAGTGAACGTGTAAATCCCCAGTACTTTGGTTGGCTGCAATAAACACGAGAACAAGGATAATTTTGCAATTGACAGAAGACAGATGGGTGGACCACAAATGTATTGACTACAAACGCACACAAGAATCAGATCTCTCTTGGACAGACACATGTACCTGGAACTTGTAGCCCTCCCGGCAGATGCAGCAGGTCAGACCTGGCTCCTCAATTAACTCCTCCATTTGCTGCAGCAACTTGGTCTTCGTGACAACCTGACCTTTTTCGTTAGTCTGCAGAAAACAGAAAAATAAATCGGGTCACTAGAGGCAGAAAAAAACCTCAAGAGCTTGACCTTCGGAGAACACACATCACTGTATTATCAACACGTCATGATCTTCAGTGTTAACAGACTCAAGGCTTACTGTCATTCCCAAAGTGCCCAGTGCTTTCTGTCGCATGGCCATTGCCATCCGTTTTTTCTCTGCTCGTGTCTCCTTCCGTGCGGCTTCAATCTTCTTGTTGACCTCTGTGTTCTCCCGCAGAGCCTCCAGGAGATTTTCTGCCAGAGTCCCAATGCCTTCATCACTGGAAACCTGTTCCAGCTTGTGCAGGTTTGTGATGGAATCTGTTCCAATCAATGCCTGGAATAATAGTCAAAGAATTCAATCTCTCATATCAAGCATACCAACAGGCTACCCTGCATGAAGAGCACTATGTAAATGCAATTCTTTATTATCTAGCGTCAGATGAAGCTTGAGTACTGCTGGGGTTTAACCAAGAACAACAATTAGAATTTATATAGTGCCTTTCACGTCGGGCGGACGTCCCAAGGCCTAGACAATGAGGGATTTGCACTTGACCTGGGGTTGGGATCAGTGAGGGGTGGAGGGCAAGGAGATGTGTGAAGGAGGGAAGATGATCAAAGGTATGGTCAAAAAGGAAGGTTTTGAGACGATCCTTGAATGAGGCAAGGGAGGGGCCGAGGTGGGAGGATGGTGTTCCAGATGATGGGAGCAGAAAAGTCAAAGGCCTAACCTCTGATAGTGCATCAGGCAGGAGCATTTTAAAGTTAAGATTGGAAGGATTTTATAAACAAAATCTGAAAGATGAAGCAAAACATTTAAAAAAAGAATTGTTTGGGTCGAGGCTGACCATTCACTAGAAATGTGCGCCCTGCAGGAGTCCATCCTAATTAGCAATTAGAAGCAACACCGTGTTCCAAAGCATTCTGAATGCAGTGTTGAGAACAGCTGTCTCAAGGGTTATCAAACAAAGAGAAAGGACCCAGAGGCAAGGCACAGGTTTTATTTCCACAGGAGGCTTGATGCACTCTGTTCAGGAGGGCTAGAAGCTCTACAGCATGCCAATGAGACAAAACAACTTACTTGTGTGGGCGGATGCTGCATTGCCAAACCCCGCAACAGCCGCAGAATGAAAGGGAGTGCTGGCTTTGCTAGGAACTTCTTCCACACATCAGCATCAAGGCTGCAAGAAGATAAAATCAAATAAGATAAAATCAAATCATAAAATAATCCAAATAAGTCTGAAGGTTTAAAGAAATCTCTCATGGATATCATGAAAACAGACAACATTGCACAGCTTTGAAATTCCTTGAACTCCTGACTATCTGGAGGTCAAAATGTAAACTGGATTCGCCATAGTTGACTCATTAAGTAATAGTTTTATAACAACTGATGATTAGAAACTGTAGCTGAATGAATCTCACTTCTTGGCACATGGGATGTGCTTCCTGATGTATTCCAAGGCATTCTGTGTGATTCCTTTCTGAATGATCAGCTCTTTCAGTTGGTGGCCATTGCTGTTATTTTTGATTCCAGCAGCAATTTTACAAAAGCAATCCAGGAAAACTTTGTCGTCTGCATTGTGCTCTTCATCATACCTAAGAACGGGATAAAACCAGCGTTAAAAAACTTCAGAACAACAAAAAAAACTAGAATTAACAGGAAACAAGAACAAAGACAAGATGTGGTAAGGTTTGGGCTAATAAAGAGAATCTTGTCTTATGGACAGTGAAAGCATAGATTTCTTGTTTCCTTCAAGACTGAGATCGATAAGATTTTTAAAAACTAAATGGGTTAAGGGATATAGAGATAGGTTTGGTAAATGGAATTAGGTTGGAAGATCAGCCATGATCTTATTAAATGGCAGGGCAGGCTCGAGGGGCTGAATGATCTAGTCCTGCTCCTCTTTCTTATGTTCTGATCAGGCTCTGGCCCAAAAATAAAGCTAAAAAGTTAAAAAAGTAAGCTTTTCGACCTGGTGATTGAAATGCAATAGAACCCTTATTTCCATATGTATGTGGATGACACCCAACTCTATCTTTCTGCCTCCACCCTCAACTCCAGGATCATTGCTGCCCTGACAGAATGTCGGTCGGACATCAAGTCTTGGATGAGGGCAAATTTTCTACAGTTGAATGTGAACAAGACTGAGGCCCTCCTGACTGGCCCTCTGCACCCCAGGCTCTGGCAGCATCAACCTCCATGGTTGCACACTACAACTCACCAGCTGGTCAGGAACCTAGGTGTCTAGTTAGACCCTCAACTGTCTTTTCTTCCCCACATCTAAGCCATGACCCCTCTGCCTTCCCTCACCTCCGTAACATTGCCCGACTCCACCTCTACCTCACCCCTCAGGCGCTGAAACTCTTGTTCATGCCTTCATCACCTCCAGGCTCGACTATGCAAACGCCCTGCTTGTCGGCCTTCCCAACTCCTCCCTCCACAGACTACAGATAATCCAGAACTCTGCAGCCCGTATCCTCTCCCGCACCAAACTCCATGACCCCATCTCCCCCATTCTCGCCCAACTCCATTCGCTCCCTATCCTTCAGAGGATCCAGTTCAACATCCTGGTTCTCACCTACAAAGCCCTCCATGGCATCGCCCCACCCTAGCTCTGCGACCTCCTAACCCCCTACCAACCCGCCGGCTCCCTCAGCTCAGCCGGTTGCGGCCTGCTCCATGTCCCCCGGGAGAGCCTTCAGCCACTCTGCCCCCAACCTCTGAAACTCCATCCCCCAATCACTCCGCCTCGCCCCCTCATTAGCCTTCTTGAATTCCCACCTCAAGACCCTCCTCTTCTACCATGCCATTAGCCATTCCCCTTCCCCTCCCCTCACTTCTCGCTCCCTGACCCCAGCTCGGATCTGAAATGCTGTACACTGTCCAGCGCCTTGGGACGTCCTCCCAACGTGAAAGGCACTATACAAATATAATCTTGTTGTTGTTGTATTTTATCCCACTTTAATTCTCATCATTTCATCTGAGTCCTTTCCAGCACATTGTACTATAATACGTTCCCCCTCCACACCCCTACTAAGCTGGGTCATTTATAATAGTAGTAATAATCCTTGCATTTGATATAGCGTCTCATCACGTCTTCGAGACGCCTTAGTATTTCACAGAATATACTGTATTAAAGTGCAGTGACTGCATCGTTTGTGGGTGAAATGTCCACAAAATTAATCCCTAACCTCATTAACCACCGAGTCCTCCAACAAGATGTGTTTGTAAATGCCTAGTTCTTGGCTCGAGCCACTCGGACGTATAGGGCAGCACCACTGAACTCCTGAAAGTCACTTACTTGTCAAAATTACAGCACGGCTTGAACCTATCCACAAGGATCTGCATCTTTTCCACCTCTCCAAAGGACAGGTACGGGATAATCCGGAGCAACCCTTGCAAAACACTAGGATTGGAGCGGACAAAGGTCGAATTGATCTGGTCCAACAACATGACCAGTTGATCTTTATCTCCCGTTAGCAGCAGGTTTCCCTAGCAGCAAAAGGAACAGTGTAAGACATGGGAGTTCATTTCCACAAACCTCTAGTGTTTAGAAAAAAAAGTATGAACTTTAAAGATTCAGGACAATGGAAGACAAGATTTTTCCTGTCAAACTGAATGCTGAGGTCTTGAATGTCACAGCCCTCATCCACTGTCTTCACACAATGGATTGCAGAGTCTGATGTGCCTCAGATACTCACCCTGTCCTCAGTTAGTGGTTCTGCATTCGCTTCATCAAGAATTATTTCCATAATGCTTAGCACTTGCTCAGCAATCGTCGCACCACCACTATCTTTACTCTCTTGCTCCGCCAGCAATGCCTGCAACACAAATATGCTTTAGTGCACAGATTACCTCCTATGTAGCTCATCACAAATAGTATTTCGCAATGTTACATATGGAATAAAAATATAGAATTTTAATAGAAAGAAAACTTGCAGAGGTGGAAATAACATAAGAAATGCTACACAAAAAAAAAAACAATGTCCATCTAGCTCGCCTTCCACCTTCCTGGCGGTCGGTCACATGCTCATATGTCCCGAACTCCCTATGTACTATAATCCCATAATGTTATTTCCTAAAAGAAAATTATCTAATCTGTGTTTGAAGGCATCAGCACTTCCTACGTCAACCGTCTCCCTCGGGAGCCTGTTCCACAGGTTCACTATTACTATTTGGAAATACACAGACAACAAGTCCCACCTGAATCATTACCCAGGGAGCTGCTCAATAATATTAAAAATCCTTGCATTTGATACAGTGGCTTTCACGTTGGGAGAACATTGGAAAGTGCTTCACAGGATGGAAGCAGCTGTGAAGGAAATTTTACTTGGGGGGGGAATTGCCGGCCAGGACATTGGGAGATACTCCCTTGCTCTTTTTGAATAGTGCCATGGAATCTTAATGTCAACTGGAAGAGACAGGTGGGACCTTGGAATGATTTTACAGAAGATCTCTGGATAATGGTAACCAACAACAACAAATTACATTTACACAGCGTCTTTCACATCAAGAGGACGCCCCAAGGCGCTGGACAGTCAGGGATCCTCACCCGAGCTGGTGGTTAGGTTCAGGAGGGTGGAGGCTGGGGAGGATATAGGTAGGAGGGTGACCGAAGGCACAGTCGAAGAGGAGGGTCTTGAGACGGGTCTTGAAGAAGGCAAGGGAGGGAGGGGGCAGAAGACTCACCAGGTTGAGTGTTCCCAACATGACGTTGAGTGGATTCATCTCTGGTTTGATCAGCTGCTGACGGTTCACCTTGACCTTCACACAATAACTGAAGAGTTTCAGCAGCACCTGAGGGGAAGAAAGGACAAAGAAATAACCTTATATGTCAGAATGTTACTGTGTATCAAATTGCAGCAATTACAAGGTTGAATAAAGTGCACTTGATCACTGAAACCCCTTAAAGGGGCTTACGACAAACTATCGGATCAAACAGATGTAAAGCACTTGGGAATTGTTGATTCGTATTAAGTAACGTGTTCAAGTACCCATTCCAGGGGCTTGCGTTCAAAGGTCACATCACAGGAAGCTTCCTATAGAAACACTCCAAACCAACCACTCACACTGAGAAGATGGCGTCCCTGCTTGAAGTCTTTGATTCCGGCCAATCGAGTCAGCATACACTCGAGACCACCGCACTGTGCCATCACCCCGGCCATTTTATACACCTCCTCCTCATCCTCCTCCTCATCTGCAGGGGAAGAGCAGAGCGATTGTCACATGTGTTCTGTAATACTTGAGCAGCCAATGTTGAACAATTCCATTCATAACAATCCTCCCCAACACCTGCTCCTCACGTTGATGGCAATGACTCTTTATTTTTTACCTGTAGTTGAATCTAGGGACTCGATAAATTCCTCTGTTGCATCTCCCAGAAGCCCTCTCATACGGTAGATTATACGCATCGGCTCTCCCTGGGTAAGATTGAAACCAATTTACTGAATAATCCCGAGCAATGTGTGCAAATGTCTCTTCAGCCTGACGGGTTTTAGTTTCTACTCCTGTAGCTCAGCGGTTGGAGCACTCGCCTTGCAAGTGAGAGGACCTGGGCTCGATTCCCAGGCAGTGCGAAACATTGGGCAACTTTCCTTACTCCATACCCTGAGCTGTCCTTTCTCCCCCATATCCGCGCCACAACCGGCACCGCCTTCCATCACCTCCGGAATGTCGCCAGACTACGCCACTACCTCACCCCTCACGCGGCTGAAACCCTGGTCCACGCCTTTATCACCTCAAGGCTGGACTATGGGAACTCTCTCCTCGCGGCCTTCCCGGCCCTCCCTCCACACTGCAGGTCATTCAAACTCTGCAGCTCGTGTACTGTCCCGCACCAGACACCGCGACCACATCACTCCCACCCTCGCTCACCTCCACTGGCTCCCCATCCCCCAGAGGATCGAATTCAAGATCCTCACCCTCACCTACAAGGCCATTCACGGCCTCGCTCCCTCCTATCTCTCCGACCTACTATCCCCCTACCTACTCGCCCGTACCCTCCGTTCCTCTGGCTCCGGTCTGCTCCACATCCCCCGCCCCAACCGCCCTACTATCGGTGGCCGGGCCTTCAGCCTCTCAGCCCCAAGGCTCTGGAACTCTATCCCCCATGAAGTCTCAAGACCTTTCTCTTTGACCGTGCCTTCAGCTCCCCTCTCGACTCTCTACCCCCTCCTCGCTCCCTCCCTCCCCTCCCCTGACCATTCCCCCCTCCTCACTCCCTCCCTTCCCTCACCCTGACCATTTCCCCCTTGCTCGGGTCCTGACCCAACTGTACAGCGCCTTGGGACGTCCTCCCGACGTGAAAGGCGCTCAATAAATGGAATCTTGTTGTTGTTGTTGTTTACGTAGCAGTAAGTAGGAACCCGTTTGTTAATCGATTGGTGAATCACTTTTTCGGGTGTAATAACTTCTTCAAAATAACTAAAATATCGGTTACTCAATCCATGACTGCTTGTAGGACACTGCTGTGCGCAATTAGCTGCCATGTTTTGCCCACAAAATATAGTCAATTCACTTTACAGTATATTCTGTGAAGACTTTGAGAAGTCTTGAAGACATGATAAGGTGCTATATCAAATGCAAAGATTATTATTATTATTACTCACTTCGTTGGCTGGACACCAGACTTTCTTGTACACTTCAGCCACCGGCAAGTCCAAGCTGATAATCTTATTATTAACCAAAAGCTGCGAAGAGAAGCAGATGGTAAATATAACATTCACCCAAAACTCTACAGTTGGTTACTTGCTTTCGACGCAGGTCCTATCAAATTGATCAAAAAATCAAATACTATTTTGCATCTAACTAGTTTCTGGCTTCCATTCTATCATAAGCCAAACATCAGAAATGGCAGGACCATTGGGTCGCGTGATGGAGCTCAGATAGGTAGGCTTGCTTTCTCATTGATTGAGACAATTATTATTACTATTAAGGGAGGGAGCTGCAAACGAGTAAGGGAGGGAGGGAAAAGTTGGTGAAGACTAGCTTCAGATGAGATTGAACAACTGAGTCAGCAGAGGGTGGAAGCATTCTGGGTGTGCGAGTGTGTGTGTGAGTGGCGTGCAGTTATCATCACATTCAGACAATAAATAGGTCCACATTGTCGCTGTTCGCCCAGAGCACTGTGTGAGCACCATTCCCTGCACCATTGCCCTACTCCATGCATTGAGGGTACCTCCATCCCGCTGTCATCCTCTAGCAGTGCCACCAAGTCACAATCCTGGCAGATCTTGTTTTTGATGTCTCTCATGAGTGGACCAATTCCTGGCTCGCTGCTGCTGTATGGATTTCCCGGCATTCTCCCTTGCAGGAAATCCTCTTGTTGTGGATCTTTTTCCAGAGTCACAAAAAATTCTGTCACCTCGTTTTCCTCCTGTCGAGAGAGCAGAGCTCAAATTTATCTCTTATGATCAGCAGGTCACTGGAGTTATTAAGAGTATTGACAATTTGCACCAATTTAAGTAAGGTCAATGATACAAGCTTGAACACATAAAATGGGGCTTGAACTCCCATGAAACCTGGTGGTTGTGAAATGCTAATGAGCTGATGAGCAATATAAATGCTCTCACTGTAGCTGAACTCCAGCACAGGGGTTTGACACAAGATTCACTTGTGGGCTTATTTTCAGTACAAGCGCTCTGGGACATTACCCTGCGTGAGGGACGCTATATAAATGCAAGTTGTTGTTTTTACAGGGGGTTCCATACTCACTGGGTAGATGATGCTGCAGAGTCGTTCAAAGATGAAGACTGGAGTCCTGTAATCATCCAGATTGTAGCGTTTGGCAGTTTCAATGCAAACGGCCATGAAAGCTTTGGTTTCTGATTCAGTTCCTGCAGAGATCAGTGTAGGTTAGCCCCGGACATAGGAATTGTTTTTTTTTAGGAAAAAAGATAGGAATATAAGGAAAGAAGGAAAGATATAGGAAAGTTGTATAGAAAAGAAGACATTGGAGTAAGTATTTGCTGTATCTCAGGTATTGTAATATAATAATTCTTGTATTTGATACAGCGCCTCATCACGTCTTCGAGATGTCTCAAAGTGCTTCACAGAATATACTGTAAAGTGAATTGACTGTATATTTTGTGGACGAAACTGTGTAGCTATATCCAACCTCTTGAAACCCAACATCGAGTCAGTAAATCAACCTGTTCTCCATGTGGGGAATGGGGCCAAGGCTGCAGAGCCCTAACGGATTTTTGGTTGATCATTGAGCAAGAACGTCTTGTTGATTTATATTGAAACACAGCAGCCAATTTGGCACAACAATGTCCCACAAACAGCCATGAAGTGATTGACAAGTTTTATCTGCTGATTATCGGCCAGGACACCAGGAGGAATCCCTTTCTCTTTTCGAATAGCATTGTGGAATCTTTAAAGTCCACCTGAACAGACAGACGGGACCAATCATTTCATCCGAAGGACATGACACAAATACCTGTTACCCAAGAGCACCTGTAATTCCATAACAACGTGACTGGAAAAGGAGCCGAGGAGAACAGGATACAGATGAGAGAACAGTTTTATAACAAAGAAATGTAAGACATTATACACAATACACTTTAGCCACAGTGCGTCCCACACGTTCTCAGGACAATCGGGAACGTAACAGCAGTGTTTTGTTTTGCTAATCGAAACAGGACGAGCATTGGACATATGATCACCTGTCGTCATGTCCTCTAGCATCTCCAGCAGCATGTCCTGTGTTTCATCGATCAGCTTAGTCCGTTGCACCACCAGTTTCCTCAGACACAAGTATCCGTTCAGCACCGTCCCCACCAGCCGGCTCTTAAAGTGACGTTTGATGGATTCGACCTCCACAAAGGATGAAAGCAGCGCTAGGAGAAAGGACCAGAAATACGTGTGTAGGCACAGTGCTCATCAGGCTGTGACCTATTCCTACAATAGCTTACTATGGATACTCTTGACACTAAACTACTGTGCTCCAGCTACAGGTAATTCGGGGTGAAGCTCTGTGTATAAAATACCTGTCAAGCTTTTCAGTGCATATCCTTGCTGCAGGTCTGTGCTCAATGTCGCCTCTTCCAGGGCAAGCAAATGGGCAATTTCCTAAAACACAAATACATTGTTTAGATCAGAGACAAGAGCACCCTGGTCACAGAGCTCCCTCCACTCAGCGGGCTCTGGCCTGCTTCATGTCTCCCACCTTGCCTGCCACACCATTGGCGGGCCTTCAGCCCCCACTCTCGGGAACTCCATCCCAGTCACTCCGCCTCGCCCCCTCCCTCGCCTCCTTCAAAACCCATCTCAAGACTAGACCTTCCTCTTTGACCGTGCCTACGGTCAACCTCCTACCCCTACCCTCCCCAGCCTTCCACCCCTTCTGATCCCAACCACCAGCTTGGGTGAGGATCCCTGACTGTCCAGTGTTTTGGGACGTCTTCCTGATGTGAAACGCGCTGTTTAAATGTTTGTTCAAAAAAAAAATTCCTCCTGTGAATATTCTACTGGATTGAGATAATGAGCAGGAGTCACATGCCTTGGTGATGAGGTTCCCGATGTGGGGCAGGACTCCGCGAGCAGCGAGGTAAATCTTCCACTGAGCAGGTTTGATGAGTTTCTGATAAAGGGAGAGGTATTCCGCAGCACATTCGCCAGCTACGCTCAGTTCGTCCAGGTAACTGAGAATAAAATGCAAAGGTGATTTCTGCTCTGAGCGTTATGTCTGCGCTCATACCATGGCAGCCATGTAGCTGAGAAAACTCCTGTAAGTAAGGGGATTCCCGCAACTCTATCCATCTCCCAGGGTAATTCTGCAATAGACCACCATTAGACTGTACCCAACCCACTAACGTTCAGCTGCTGTGAGTACCTGGTGAGAAGGTCGAGGACCTGCTGCTTGCGGCTGGGGATGGTTGTCAGAGCCTCCACAATGGTGCATGCGGCATGGCGAGCAGCTTGGGTGGCAGGAGTGAACAGAACCTGAGGAACAAACAGTGCTAAATTACTGAGAATACAGATATCACTCAAGCAGTGTGTCACCTACAGCTACTCCAGCAGGCTGGAGGATCATTCTCCCTGCCTGAGGTCACCAGGGCAGTGTGGAGGATGTAACGCACAGTGAAGGCATCGGGACATGCAGTGATGAGGTCTTGAATGCTTTTCTATGAAGCAAGTGAATTATGGCTTTAGGGAAGAGCTCAACTTATTATTTATTACCATTACCTGTCGAAGCCAGTTATTGTGCCCCAGTTTGAGGTCAAGTGGTGCGTTCCTCTTCCCTCGTTTACTGAGGTATTGCTTCCACCTCCATGTGTACTTCTCCATCAGATACAAGCGCCTCAGCTCCATTTTACTTGCTGTTATTCCAGGCGTGTCCAGACCTGAAAAGAGGAAATGCGTGATAACAACACAGACACACAACAACCTTCACTTTGAAGCTAGTATGGACTTGTTAGCATCAACATGACTGAAGGACAGAAATGCTACGACTCGTGGAAAACAAAGCCAAAAAGTTTCTATCACTTCATTCTAAAGGGAGGCCACCGTATCTACACAACACATTGCTAACAAAGCTGTTTTGTTATTGGTTTCAAATTCCAGCTGCTGAAAATCGCTTTCCAGAATACAATTTCTCACTGGTACCACATGCAGTAAAGTCCAACCTGGACCCAATACCTGTAGCTCCTGTAGTTTAGTGGTTAGGGCACGCGCCTTGCAAGAAAGAGGACCCTGGTTTGATTCCCACAAAACTTTGGGCAGTTTCCTTACACCACACACCTCTTTACCTAGCAGTAAGTGGGATCCCGTTATTAGTCAACTGGTGGATCGCTTTTCCGGGGCTAATAGTTTGTTAATTTTAAAAAAAAATTGGTCACTTTATCCACGACTGTTTGTGGGACACTGCTGCGTTTTGCCTACAAAATATACAGTTAATTTACTTTATAGTATATTCTGTGAAGTGCTTTGAGACGTCTCAAAGACGTGATAAGGCACTATATCAAATGCAAGAATTATAACTTCACACACTACTCTGGGGTACACATGCACACAAGATACTGCAGATACAAGAACATTCAAATCTAACACACCCAAAGATAGGAACAGGAGCAAAGCATCAATCGTGAACAAATGCCATAGCTGTACCTCTGGCTGGTAGGCATTTCTTCCATGTCTCATACGATGCCTTAGGGTCTTTCTTAAGCCACGCCTGAGCTTGTGCATGTATCTCATTGCTGTATGGTTTCACTGTGGTGAGTGTGTCAATTGAGATATCCTTCAAAGAACATAAACAAAGTGATAAAATGCCAAAGAAAGTAGTTGCTTGGGCCTCAGACCAAGAGGTATAGAAAGTATGTAGAATATAAAGGATGTATTATATATGTATAGTATATAGAAAGACGCCAACAGCCTGCGAGAGCACGCCTGGGCTGGCTGATGCAGGCACATACCTTGTTCTTCTTGCTGGTTGGGGCAGGTGGTTTAATCAGACGTTGCAGAATACGTAGACACATCAATGTGATGTTCTCCACAACCACCGGAGTCTTAATATTCACAGCCATCAGATACAGACTGAGTGCTAAACAGGGAAAGAAATCTCATCAGTTAAATCTAGGGCACTCTGTGCCTAGCATTTGTAAGAAATATTGTGAATTTCTCTCTCACACCGAGACTCACCACATCTCAGGCGCAGCTCCCAACAAGCATCCTCCTTAGAGATGGAATCAGTCAACAGCAGCATCTCGTACTGAAGGCTGCCAGCCTGCAACACACAGGGGTTCACTGGAGGCAACATTGCAAAATAAATCCAGCCCAAAGCTTGTCTCAAGAGCCCTCACTTCCCCCAGTTTCTCCTCTTCATTTGAGGGCTGGGCTGGTGACCACAGTGGTTGGGGATGGAGGCAGCGCACTCTCTGCCCACTCTCTGGAACTCCATCCCACAGCCCCTCCTCCTCCTTTAAGACCTGTCTCAAGTCCCTCATCTTTGAATGTGCTTTTGGTCATCCTCCTACCCCTACCCTCCACCAATCCTGATCCCAACCACCAGCTCGGGTGCGGATCCGATTGTCCAGCGCCTTGGGACATCCTCCTGACGTGAAAGGCACTGTGTAAATGTAATTTATTATAGTTGCCTCTTTCGAAAGACTAATTTCTCTGCGTGAACCAAGAACAAGTTCCAGCAGGATGTTGTGTGCCTGACGCCAAGCATCGAGCTGTGTATTTCCAGCCTGTGTCTCTGTGAAAGAGGGAGAATCCCAGGCTGATTTTTCACCTCATTAACCCAGGGACACTTTGTTATCCCCATCACTATACAACTCGAGATCTGCATTGATCCCGATTAGCAGCTGTGAACTTTGCCCCAGAGAGTTGTGGAGCTGGAATCAATGTTTAAATGATAGGCAATTTATTTAGGTTGTAGATTTATTCAGGAGGTTGGTGAATGGAAGAGACATTAGGATTGAAAGATCCGTGAAGATCTAATTAAACTGATGGAATAGGCTCAAGGAGCTGAATGGCCTCCTGTTCCTCCTTTCCTAGAAGTTTTCTGTTGTGTACGGCACCAAATGATGCTTTCCTTACTCACCAGATCGGGATTGGCCCAGTGCCCCTTGAGTGCCGTTGAGACCTTAGCGATGATAAGATCGTTCATTTGCTGTGTCGCTTCAGTGTTATCTCTACAATTGCAAAATAAAGTCCCTTCAGTTACTGCAATAACAAGCCTAAACATATGGATCAGTCCATCGTACTCTCACATCTGGGGCAGGAGGTGGTGGTTTATGCCCATTATTATTATTATTTGGGGAATTGAGCTCCCGAGATCTTTAAAGAACAGGAGATGGGACCTTGGTTTAATGTTACATCTGAAGAACTGCAGCTCGGACAATGCAGAGTTCCCCTAGCACTATCCTGAAACCAGGATCAGGAGATATAATCTGTATTCACCTGAAAAACCTTGGTCTTGTCTATCCAGTATTCCTACACCTGGTCTGAATTGAAGCATTTGTGGAATGGTTTTGTAGCAGAGGAGAGAAAACTCTGGGACTCCCACAGATGAAAGACCTGACTGAGTGTCAGCAGAGGGGAATGGGGGGGGGGTTACCTGCTGTATTGACACAAGGCAGCAGGTAGATGATGTTGAACAGACAACACTTGGGAGAGGATTCACTGTGACACACACGTTCACAATGAGGAAGTGTTGCCAACACATAGCAAGAGCAACACCAAGTGGCCAGCAACAGACAGACACTGGCTCCACTATGAGTTAATTTAGACGATAATACTTGGTTAGATATTATCACGAGAGTTTATGCTGGATTATTTAAAACAATCTGGAACACTCAGCAGAGAGGCTTTCGTTTCATTCATCCCAGCGGTGACTACATTTTGCCCACAAACTATACAGTCAATTCACTTTACAGTATATTCTGTGAAGCACTTTGCGACGTCTCAAAGGCGTGATGAGGCACTGTATCAAATGCAAGGATTATTATTAGTTAGGAACTATCTCTCGTTGCACCATAAATCAATGCCGACCAGTTAGCCACAGTATGGCAGCTTCCACCCCTCTATCCTTACCGAGTTAACAGGCACATCAACTGCCTGACCTCCTCTCTCATGGAAGCTGTGCCGCGACGCAGATTGTAGTCAAAGAGCTCGCGGATCAGTCCCTGGGACACCAGGATCTGACGGATGGTGCTGTTGGTGGCCAGGGCTCGAAGCAGAGTGATGCAGTGCTCGGTGACCGCAGAGGCACAGCCGTAGCACTTGGTGGAGGAGGTGTGACCGCAGCCGAGCACAGACAGAGCCCGGTACTGACTTGCGGTCAGCGTGGGCTGCACGTTGGACCGAGAAGATTTGGTCGCGGCCTCTCGCTGTTGGAGATCATATTCGAGCAGCTCCTTTCGTGAAGCCAGGACTTTCTGGAGAGAAAAAGGTGGGAACCGTCAGTCAGGCAAATGGAGCGTCGGAGACCTTCACCCAGAGATGCTTCCAGCGACAATGAAATCCATCTGAAAAAGCCAGTCTTCTATCCGCGCCACCCCCCACCGTCCCCAACCACGGCTTTAAATCAATTGTATTTGTCACCTGAATTATTTTGGACAGCTCATCGAAGGAGGTCTTGCAGTCGCCGCAGTATTCCTGGGCCAGCTGCTGGATGTAGCGGTTCACGCTGACAGCTGTGGAACCGATCCCAGCAGCAGCAGCGGAATCCTCCTGAAAACAAGTCAGAAGTCACCCCATCACTTAGAATAATAATAATAATCCTTGCATTTGATATAGCGCCTGATCATGTCTGCGAGATGTCTCAAAGCGCAGAATCTACTGTAAAATTAATTGACTGTATATTTTGTGGGCAAAAATGATGAATATGCAAGATGTATTTGAAAGGATTCAGGAAGCTACAAATAGAGATAGTGCAACTGCAGGTTCGACTAAGACCTCAGAGGCTGAGATCGACATAAAAATGACACAAAACTGATCCAAATCTCATTCCCTAAACTCACACTGACCAGGGAGAAGCCCTAGCATAAAGGGATCAGCAGCTTTAGTTTGTAATTGGTGACAAATATGGTAAATAAGTATATTGATTGTGACAGACAATTTTTTCTGCAGTGAAATTTAAACAAGTGACTGCTTGCTCTGGGGTAGCAGAGTTACAGTATTTTGAATGTGCTGACGTAGTAACAGGACAATATATTGAACTCTCCATACTTCCCCTGATGCGATGCGATTCCTCACTTCAGTTTCCTGTCCCAACCCAGAAATACCTTCCTCGTACCTGTGGTTTCTCAGGAGCCGCCTCACTGACTTTGACTAGCAGCGTCTCCAGCTGTGGCCGGTGCCCCATCAACTGGTGATAAACACGATCAGCTTTATCCAGCAGCGTGTTAATGTTGGTCACGGCCTGCGTGGGAAAATACAAAGTAAATGGTTAGAAAGCGGTAAACTGTTAAGATACATTTGTCGCATATTTCGAAGACGTGTTGAGGCGCTACATCAAATGTAAGGATTATGATTATGATATTTTGCGGTGCCAGATGTTCATCTAATTACATCTGCACATCAAAGCCTATAATTATACAGCCTCACACACACTACCCCACATCTAACAGAGGCCGAACAACAACCTTTCAGGAATACGCAGCAGGTCAGGCAGCAACTACGGAGCAATGCTGGCTGACCATTTTTCTCTTCATAGATGGTGCCTGACCTGCTGCGTGTTTCCAGCGACTTCTGTTTTTATTTCAGATTTCCAGCATCTGCAGTATTTTGCCATAAGTCATATCTATCAATGGGTCAAGTCCTGTCTCGATTCTGGGACATTAGAGTGTCATACAGCCCTCGTCTCACCTTCTTACGGTCTTCTTCGTTTTCGATGGGATCCACAGCGCAGCAGGGCTTGGCGTACAGCATGAAATCAAAGCGAGCGTATTTACAGAACCCACACGCATTGCACAAGAATGGATCCTTCTCGTCGTAGTTAATAGACCTAAAAAGACAGCAGTTACGTTACCCCAGGTTCACAGGTTAAGAACCATTTTCCCCACAGCTCCAGAGTGGCACTCACCTGCACTTGTGGCACTGATACACGTTCTCTCCACAGTTCCCGCAGACACCAGGATTCGCGGGGACCGAGGCACTGCACCGTGGGCACTGCAGCGTCTCCGTCGAGGCCTGGTAATTCTCATAAAAATCTGAAAACTCAATCATCAGGTTGGATGCGACAATGGGGAGTGGGAGATCGATCTTGACCTCAGTTTGACCAGGCGTCAGCTGCACTTTCTTGGCTTTGTGCCAGCGAGCGGGCCTGGAGGGAGAAAACATCACACGAGTGTGAGGGGCAGATACTCAAGAACATAAGAAGTGCTAGACGAAAAAAGATCAAGGTCCACCCAGTTTGCCTTCCACCCTCCTGGCGGTCGCCTGCACGTATGTCCCAAACTCCCTATGTACCATATCCCATCATGTAATTTCCAAAAAGAAGATCATCTAATCTGTGTTTGAAAGAATCAACACTTTCGGCTTCATTGTCTCCCTAGGGAGCCTGTTCCACAGGTTCACTATTCGCTCGGTGAAATAGTGTTTGCGTAGATTTGCTCTGAATTTACTCCCCCTCTGGTTTTACTATTCTGGACAAGTTGGAACAGCCTGTCATGATCTATATTCTCTCACCCCCTTTAGAATCTTAAAGACATTAATCCCGTCACCTCTCAAACACCAATATAATTCAGTTCAACCACAAATAATGTTTAAACTATTTGGTACATTACTAAACTCCTAACAAATCAGCCACCCTGTTCTTAAGTGCTTCCTGTTCCACCACTGATGGCCACACTTTCAACCACTATGCCCAAAACTCTTGTTCTATCCCTCCGCCTTGCCCCTTCCTTCTCCATCTTCAGGTCATGCCTGAAGACCTTCCTATTCGACCACAGCCACCTCTCCCCTCATCGGTGTCGTGTTCTGCCACTGTCAAGTGCTCTGGGATGCTAGTTGGCATGAGGAGCACTATATAAATACAAATTGTTGTGGTTGACTACTTGCAATTTATGCACGGAATCTGGTGACACAGCCTGATTCTATAATTTACAAACAAATCTCTGAGCCACGTCGCTGGTTCCCGATCAGAGGTAGAGAGCGGGCAAATGGATGAACGCTCAGTGGCGCCGCAGTGGGTGAGGTGCGCAGGACTCACTTGTTTTTGAGCTCCACGATGGCCTGCACCGTCCTGTTGTTGTAGTACAGGTTAATGGTGCGAACCATTTTGGTACGTTTCAAGTCGCCGATCTTCACCGTGACCTTGCTGATGGTGTGGCTGCCGATCAGCTTCACTACCTGCTGTGTGGTTGTGTACCGAGTGTCCACCTTGATCGACGAAAGTTTGATGTTCTGAGAAAAAAAAGTTTTTTTTAAAAAAAGCTAAGCAACGGTCAGCAGCCTGCCACACCGAGCACAGGTGAGGGGAAGAGTAGGGGAACGCAATGTAACCGCTCAACGCACATCACATGGGCTCAGATGCAGCAGTGAGGCAGAGCCCCGAACACTGACAAAACATTTTAAGTTGTGCCCATTTGGGAAGATCACAGGTAACGCTAGGCCCGTTCGAGCACGAACTTTGCCTGAACAGCGCCAGAGCAGTTTCCTCCCTTCGCTCGGTTGCCGAGTAGCCTCCTCCCTTGCTGAATCTTCCTCGAGTCTAAAGTGCATGAGTATCTGCGTTGTCAGCTTTCGACTAGAATAGGTGGTTGGTGACTGTATGAACCTGGTGGAGATCTCTCCCCCAAACAATATAAAAGTACATTCGTTTAGCGTCTTTCACATCGGGAGGACATGGAACATAGCTTATTTACAATGCAATCAAAGGCATCAAACTGGCTTTACAAACAGCAGCGGGTGGCACAGTGGAGGTGATATCACCTTAGAGAACAAACATATAGGGAGGAGAGACGAGCATAAGGTCGGATGAGAATCTTTCACTTTGATCGAAGCATTTGGTACTTACAGAAAACGGCACCTCTGGGTTATTGCACACAAGGCAGGGATCACTCTCCAGGAAATAGCCGTCAAACTCCACCAGTCCAGAAAGCATGCTGGAGACGAGAACAATGTGTCAAGATCAGTCCAAATAAATCAGCATAACGTCTGCTCCCACTAACACACAGTATCATTCTCTCAAATTCATGGGCTCTACAGGAATAAATATGACGCTCTGTGGTAAAAGAGTAACATGGAGTAACATCACTTACTTATAGATGTTGGAGTTGGGATGGTTGGTAAGAATGTGGTTCTGAGTACGAAGAATCTCCACAGCCTTGTGCGAATATTCTTTCAACTGGGACAAGGATAGAAGCAAATATTATTGCAGCCGAGTCTAACGTCTGAATAACAACAAGGAGTCAGGGAGCGCCCTTCATGCAGGTAGCGTCTCGGAATGCTTAACAGCAGCGTAGCTTGAGCTGACCCGGAAAAGTGGGGGGGGGCGGGGAGGAGGAGGTGCCCGAAGCCACCTCAGTGAGGAAAGTCTTTAGGTGTGATTTGAAGATGGGCAAAGAGATGGCAAAACGGAGGAATTGAAGCAGGAATCTCCAGAGATTCGGGGCATAGTGGTTGAAAGCACGACCACCGATTGTGGAGCAGGAGGGATGAGGTACAGGGAGCACATCCTGCCAGCTGAGCAAAGGTGATGGGTAGAGGATGGGGTGTGAGCAGACAAGAGAGATACGGAGGTGCTAGGCCGAGAAGAGATTTAAAAGTGAGAGTATCTTGAAATCAATCTGTTCTGCAATAGGGAGCCAATGGAACCTGACAAGAAATGGGGTGATGGTGGTGCGGAGACCGCTAAGGTGAAGCCATAGGTGGCAGAGATTTGAATCATTTGAACCGTAATAGTGGAGCTGGGGAGAATGCAAGGAGTGCGTTGGAAAAATTGAGGTGGGAGATGACAAAAATATGAATTAGAATTCGGTTCGGTGAGTCTGAGGGACACACAGGGAAGGGCAAGGAGTTTGGGACCATAGTGAGAAGACATTGACAGAAGTCAAGGAGGATGGCTTCCTTGGCTGAACAGAACTCACTGTGAAAACCCCAAACACTTCACCTTTTTCTCTGTCTGTGGGGTTTTCAGTGAGAAGTATCCAAGTAGATCCACAAACTGCGCTGCCTTGCGTCCGTACGCGGGGAGCTCTGGCCAAATGGACCACATCAAGTCCAACAACAGCTCCTGCTGGGATTTTCCAGAACTCCTACATATACCAGACAAACAGGACAATGAGAAACACACAAGACATGCCTGAGCTGTGCAATCACTGTGAGTTTAACCAGCTGTAGGCCTCACCTGTAGATGTGCAGGGTCAGACAGTGAGCTTGCCAGCGCACAGATGAGGAGTTTGATTCCAGGAGGAAACAACGTAAAAACTGGATGAGAGTTTCTTTATCTGCAAACTTATTCAGCTGATTGACCAGAGCTGTGCAGAGCTGATCCTCCTGACTGTTTGCGCTCTCTGCCAGAATTAAAGGAGATAAGAAATACATTATCGGCACACAATTAAACCACTGAAGGTCTATAATCCAATTACTCCGAATGGCACCATTCCCAACTTTGAGCCTCGGTATCAAAACAGATAAGATAAGATAGCACAGGCCATAAAACCTGCGCTAGTGACGATTATTATTCTTATTTACTTAAATATTGGATGCATATTCCCTGTTGTTGTGGGTTGGAGCAGTGCAAAGTATTGAGAAGCTTAGCACCCCTTACAACTAGCGACAGGACAGTGGACTCTCCTCACCTGCCCATTAGCAGATTGTCGCTGCAGGAAGCAAGGTATCAATGGTTCCGCTAGTTGCAGCTAATGAAATATCCCAAAAGAACATCTGACATTGTAACATGACCAACTCTGCAATTCATGTGCAGTTAATATCCAATTATTTCCATTTCTTTCCCTAGGATTTCCTCAAAGTTACCCATTTTCTGAAGGTTTAGCATTTCCAAAGGATCTCAAACCTCTTTTATCTTGCGTCACACTTCAGTTATATATAATTTTTAAACACATATGTTTATCTACACATGATCAGTGTGTATGTTTTGGTATGTAACCAGTGAATATGTGAAGTATCGGGTACTCAAATGGTGGGTGTGCTTTTCTTCACCTACCTTCCTTCTCCCTCTCGCGATCCTCTTTCTTGCTCTTTTTGCTGGAAGACTTCGACTGAGAGACAGACTGGCCGGTGCTGGAGGCAGTGGGTCCTGCCCCTGTGCCACTTGTGTTGCTGGATGATGTGGCAGCGAGAACCTTACTCCCACACAGGGCACAGGACAGCAGCTGGAGCAGAACTGGGGACACTCCCTCATCCACAAGGAAACTCACTTGGAGCAAGAAATACAGAACAGCTGGGGAGGAGAGAAAGGCGTCAGAGAGCAACACAATGAGATATTGATTGAATTCTTAACGCAGGAAGTTTAAAATTGGAAAATAACATTTAAAAGGTAAAAACTTGTTACAAACATTACAAAATTCCATGAATGAAGAGGATGGACAGAGGATTTGGGGAGTTTACTGAAGGCTGAGAGCTAAATTTCCCCCCCGCGCTCCCCCACCCCCAGGTCGATCATCCTATTAAACATCCCACAAAACTATTGGGATGTTTAATAGGATGATAGACTGAGAGGTTACAGAACTGAGAGGTTACACCTGTCAGGAGAGGCTGAACACGCCTGGTCTATTTTCTCTTGAAAAGAGGAGGGTAAGGGGTGACCTGATAGAGGTCGTTAAAATTATGAAAGGTTTTGATAGGATAGACATAGGGAAGGTGTTTCCACTTGTGGGGGAGACCAAAACCAGGGGCCATCAATATAAAATAGTCACAAATAGATCAAATAGGGAAGTTAGAAGAAATGTTTTCACACGGAGAGTAGTGGGAATGTGGAACATGTCCACCACAAGGAGTTGTTGAGGCAAATAGCATTGATGTATTTAAGGGAAAGCCAGAGAGGTACGTGAGGGAGAAAGAAATAGAAGGTTATGCTTGAAGGCTTAGTTGAGGAAGGACAGGAGGAGGCTCATGTGAAGCATAACTAACTCGAGATCACAGATTCAAAATAGTCTCTAAAAGAAGCCGAGGGGAGGTGAGAAGACATTCTTTCACGCAACGAGTTGTTCGTATCTGGAACGATTGCCTGAAAGGGCGGTCGAGGCCGATTCGATAACTACTTTTAAAAACGCGGTGGATGGGTATTTGAGGAGGACGGGTCTGCGGGTTATGGGGAAAGGGCTGGGGAGTGGGATTGACATTACATTGCTCTATTCAAAGAGCCGCACAGACTCGATGGGCCAAATGGCCTCTTTTTGTGCTGTACGATTCTATGATAAACACCAGCATAGACCAGTTGGGCCGAATAGCCTGTTTCTGTGCTGTATTCTAATGCACTCTAAGGTATTCTATTGGCTGCTACGGTTTGCCTACAAAAATACAATCACTGTAATTCCTGCGAAGTGTTTTCAAGCTGTTCTACATTCAGAAGATTGGTTTATTGATATCCAGCAGCAACAGCAGGAATACTTACAATCGTCCTTGAGACAGAACTTCTGCCAGTTGATGGTCCGCTGGCTTGCAATCTCTGCACAGGCCTTTAAATGTTCCATCTGCAACAACCAAGTGTCAAGCTCAGCCCACAACAGCATAATAGCAACCTCAAAATCAGCTGTGGCACAGACAACGACAAACTATATTGTCAGACAGAGCTAAAGCACAAGTTAGAAACAAACTGAAGGATAAAGATCATACATAAACCCCATCACCATGATCTTAACATTAACAATTCAAACAGCGTTGGAGATAATAATAATCCTTGCATTTGAAATAGAGCCTTATCACGTCCTTGAGACGTCTCAAAGCGCTTCACAGAATATAATGTAAAGTGAATTGATTGTATATTTTGTGGGCAAAACACGGCAGCCAATTGCGCACAGCAGTTTTCCACAAACAGTAACGGATTGAGTGATCAAACTATTATTATTTATTTTTGAAGGGATTATTATCGCTGGAAAAATTATCTGCCAATCGACTAAAAACCGGGTTCCTACTTACTGCTAGGTAAACAGAGGAGTGTGGAGTAAGGCAAACTTGCCCAACATTTTGCCCTGCTGGGAATCAAACCCAAGTCCTCTCACTTGCGAGGCAAGTGCTCTAACCACTGAGCCACAGGATTCCACATGAGATGTTAAAACTTTATCATTATCATTTCCTCTTCATTACAGAGCGACCAATGGTGGGATGTGCCAAGACAGGCCTACAGGGTGTTATACTTAATAATAATAATCCTTACATTTGATATAGTGCCTTATCACGTTGTTGAGACATCTCAAAGTCCTTCACAATATACTGTGTTCCATATACAGAATATACTGTAAAGTGAATTGACTGTATATTGTATGGGCGAAACACAGCTGCACTCACCAGGCTAATCAATGTGTCGTACTGGAGGGCAGACCCTGATGTTGCCGTCACCACAACCCCTCGCAGGAAGATTCCCTGCTCCTCCAGCAGCCGTTTAATCCCTCGCACGTGTGAGTCTAGCGTGTGCAAGTCACGCAGCTGCCGGTACTTCTCCTTCGATCCACAGATGAACAGCAGAAGCTTCCGAACTTGCCGACGAACAAAGGGAGTCTGCTGGATCATCAGATACTGGAACGAGCAGAACATGACCGTTAGAGAAGTGGCCCAACACCATACCATCCCTCTCACTGAGACGGACACACACGCACACACACCCCCCGACGATATGTTGCACAACTGTGAACCTCTCACCTCCGAGAGGAAATAGAACCAGGAGTGGTCAAAGATGGGTGGTGGAATTCGCGTGTTGGCGTCTGCGATTTTCTTGATCTGGTAAGGTAATCGCAGGACCATCTCCGTCAGGAGCTGCGAATACGCCTCGAATACATCAGCAGCATGTCCCTGCAAGCCAGCCACACAGGAGAAAGACTCAGTGTTAAACTCGCAAGATTTCATATGGTCAATACTCTCTCCAAATTTACAACCCCTCTCCGGCCCCTTGCCTCACACTCGGGCCTTTACCTTCACATACTGCCGCAAGAAGAACGGGCTCATATCTGGTGGAGACGACGAGGTATGTGGTTTCAGCAGTTGACTGGTTGTTACAGCCTCCTCCTCCCCCTGCTGCATTTTCCAATAATCCAGCAGCGATTTAAGGACATGAAGACAATAGTCAATGGCTCCCGAACTTAACAGAGCGGTGGCTGTTGCGTTGGAGATCAACGAGGAGGACTGATGGAAGAACAAAACTACAATCAGTTGCTTGGTCCATAGCAAACACCAAGGTGCATCTCTGCCTAGGAGAGCACAAGTAAATGCTGTAGTGAAACAATCTCTGAACTATGGATTTGGGCAAAAGCAACAACCTACCTCAGAGGCAGATTTGGAACCAGATTTAGTTCGAGACATGAAGACGCTGAGAAGCCTCATAATCACCAGATGCACCTCGTTGAGTGGATTGCGATCATTTTTTTTGGAGACATCCTAGTCAGGAACAGGAGGATTTAGAATATTAATCCCGAAACGTGCAACAGTTTATTTCAGCATTACTGTTGTGCTAAAGAAATTATAACTCTATCACACAGTGCCATCTCTCAGCTGATGTGCAGAGTTGCAAAGTCGATGGCACCCAAGCTTGGAACACACTTTGTGTCAGTTTCCTGCCATTTCTAAGGTGGTAATGAAGCGGAATGGTGTGTTTGCTCCTCGCTGAGACACGTGTCATATTCTTGACAAAAGGTTGTGATAGAATGCTGGCAGAAAGAAAGAAAACAGTTGCATTGGGTCGCAAAATGCCGCTACCTTCTTGTCCATGCCCAGCTCTGCAATGAACTGGGACAGCAGGTTATCCAAGGCCCCTTTATCCTTCTCATCTTCTCCATCCAGGTCAGCAGTCAGCATTAAGATGACCTGTTAGATGTAAGAGAACAGATAGACATCATTGGCCCCATGACCACCTCTCTTCCTCTCTCCCGAACCCACCCCCTCCCCCCACACCACCACCCCGGGGTTTAATTCTATGAACATTCCTGCGTCTGCTTCAGTAAGAAGGCGAGGTCTGTGGGGGGAGCTGGTTCTCACCTGCATGTAGGGGATGGCACGGACACCTCCCACGTGCCGCAGCTGTGGCAGATGTTGTAAGAGCCTCTCAAGCAGCATCAGATGCACCGTGTGGAGCCTGTGGCAGGAGCAGAGTTAATGATCCACAATCAGAGCCCTATTAATAACTTGCTATTAATTTCCCCCACAAAAATATACAGTCACTACACTTTACGGTATATCCTGTGAAGCGCTTTGAGACGTCTCGAAGATGAGATAAGGCGTTATATCAAATGCAAGAATTATTATTATTATTAATTCTGCTTTGATTTGAAGTGTAAAATCTCAGCCTTACACTGAAACTCACCTATTACTGGTATGGAGGTCACTCTCAGTCTCTGCTTCTCCCTCAGAGCCCTCCCCTTCCTGCTGCCCTGTGGTGGTGCTGATGGCTCCCGTGCTGGAGCTGACACTGCCAGGACCAGCAGGATGTCCCTCTGCTGTCGTATCTCCATAGGCACTGCTGCGCCCAGACACTGGGGAAACAAAGGCCATTGAACCATAGATTCTTCTGTGCTGAAGGATTGATCCATGCTCTGCTACAGATTTATCTATCCCCCATCCCCCCCACAACTGGCCTACACACACGTGGACACACATACACAATACACAACAACTTGCATTTATTTAGCACCCTTCACGTGGTGTCGCATCCCGGAGCGCTTCAGTGGTGAGTCTGACAATGAGCCAAGGGGATAGGGAGGGGCGAGGTGACTGTAAGCATGATCAAAAAGGAAGGTCTTTAGGCGGGATTTGAAGGTGAGGAGGGAGGGTGCAAGGCAGAGGAACAGGGAACACACACACTATGTACTTTAAGTCAGTTTCTCACCGCTGTGCTCTCCAGCGACTGATCAACAGCACTGCCCCCGCTCTCTGAGCCCACACTGCCTCCATGCTCAGCAGGTGATGTGCGCAGTGTTGATCCGTCTGTTGCTGCTGTGCTTCCTTCATCATCAGAGGCTGGAGCTAAAAGCATAAGAACGTCTGTTACAGGAAGACACTGTCCCTGCACTGGAACAAGGCAACTGAACCAGATATGCGCACATCACACACTGGGGGCAGTTTGGGCAGCATTGCTACTGTTGTTTAAAGGCTGACATGTTGAAATTGGAAACCAGAAAGGCTCTGGCTCCTGATGGTATCTATTGGAAAAATCTCTATCCAATTCTGAATTGTATTTATTGGCATAATCTTTAATTGCACTGAAGCCATTATGTATAAAAGGGCTTGAATTCCCCACATCCCTAAACATCACATCACATAAACACGCCTCCATTAACCTAGCAGTAAGTCGGATCTCCCAGTTGTTAGTCGATTGATGGATCGCTTTTCCGGGGATAATAATCCCTTAAAAAACTAATATAATTTAGTCACTCAATCCACGGCTGTTTGTGGGACACTGTTGTGTGCGATTGGCTGCCGAGCTTCACCCACAAAATATACAGTTAATTCACTTTACAGTATATTCTGTGAAGTGCTTTGAGACGCTTTGAAGACGTGATAAAGCGCGATATCAAATGAAAGGATTATTGTGCCTGTTAATCTCCTTTACTATTTGACGCCTGAAGTGACAACAGAACACTGTTGTCCTCCTCTCCTACCACACGTGGTGAGTACAGTTACCTGAGGCTGTGGTATCAGATAGTGTTCCTGCGTCGAGGGAGGAGGAGCTGGGAGCTTGGCCGGACAGGCCCAGGCTCTGCAGGCCCAGCGCACTGCTGCTGCTGCCTGTGGGAGAGAACTCAGCATCAGCAACACATGCAGATCAGTGACTACCAACGTACGGTTTCTGCTGAGCTCAATCAAACCAGCTTCTCCCATAATAAGCAAAACCATATCCAGACACGAGTGAGAGACATTGGAATGGTTATCAATGTAGAAGTAACCAACAATTTGCATTTACACAGCGCCTTTCATGTCAGGAGGACGTCCCAAGGCGCTGGACAGTCAGGGATCCGCACCCGAGCTGGTGGTTGGGATCAGGAGTGGTGGAGGGTGGGAAGGGTAGGGTGGGTAGGAAGGTGGCCGAAAGCAGAGTCGAAGAGGAGGTTCTTGAGACGGGTCTTGAAGGAGGCAAAGGAGGGGATGAGGCGGAGTGACTGTGGGTGGGGGCAGAGAGGCTGAAAGCCCACCTGCCAGCCAATGGTGCAGGAAAGGCAGGGGACGTGAAGAAGCTCTGTAGGAGCAAGGCTCTGGGTACCTTGCTGATCTTGCTGCAAGCTCAGAGCGATGGCCAGCTCCACCATGGTCTCATCATCGGCATCGGGTGGGATGTCCAGCATCGGGGGGAAGCCCTCTGCCCCGGCCAGCAGAGCCTCCAGCGGAGACGGGTTCCCATTGGTCACATTTTCAGCCGATTCCAAAACCATTGACTCTGACTGGAAAACACAACAATGGCGACTGACTGTGTGGCCCCCAGTGAAACACAGGAAAACAGGACAAGGCCATTCAGCCCATCAAGCTTGCTCCTCCAGATTATTAGATGTTAGCCAATCTGTTAATCCCAATGGTATTCTCCTGTCACCAGACATCTTGAACACCTCTACTGTGTCTCCCTGAATAAGGAGGCAACACTTCCGTTAAACAATTTATCGAAAGGACAATCCAGTAGTCCCTAGTACTGCTCCAACATTCAACTTACATGGGTTTGAGCCCTCACTGGATGGATAGTAGGTTCCCTGTGAGCTTCCTGGTGGCAACACAGCTCAGCATGAAATGTCTGACAGCATTGTCAGCATCTTCCTGTCCGCAGCTCAAGCACATGTCCCTTCCCATTGAGCAATGGTTCCACCAATTGAAGGTGCGGAGTTTAAGAAGCAAATACCAACAAACTCACCACCATCTCGAAGTCCCCATGGTCCACCTCGCTCTGCTCCTGGCGAATGCTTTCATTGCCGGTCATCCCAGATGGCTGCATTTTGTCATCTGCGTCATCATCATCCTCGTCATCTTTGTCTCCTGAGGACACATGGGAACGACACGTCAGAACAGCCCCACACCCGCTGACTGATCACCACACTGCTGCCCTCATTGTGCTCTAGGCAATATGCACACAAAACAATCCTCTAACAAAGATTGTCTACGTGAATATCTAATAATAATAATCCTTGATGTAATGCCTTCAAGACGTCTCAAAGCGCTTCACAGAATATACTGTAAAGTGAATTGACTGTATATTTTGTGGGTGAAATATACCAGCCAATTGCGCACAGCAATATCACATAAACAGTCTTGGATTAAGTGACTAATTATTATTATTTTTTAAGGAATTATTACCCCGGAAAAACGATCTGCAAATCAACTAACAACCGGATTCCTACTTACTGATGGGTAAACATAGGCGTGTGGAGTAAGGAAACTTGCCCGACGTTTCGCCCTGCTCTGAACTGAATGCAGGTCCTCTCGCTTGCGAGGCGAGAGCTCTGAACACTAAGCTACACGACTCTAACAACGATGGTCTATGTGAATGTGACACGGTGGCTGGTGTCTGTGTGGTGCTGATGGAGACTGTGCCGGCTCCTTACCCATTGGCGTGTTGCTGCGAGGTGGTGACGGCAGTGTCACGTGGCGGCGCTTGCTGCGAGGTCTCAGGACACGGATCAGTGCCTGCTTACACGCAAAACTCACGGACTGATCCTGGGAAAAGCGGACAGTACGTAAGAACATGCTCACTGAACCATACACAGATTCTTGCCACAGATCAACCCGGGGAGAAAAACAGAGAATCATTTTACAATATAACGTAAATCTGGTTCCGTAAAATTTTGTAATAATTTTGTAATAAGTCAGTAAATAAATGACCAGTTACTGCCTTCCCTTAGACACAGAGCACTTACAGGACATAGCAGCATCTGCATGTAAACCTTCGCTGCACCATTGATGTAGTCCAACTCACAGGTGCAGTATCCGTGAATAATGTCCACTAGTGCATTTACTGTTGCCTCAATGTGGGTCAGACCTGGGAGCAGTGAGATACCAACTGTTATAACAACAACAAGCATTTATAAAGCGCCTTTCACACGAGGTAGCTTCCTGCAGCGCTTTTGTTCAAACGATAATAATAATCTTGCATTTGATACAGCAGCTTATCACGTCTTCAAGACTTCTCAAAGCGCTTCACAGAATATACTGTAAAGTGGAGTGACTATTTTGTGGGCAAAACGCGGCAGCCAATGGTGCCCAATACAACCATTGTATTGTTTCTGCAAATGTTTCATGGCCTATAGAAACCTGACGCCAGCAAAGCACAGACAGGAACGTAGCAAATATTCCCCAACACACACAACGATAATACTACTTTACCTTACGCGATATTTATTATCAATCTTGTGCTAAGGACATCGTAAGCAGCATCTGACTAGTGACAACTGCCTTCTGATTCATGGCAACATACTAGTTGTGGAAAAAAAAGTCCTGTGGAGTCCTGTAGCTCAGTGGTTAGAGCACTCGCTTTGCAAGTGAGAGACCTGAGTTCAATTCCAGGCAGAGGGCGAAACCTTGGGCAAGTTTCCTTACTCCACACAGAGCCTAATAATAATCCCTCCAAAACCAAAAACAATAATAAATTGGTCATTTTCAATCTACGACTGTTTGTGGGACATTGCTGTGCGCAATTGGCTGCTGCGTTCGCCCACAAATATACAGTCAATTCACTTTACAGTGTGTTCTGTGAAGCGCTTTGGGACGTCCTCCCGA
The DNA here is from genome assembly GCF_018977255.1 of Callorhinchus milii. Lineage (NCBI taxonomy): Eukaryota > Metazoa > Chordata > Chondrichthyes > Chimaeriformes > Callorhinchidae > Callorhinchus > Callorhinchus milii. The sequence continues at coordinate 3,833,540 of NW_024704765.1, forward strand.
CGTGAAAAGCACAATATCAAATGCAAGGATTATTATTAATGTCTCTCGCAAGAGAACATTAAAAATGATTCATTCCAATAAATCCTCTACATTTAAAACCAATTAAATAAAAGCTTCAAAACCTGGAAAGCCTGTTCTAGGTCTTTGTCCACATGTGATTAAACACAGCAGTGAAGCGCCCGCCTTGTCTCACCTGGCAGACAAGCTGGAGCCAGGAAAGCGTTCTTGGGTTTGGAAGCGTGGAGCCTCCAGAAATGAGCGACTAACTGAGTGATAAAACTGCAACCTTCGGCTTCTGCACTCTTCTGAGCTGGTTCTTTACTTTCATCGACTACTTCTGGTAAAACAGAAAGAAATTGGCAAATTAACACCAGTGGGAAAGCCTTGTCTGCTGTAAGCGGGGCTCACAGCACAGTGATATGGGTACAAGTCTCACCTAGTTCGGAGTGCGGCACTTTAGCTTCGGTAAAATGTACCAAGTTATTGGGTCGCATCATTGCGATCGAGCGTGCGGTAATCACCAGGCGTTGGAACACTTCTGGGTCAAGGTCCCGACCCTCCTTATTACAGGTGTTGAGAATCTGCACAGCATTACTCAGCAACGCTTGATCCTAAGTTTTAAAAAAAACTCTTGAAAAAAATCTTTTTATAGATATTGTCCCAATTATTCACAGCAACAAAAACTAATTATATTTACAAAGCGCTTTTCACATCAGCAGGACGCCCAAGGCGCTGGACAGGCGGGGATCTGCATGTGAGCTGGTTGTTTGGGATCAGGAGGGGTGGAGGGTGGGGAGGGTAGAGGTAGGAGGGTGCCCGAAGGTACGTCTGAAGAGGAGGATCTTGAGGGTCTTGAAGGAGGTAGGGGAGGAAGCGAAGCGGAGGGACTGTGGAATAGAGTTCCAGAGGGTGGGGCAGAGAGGCTGAAGGCCCACCCGCCAATGGTAGGCATAATTTCAACATAATCCCTCCACCGTACGCACTCTATGTGCACCGTGTGTCGCCATGCATCACCTTGTGCACAGAGATTGGCTGTGTAGCTACCTTGTGATTGTGATAACCCCCACGGCTGGTGTGCAGACTGGCCAGCAGCCCTTTGGTTTGCTGCTGAACGCTGGATGGAGTCGGCATTGACAGCAGGAGGGTGGCCAGCTCGAGGGCTGTCTGTTTGTTCTTCTCCTGCAGGAGAAACGAGGACCAGTCAGTGAGATGACAACAATAACTTGCAGTTATGTAGCGTCCTTCACGCAGGGTAGTGTCCCGGAGCGATTAGAGTGAGACATCATCACACTCACCCCTCGTTACTGAAGCTAAACCCAACATGCTCAATCCTCCCAGCACTACCAGTGACATACATACACTCTTAGCGTAAGAGATTTACCTTTTCAGTTGAAGACCCAACAGCAAAGCAACTTTCCAGCACCTCCATGGAGCTCACCACCAGCCTGAAGGAGGGAGAAGTATTCCATTACCCACCGGTATAGGGGAGAAGCCTCTTATTAATAAATGGATCAAAGTAGTTTGATACAGCACGAAGCCAGAGGCATTATCTTTAAATTGCACTTTGTTTTAAAAGTTTACCCGGCAATGAAATACACTGTTACAGAGCTGCCCATCCAACAAAAGACCAATTCTCAGCAAAATTAATTCGGAGGATGTTTCTTGCTAAACATGTACTAGGACCAGCCACATCACACTGACAGCAGCAGGGAGTGAGCCAACACTCGAATAATGGGATCAAATCAGATTTGGACACACGAGTTTAACTCTATTCTTACAATAATGTAGAATTCCTGAATTAAATGTGTTGATGTGTGTTCAAACCAGCTGTATGGATAATCTTGCAGTTTAATGCTTTTCTTTCAAAAATTGAAAAATTCTGCTAATTCTAAATATTCTCATCATGTTTTGGTCTGAATTATATCATCTGACTGTAGAAAAAGAATCTTAATGTCGGACCACAATATATCTTAATATACAAAAAGCATGGGACATTACTGTGTGCAATCGGCTACTGCGTTTCGCCCACAAAATATACAGTCACTACACTTTATAGTATATTCTGTGAAGCGCTTTGAGACGGCTCAACGACGTGATAAGGCGCTATATCAAATGCAAGGATTATTATTATTATAAGCACAATTTAATGCAAATCACAACAAATATGTTTTAGAAAAGTTAAAGACAGCGAATAATATCCTGCAGCAAAAGGAGGAGCAGACAACACTGACTGAACGTGCAGTCACAAACATTCACCAATGCAAAGGATGTTTGCTAAAGGCAGATTCTGGGTATTATGAAGCAAAAATGCTGACATTCAGAATGTAAAAGACCTTAATATTCAGAGCACAGGGACACCAAGACATCAAGTCCAAAAACAGAAATAATGACTAAACACACACACTATTTTTAATAAAAGAATTAACGACTTGATGCTTATCTTTCAGAAATGTACATCCCGAAAAGCCTCCTAAATATAGGAAGAAATCTTATTGGCCATTTTAGAAATGGATTGCAAAGTCATCAATTCAATGTTGAGAAAGAGGTTCACTTTCCTGTCTGGCTAGATTTCGTTCACAAAAATCACAGTCACTCCGCTTTACAGTATATTCCATGAAGTGCTTTGAGATGTTTTGATGACGTGATAAGGAGCTAAATCAAATACAGGGATTATTATATTAAACCTAGGTTCCAAAGTTAAAAAAATACACTGCTCTCTCCTAAAGTGTCACCCAATCCTTTTTGCAAGGACTTTTTTTAAAAAACTAAAATAGTACTTCCTCTATGTTTCAGCAACGAGAATGATGAAATATATAAGTGCAGAAATCTTCCCTAATGAAGTCTCCGCAACCCTGACCTTTTCATTGCACTGAAAACTTTTGCACTCAGATGAAATATTCACCTAAAAGTCTTCATTATATAAATAATTGCAGTTAAATATTCAAGTAAATAATTTCCTTCAAGTAGCAGAGTCTGTGCACCAGGACCATAGCCACTGGCACAAATACCAAGCTATCTACATGAGGTCACTGGGACAAACTTTACATGGATAGCAAACAGCATATTTTAAATGCAACATTTATTTAGATTTGTGCTTATTAACTGGTTGTTAGTCGATAGGCAGATCACTTTTCTGGGGTTAATAATCCCTTCCAAAAAAGAAATAATAATAATAATTTGGACACTCAATCCATGACTGTTTGTGAGACACCGCTGTGTGCAATTGGCTGCTGCCTTTCACCCACAAAATATAGTCAATTCACTTTACAGTATATTCTGTGAAGTGCGTTGAGACGTCTCGAAGACGTGGTAAGGCACTATATCAAATGCAACGATTATTATTGTTGTGCCCGAGGAGAAAAATCGCAGACTGAGGATGGAGGAGAAAAATGAGAATCGGAGAAAAACACTTGTAAATGTGATGGAATCCTGACATTATAATGTACCCTCTTTTCTGTGTCAAGACTCACTTCCTTTCAGTAACAATGTCAAGGAACCACATTATGTAACTCAAAAAGGAAACCAAAAGCAAAAGTGAAGTGTGTGCAAAACTACAAGTGACAGCGCCTTGAAACTAACAATTTCTGCTCGCCATCTCATTAAAACATTTGACAATTTCTATTCACAACCTTTATCACTCTCCTACTTCTACCATCTCCGCGCTCCATCCCTCCTGATCCCAACCACCAGCTTGGGCGCGGAGACATCCCTGACATCCTCTTGACATGAAAGGCGCTATACAAATGTAATTTTGTTGTTGTTTTTCAACTGCACTAGTGATTGAGGCTGCAGGAATTCGGTTTGGATACTCTTACGCAATACAATTGGACCTCGAGTTCAGATAACATGAAAGTTTGCAAAGCTCAATCTCGTCATTACATCCTCGCCATTCGTCTGTATAGAGCTTCAACACGTCCCAATTCGTTCTGAAGGTGATTGGCAAAATAATCCTAATGTGAACGGCTACGCAGAGGAACACACACGTCTAGAGCTTTAAACAGCAGAGGCAGAATCATGCAGCGTTCATGTCCGTCAGTCAAGCGCTCTGGGATGCTACCCTGCATGAGGGGCGCTTATATAAATGCAAGTTGTTGGTTTTGTCAGCTACCGACAGTGACACCAACCAGGTAACATACACTGCTGCTTTGCCAGGTATTTGCCCACAGATTGGATTCACTGGATCCAAGACGTGATATTTATTTCCAACGATATTCTGGGAAGAACTTTTCAGAATCAAAATGTAATCATACAGCAAGTAAAGCCACAGACACAAAAGACACAAAAAGAGCAGCATAAAGAGATACTAACCGGTCTAAGGAGTTTAGGGACTCAGTCTCACAACTTTCATGGAACAATAGAAAAGAAAACCACGTGAGAATTTTTAAAAGATTAAAGTCAAACGTTTCATCATTTTAGAAAAAGAAACTAAGAGAAGATGAGCAGCCAGACATGCAGAAACTGCACGCAGAGAGTGGCAGGAGGCATGCAGAGAGTTTGCTGTCAAACATCTGACTGTAAGCACAGCCTAGGCTCTTGGTGCAGGAATGGGGAGCCTAGTTGGAGATGTTTTTGCATCCAGATGATACAATCTGTCACAGTGACCGAATGAGCACGATGAATGTTTCTACAAATGGCACATGGTGTGTGAGCCCAGAGAAACCAAGTGACGATTTGGGTTTAAATGGGAAAACACAATCAGATTTAAGCAGCCGAGGGCGGATTCCATTTCAAGCAAAATATCTGCTACAGCTTCACGCCCGTTTGTTTTTTGATGGGAAAATCCAGCAGCAAATGGAAGATATCCTGACTGTTCCACCAACCTCCCAAGAAATAAGCAAACTCCGTCAGGATCGAGGGCCACAGTGGCGAAGCCTCAAGTTATTCAAAATAAATCTACCCATGAACTGGACATGTTGGCAGAACAGGCTCGAGGGGCTGAATGGCCTATAACCTGCCCCTACGTTCACTGCTCTCATTTCAGCTGTGCAATCAGCCTGCTCCCCATTCTCCCACTAACATGTAAATAAATCTACAGACTTTTTGCTGATCTCGTTCGGTTGCTGATTATCAACGTCAGTGTATAAGCAGCAAAGATGGTATAGTTTTCGCTGTCTCAGCACCTCTGTGAGATCTGAACAGTTTCCATTTTTTTTAAAATCGAAAATTTGTCAAATTCTCTCGAAATATTGTAGATAAAACAGAACATACAGAATGCTTTACTGAAGAAAGTCGTATCCAGAACCTATACCTTTAAAGCTTGCGCTAGCAGGTGAGAGACACCCAGTCCTCACATTTACCCAATTGACAACTGCCTTTGGTTCATTGGACAGAATAAAAACGCTTTTCTGTCTAAATCTGCACACTTCCCACAAAGACTAGCTGGGCCGAATGGGCTGTTTCTGTGTTGGATCATCACTCTGTGTAACATCTGTCACAGGCTTCCTGATAGTTTCAGAAAATGCATAGATTCGCAGCCAATGAGCAGGCCCTAAGCTCTGGGCACAAGGGTTGCTCAGGCTGCAATGACAAGCGGTCGCTTATGGCTCAGCAACAATAGACACAGATAATCTGCCTTTGCGGGTTCTGGTATTAGAACAAATGCCCGGGGAAGAATAAACGTTTCCCGTGTCCTATTGCTCCTAAATTTATCACCTTGTTCCGTTCCGCTCACAAAATATACAGTCATTTCACTTTATAGTATATCCTGTGAAGCGCTTTGAGACGTCTCGAAGACGTGATAAGGCGCCATATCAAATGCGAGGATTATTATTATTTTCCACCCGTTACAAGGTCCAATGCCCAGGATACAATTTATAGGAAAAGTTATGTGAATGGGAATGCTGAAAACTCCACGCCCGCCATTGTGCATTTGTTCCCGATCCCTTGAGTTGCGTCGAGGAACGTCCTCAGAAATACATAAACCAATACCTCTCCAAGACGGAGCCGCTGGTGGAAGATGGAGCCACGGAGTCGGCCTCTCCGGCTGTGCTGCTCTGGTTCAGACTCGGAGCACACACATTGTTCACTGACGCTGTTGGAAAGTCCTCTGGTGGTTCGTCCGGCCAACCAAACTGTTCCTTTGTTTTTCCGTAGATTTTTACTGAATCGACCATTGTGACGCCAGCGGGATCCACAGAGGCACCAACTGCGAATGGGAGGAAGAGAGATATTGCAAGCGCTGGACAGGACAATGCGTGAGGAGCGCTGTAGCAACGCGACCTGTTGTTGTTGTGGATCTACACTAACTCTGCATGATGATGGCGTTCCTGCACCGTGGGGTGGCCGGATGCTCAAGGCCCACCTCCGCTTCCACGCGGAGATTCCCGATAGAGGTCAGGCTGAAGGGAGCATCTTAGCAACGACAACTTGCATTTATCAGCGCCCTTCACACAGGGGTTGGTTCCCAGGGCGGATATTGGAGCATCTTACATTACAAAGTGAGGCGTGATGAAGTAGGTGGATACTTAAAGAGATGCCCTGTTCGCAGGAAGGCATTCTCAAGCCCTACATTTCCTGCTGCTGGTATTCACTTACCAAAAATAGTTAGTTTCTTGTCAGCCTGTAGCGCCTCTTCACGTGTAAATGGGCAGTCAAACCAACGAGCTCTTGTTAGGTTTAACTGCATTGTGCGACCAAAGATCTCAATGTACGATGGAGCTCTTTCAATGGCCTGTGTCCCAATCTGGATCCGCATGCCAGTCATCACCATGGTACTGTTATTGTTGGCTGCCTCCACAGTGAACCCACCCGGCTGAAAGTAAACACACAAAACCTCAGCCACATTCACATCAAACCCACGATTGGAGAAGTATCCATCTCCAAACGCCTTCCATAGTAATTCTGATCGCCACAAAGAGACCGACACTTTATAGGAAGGGAAGCCAGGAATCTTTGATCAAGGAGCTCAATGCCAAGCGCAGCCAAAAGAAAACAGCACCATTATCCCAATAAGCTGAACCATAAATCTTACAGCTCCGCAAACTACTCAATTCATCAGCCTAATAAGCCACAGGAAAAACTTCCTATAAACATGCTTCCCATTTGAATAGCAATGCCTGCAATATATTATTAGCATTACACAACCAAAGCAGCAATTCACTCTCTGACACCCTGTAGTACAGTGATCACCAACAGACCATTTCAGAAACATAACACTGTCAAGTGTCAGGATTGAACCACAGGAGCGACAGGCACCTCAGGGCGTGTATGTACCTTGGTGCTGGCCACGTACATGCCAGTGGAGTTGAGCCGGTGTTTGATCTGCTGCATGTTGTACACCTGGAGCAGGTCGTTGCCCCCAAATTCAACGTCAGTCAATTGTTGGTTGTGTTCAAAGAAATCAATTGGAAACGTGACCTGACTGGAAGTGCGTGTTGCTATGAACAGAAGAGACGAAACAGGCTGAGATCTGAGTAAGGCATTGCTTACCATTAACCATCTTAAAACCCAACTTAAAAACACAAGAATTGGCTAACAGACATGTAAGAGCAGGGCAGAGAAAACACATACTGGGCGCTGAACCCCCAATCAGTGTTAACAATATGTGGTGCATTAGCACGGAGGCAGCGTTAGTTAGTGAAGGTCCCCTTGCGTCCTGCTTACTGGTGGCTGCAGCTTTGCGCTTGCGGACTGGCTTCAGGATGCTGATGACGCTGCTGGGCTGCAGTGACGGCTGGAGCCAGTAGGACGTGTTCTCCACGTTTGCCATGTAGATGCGAAGGCTGCCGTCCTCGCACAGTAAGATCATGGTTGTTCTCTGCTGATCATTGCTGGCTGTGTGACGGATTGCCACCATGTCCTGGATCTGAAACATGCAAAGAGAAATAACATGGGAATTAGCAAACAAAATCCATCTACCTACCCAGTTCCTGTTATATTACTTAATAATCCTTGCATTTAATCTTGTGCTTTATCACGTCTTTGAAATGTCTCAAAGCGCTTCATTGAATATATTGCAAAGTGCAGTGACTGTGTATTTTGTGGTCAAAACCCGGCGCATAGCAGTGTCCGACAAACAGTTATGGATAGAGTGACCAAATTTTTATTATTTATACTGTGATGCTTTCTGCACTGAAGGCATTCAGGGTTAAATCACTGATGGAGAATGAATACGTTTCCCACAATGTTGAATCTTTATGTTCCCAAGAAAGACACTGACCTTGGCTTTGGCTGGCAGTGTTTTGATCTCCTGGATCAGGAAGGTATCTGGCTTGACCATGATGACGAGTGGGATTCCAGTGGTCTGTTGGACACAGCAGACCAGACCAGGATGGTTCATCACCTCTGACCACTGGCACAGAGCAGGCACGGCTTTCCCACTGCCTCCGTTAGAACTACGGGAATGCAATCATCACCATGAACATACATGCACCGGCAACAATGCACAGCCAGACAGCAGCAGCCTTCACAACAAGCAACATGTTTAATCCTGCAAGCTCCCAAGTACTATTTCCATGACTGTGGCTCAGTCATGCTGTAGTACATTCTTTCCCACTGAGTGATTCAATAACAAACAACAAATTGCATTTGTCGTGCCTTTCACATCAGGAGGTGCTGGATTGATGAGGGTTTGTACCTGGGCTGGGGGTTCGGAAGGGGCCAAGGGGAACAGGGGTGGGAAGATGATTGAAGGCGTTGTCAAAGAGAAAGGTCTTGAGATGGACCTCGAAGGAGATGAGGGAAGCGGCGGGGCAAAGGGACTCCGTGATGGTGTTCCAGAAAGTGGGGCAGAAAGGCTGTTTGTGTCATTACTCTCTCTCTGCCGTTTGTGTCGTTACTCTCTCTCTCTCTCCCTGCCATTTGTGCCGTTACTCTCCCTCCCTCTCTGCCATTTGTGTTGTTACTCTCTCTCTCTCTGCTGTGTCATTACTCTCTCTCTGCCGTTTTGTGTAGTTACTCTCTCTCTCTCTGCTGTTTGTGTCGTTAACTCTCACTCTCTCTGCCATTTGTGTAATTACTCTCGCTCTGTGCCATTTACCTTTTCAGGTTGATTGGGAAGAGACGTTGCACCTCGAGTGTGCTGCGACTCAGCATGGCAGCGAAAGACTTGCCCTGACTGTAACTAAAAAACAGCATCTGCAGCACGTGTGAGTAATACACCGAAACCCCACCGCCGGCCACCTGGCCATTACTGTCCTGTAGAGAGAGAGAGAGAGAGAGAGAACCGTCATTTGATTATTCATGAAGAATGATGACATTAGTTCATCATGAACAGCATTCAGAGCAGGAAACAAAACACCTGCTAATAGGGACAACCCGTATCTCACAGACCTTCAGGTCCTCGTGTGTGATCTCCAGGACATTAGTTACATAGAAGGGTCCGTGCTGGGCACTGCTCGCTTCCTCCATCACTTGGGTGTAGATGTAACCAGCCGAGGACATGATCACAATGATGCTCTTCCCTTCTTCATTGAACAGGAACGTGGTGTCACGAATCTTCGAGCTCGGCAAGAGGAAATAGTACATGGGACTGAGGGCATCAGCTGAGAGATCGTACACCTAAAGGAGCGGGGCATAAAATCGGAGGAATATTACAAATGGCTTTGTATCTTGTGTAACTGTGGTCACCCTCCTACCCCTAACCTTCCTTGCCCTGCACCCCTCCTGATCCCAACCACCAGCTCGAGTGCGGATCCCTGATTGTCCAGCGCCTTGGGACGTCTTCCTGACATGAAAGGCGCTGAACAAATGTAAACTGTTGTATCTGCTAAAACTGTTCTGAGGTAATTCCTACATTTGCACTTTTAAAGAAGTTGAATCTAACGTTAGAATTTTCACAGTGACTTTTACACAAGTGAAATGTGTGAATCATAAGCTCGAACACCAGGGATCAAAGAACATTTAATACATCAGCACACAAAGTGTTACAGTGGTGGCCAAGGTCCTGACATGGTCACTGGCAGGTGAGCAGGGATGGGCAAGAAATTGCAGTGAGTTTCCCGCTGGATGCAAGAGACTGAAAGTGTCAAAATTTCTCCTCAGCACTGATATTCTTCAGGTAACAACAATACTCATTACGTTTACCTAAACTATAAACTGAGACAATTTTCACATTAATGGGTTAGCCTCAACAACAACAACTTATACTTATATAACACCCTCTACATGAGTTAGCGTCCCGGAGCGCTTCATGGTGACGGAGTCTGACACCGAGCCTCAAAACTCTTTGTACAGCTTTGGTTGCAATGGAGTTTCGAAACCGAACAAAACACTACATTCTTCTACTGAATTTACCTTAACAAAGTCTGCGGTGATGATGGCAAGTTCTGTCTGGGAACCCGGCAGCCAGATTGCTTTAATAATGAAGTTACCAGTGGCAAGTTGCGGATGAAGGACCAGGTGATCAGAGACAGACCCTGAGCTGCTGAACGTGAGGACGTGACAGTCCTAGGGAGAGACACACGGGTACATTAGCAAGGCCCATAAGTCTGTCAAGGACTAACTTTGGCATCAGGGCAGGAGCTGGTTTAAACATGGGAGAGCACAAACTACGCACCCCGAGTGGAGGGATATTAACCCGACTATCTTCACGCACTTTATGTTGACCATTTCACGTTCAGCTGGAGGAAGAGCAATGCACATGGAGATAATGATCATCTCCCACCCAGCATGTTGTGTTTGGAGGCAACGAGTAAAGTTGGGATCTGTTCCTTGTAACAGTACCTCCCATGTAACAGGCACACCACAGCTGAGCCCAGTTTGCCTACACTTCTCAGCAAGTGCTACTGGCAAGGCCTCTGTATAACTCCGAGACCGAGGTTAGTCACAGAGTCACTCCCGTGAGCCCAGCTCAAAACAATTGGCAGGAAACGAGGCCTTACCTTGAGACCACACACAGCGAGATAATCCTCATTGCAAGGGTTCCCGGTCAGACTCAGGACAGTGAAGGGAACGGGTGCAGAAGCTAGCCGAGTCAGGGTTAGTTTGCGTTTGCTGGAGTCGGCCTGTTTCAGTAATGCCGAGAGTTGTAGCACTGTGATCTGCAACAAGAAAACAGGAAAGTCATAATTCACTGATAAGATAGTCGTACAATCTTCTAAATTGCTGCTCATTCTGTATCACGAACATGACGGGCTGAAACACACCTTTCCTTTCTCGTGGCTCACAGCCAGGTGCTGCCGCCGCCCGTGGGGTGAGGAGAGGACACACATGGCGACCCTGCGCAGCACGTGGGCGCTGATCAGCTGGCGGATTGTCTGCCCTTGGTCTCCGCTGTAGTTCATTCTAACGTTCTCAAAGGCCCCCTCCTGGGAGCCCAGCGTTGGAACCTACATAAGCAAACACGTTCAGTTAAATGTTACAGAGCAACTAAGATCAACTCAGTAATCAAAAGATCAGAGAACCAGACCCAATAAAATAAGTTCATTTGAATTGACCCAGATTTTGTAAAAAAAAACCCTGTACAAAAAAAAGTGCACAAGAGTTCTAAATGTGGCAATTATTGAGTTGCTGTTGTACTCCTCGTCCTGCACATTAACTGTAAAGCGCTGCTAGCTGTGAATTTTCACAATGACATACTTTGTTTTAGCCGGACGCACAGCACTGCAGGCTATTGCCGCAGCACAGTGACACACAGGGTGGACGCGTCCGGCTCCTAGAATATCAGAAGACGAGCAATAACGTGAAGCATTAATCCGCACGTTAGAACTACGCTTGCAAGTACTTGTAACTTCAATGGCTGTACTTTACCAAAGATTTTCTAACCCTTTAACATTACTTCCCAGGACGTACCATCAGTTGGTCGGTCATTTCCACCGCCTTCTCCATCGTGTGCAGGTTGTTAAGCGCTTGCTGTGCTCGACTGCTGCTGCCAACGGCGGATGCCTGCTGGAAGTTTGTCTGAATCGCGTCCATCAGGAAGTTCAGCATATCAATGACTAAGCCAGCAGTGGAGGAACCAGACTGGGAGAGGAAGAACAAAACAACAAGAGCACAATTGGTCGGAGAGCAAGAAGAGACACAAACATACAGAACAGCAACACTACAAATAGGGAACTCTCACTGAGTGCTCAGTGACGGGGATGGATATACAATACAAAATTACAATTCCACATGTCGGGAGGACGCAATTCATTGACTCACCACTTGACTCTGCAGTTCCTCCCTGCAGCCCTCGATCTGCTTACACATGGTGCTTTTTTTGGGTTTGTCATCGTCACAAATCTTGCCGTCGCTGCCGATGGTCTTGGCCTTGTCGGCAGGAGAGGTGCTCTGGTTCCGCAGCGCGCTCTCGGGCACGCGAGGCTCGCTCTGGAAAGCCGAGGATTCCTTCATCGTGGAGCTGATCCCACTGCTCGGGCTGCGTTTCACTAACGCCTACAAGACAGAGAACAACAATGCAATGTCCCTTCAACTCTACACAACAACAACTTACATTTATTATAGTGCCCCTCACGCAGGGTAGAGTCCCAGAGCGGCTCCGAAACACAAGGGCGTCTGGAGTCTCCTCTCCTGGAACTTACAGTGCAGGTTTCTCCATGTTGCATGGATGAACATTATTCATACAATAATAATCCTTGCATTTGATATAGCGCCTTATCACGCCTTCGAGATGTCTCAAAGCGCTTCACAGAATAAAGTGTAATGTGTATATTTTGGCTGTATATTTTGTGTGCGAAACACAGCAGCCAATTGCACGTAGCAGTGTCCCACAAGCAGTTGTGGATTGAGTGACCAATTTTTTTTATTAATTGGTTAAATTATTATTCATGTTAAATTGTTTCTTTTTAAGAAGCTAGAATTTGATTATAAATTCTTAATTCTACACAATGTCTGCTGCCTTGCCATAAACACTCCTCACTCATGTCAGAAACACGTCTACAAAATAGATTTAAAAAATGTATGCTAATACGCAAATTAGTAAAATTGAGCTGATTGGGCTGTAGGGCCAACAGATGCTGACATCAGTCACAGCAAAGCAAGTCTCCAGCGAAGTCCGGCTGTCCATAGAGCTGCGGAAGCCAACGTGGCCGTTACTTGTGCAGTCTGGCTGATCGGGATGTCACATACCTGACAAGTGCCGTCTTCCTTTGCCCCACAATCACAGAAGAACGATCCATACTTGGCGTAAGAAATCTCATGGTCCTTGTGACAGACTTTAGCACAAATGGTGCAAACGCCAACCCCGTCAACCATTTTACACGTGTGACAGTGATACCTGAAACACATTCAGATTCTCAACAAGGGAAAAATAATCAGTTTAATAACAATCCTTGAATTTGCTAGGATTAATATCTGAGACATCGAGCGAATTGGGACGATGATGATGGAAGGGCGTGAGGTTTTTGCTATAGGGCTATCCTGACAGATGACAACGGAGTTCACTTCAAACTACAGAATGAAATGCTGTGCTCACCAGTGCTGGTTCATGAATTCCTTCTGTGTAATGGTGAATGTACAGAGCTTGTTGCACAAGGAGTCTTCATCCTAGGAGCAAACACAGTTGCACTCATTACAGTGTGTTAGCAACAACAACCGTGGATGTCACTGGACTGAAAATCCAGTGACATCCACCGTTTTGGTTTACGTATGTAAAAAAACAAAGTGATGCTTATAATGAAAATAATAAATAATCCTTGCATTTGATATAGCGCCTGATCATGTCCTCGAGATGTCTCATATTTTGTGGGCTAAACATACTGACCGAATCCTCAGCCTGGGAGTCTTCCTCTTCCACAGCCAGATCCTCCACCCAGTCTGAATCCACCTCAATCGCTCGTTCCTCCCCATCCACCAGTAGGTGTGTGGATCCCTGGCCAGTACTCAGTCTCAGGGCGTTCATTACGTCAGCAAGATAGGTCATGATGTGGCAGGTGCAGTCTAGCATTCCCACGTGCTGCAAGGCAGAGTGAAACCTGACATTGTTCCCTCGGTAACAATCAACAATCACAGAGAAGTGAACATGAGATAAATTATTATAAGAATAATAATCCTTGCATTTGACACCGCGACTTATCACGTTGTTGAGACGTCTCAAAGCCCTTCACACAAAATACTGTAAAGTGTAGTGACTGTGTATTTTATGGGTGAATTAATGGGTTCTGAAAAGGGAGCTGGGTTTAAGAACGAGCCACATGGCATATCCCATGTGCCTACCCCAGGATTCCCCTCTCAGGGAACATAGGAGCAGGAGTAATATCATTCAGCCCCTCGAGCCTGTCCCGCCATGCATAAGATCATGGCTGATCTGTACCTCAACTCCAATTACCCGCCGTTGCTCCATATCCCTTGATACCCTGACCTAGCAAACCTCTATCCACCTCGGTCTTCACTCACCTTGCCCTGTGTCACGTTGGCACCCACCTTCTCCAGCACATTCTTCTGGGAGAGGTACTTCTTACTGAGGAACAGAAACCAATGTTACAATCAAAAGACTCTTCAAGTGTAAAAATTAACTAAATTAACTAAAACTAAAGTAAATAAATGTAATGTAAAGCCTTCAAGAGATTGGGGATAAACCAACATCCGAAGTTCTCAAAACATTTGGAAATAATCTGCACCCACCAGAGAACACCAACCCCTCTTTCTGCGGTTCAACAACAACTTCTTGGGAGTTCCAGAGGGCGGGGGCAGAGAGGCTGAAGGCCTGCCTGCCAATATAGCAGCCCCCATGAAGGGCAGCGACCCACAGCGCCCACACACTGTAATTGGTTGGCGGCCACTCGCACACTCACCATTTGCAGAGCCAGTCCACGGCTGCCCGGTGAAGCTGAAGGTGCCCAGCGCCTTGACCAGAGCTGGCCAGTGTTGCCATGACAACCATCAATTCCGGGAAGCCTGTTCCGTCACCGTTAGCTAACATGTCTGTTGCCATAGGGATAAGTGTGTTCAGTAACACGGTGCAGACTCCTTCTCCGACTTGGCTGAAGAGGAGAGAAGAACAGATGATTAGGATGGCCTCACACTTGCAGCTCAGAACTTTGCAATTCTCAAACATAAAGTCGGTCACCGGCAGCGGTAATAATAATAATCCTTGCAGTTGAATATAGCGCCTTATCATGTCTTTGAGACGTCTCAAAGCGCTTCACAGACGATATTGTAAAGTGAATTGACTGGATATCTTGAGGGCAAAACGCGGCAGCCAATTGCGCACAGCAGCGTCCCACAAACAGTCGTAGATTCAATCAGCAACTTATGATTGAGAGATCCAGGAAGTAATTGGAGGAAATTCTTGCTCTCGTATAAAACATACATCGACTGTCGGAAAACACAATGTCCTTCTTAAATTTTTTTCTAAAATTGCAAAGAATTCCTCTTTTCACAACAATAATAATAATAATCCTGGCATTTGATATAGCATCTTTTCACATCTTCAGGACGTCTCAAAGCGCTTCACAGAATTTACTGCGAAGTGTAGTGACTGTATATTTTGTGGGGCAAACGTGGCAGCCAATTGTGCGCAGCAGCGTCCCACAAACAGTCGTGAAATTGGGTGACCAATTTATTATTACTCCCCCACGGACACCCTTAAAGATTCCCAGCTGCCGGCTCACAAACCTGTTCTCTCGCACAATGCAGGCAGTCAGGATCTGCAGCAGTTGCCTGTTGTCCTGCACCACATCCAGCTGATCGGAGTCTTTGGGAGGAGCGTGGGTCATCCTTGTGAGCCAGGCGTTTAAGCGCCCGTGTTCTACACCGGTGAGCTGGCTAAACGAGCCACATAATCTCAGGAGACTTGGGTTTGGGCTTTTCTCCGCTGCAACAAGAGTCAGTTTGTAGGCTTGAGTCTCTACACTGAAGTGCATTTCAGCACTCACAGCTTTTACCATTGCTAGTCAGACAGGAATGGGCTGAATGGCCACCTTCTCCTTCTGTGCTGCAAATTTCTATTGTTTCATTTGCAGCACAGGAAAAATATTCAAACTGCTCAGTAGCCTCGTTTTTGTTATCGTCCTGTTTCTTCTAAACTACCCTACAGCTCTGAGGGATAACAGCCGACAACCCCCCTCCCACCAACACAGTCACCCTCCCTCAACTGCCCCCATCCCCCACACAACACTCCTCTCCCACCTTGACAGAGCGCACCCTCCCACCCCAACACAGCGCCCCCTGATGCCCGTCATACATCGCAGTAACATGACGGAAACATGTGGCTACTCACCCAGCTGGAAAAGTTTGGTAAAAAACTTCAACACTCGGTTACAGAATTTAGCTGAAAGGTTCTCATTGGCTGTCGCCATCATGATCTGGACTAGCTCCCCCCTGCAACCAAGAGAGAAAATGCCATCAGCACATTACACGTGTAAAGCGCCTTTCACATCGGGAGGACGTCCCAACAGACTGTCCAGTCAGTCAGCCACAGCCGAGTAACTACACACAGTCACATAGGTTTACTAACAGATAATTGAGTATGTTAAAAGAATAAACAAGAATCACAAAGAAAGATAGTGGTCTCTGGTTCCCTCTGTTCCTGGGTCTTTTATGAACTAGAATCACACAACACAGCACCGCGGAGACTAACCACACAATCAGCGTCTCACCTACCGATCAGAGAAGAACTCCTCCATGGCTTTGCGAGCTTGGCTGCTCTCCAGCTGCTTCTCCAAATACTGCAAACACTCCTCCAGGATGGCCTCGTCAAGCCCGCTGTGGGAGTACATCAGACACTGGGTGAAGCACTGCCATTCTCACACACACACTCCCATAACATTTTCCCAACACACAGGGCTTCAGGCAGAAACATCCATAAAGTCTGAGTATAAATTCACCAGAGTATTATTTAAATCCTTTAAAAATATTAAAAAAAAATAAAAAAAAAAAAAAAAAAAAAAAATATTCTTAACTGTTTTTTTCAATTGCTACAAATAGTCATTCACTTTACATGTTTTACCTTTCCACATGAACCTTCAGCAAACCCCCCCCCCCCCCCCCCCCCCCCCCCCCCCCCCCCCCCCCCCCCCCCCGGCCCTATAATCTTGTTTTTTTTTTTACATATTTCACAACTGCAAGCTTCACAAAATAGCAGTGAAGCGATTCCTTAGAGTTACTGGATCAGATCCAATATAAATGGAGAGGCTGTGGCTAGGAGGGGGGTGCAATCCTGGGAATTCCAATCTCAGGATCTCATGTGCTAATTCTGATCCCAAAATCCCAGGATTCTCTTGTATAAATATCAGGAGCCGAGCCAGAGTGGGTTCCCTGCTTGGCTGCTCCATGAGGATGAACCGGCCTGTAAACATCCGGGCAACCTACTCTCCGTGCCCTTCTCCTGCAGCCACTGCTGCACCCGAGTCCAAGGTGCTGTGTGGAGAATGACCACAGACATCCTGGATGGGGTAAAATTTAGCATCTCGAGATCCCGGGATTTGAGGTATACCAAAATCTTGGGATTCAGAATTGCAAGCCCTATAGAGGCCCTGGTACTGTGCTGCTGCTCACAAACAGTAAAACCTGGTGCATTCCTCCTGCAGCAGTCACAGCCTCTCAACCTCCCCCCAAACCAGCACTGATCTGGCACCACGCTTCACAACTAAATTTGCAGGAATCAGGACTGTCCAGTAAGTCCACTGATTAATCTCACGGTGACATACAAAAATACTTACACTGTAAATACAGAAATAGTTCTTTACTATGAATATTTTAGAATGTTAAAGTGCTTCATTAGTGATGGCTTTGCCAGTGGTTCCCTGTATGAACCAGAATGTGTATTTACCTGTATGCGGCAGAGTGTGTATTTATTTACCTGTGTGAGCTGGAGTGCTTAGCGATGATGTTATAGCAGCTGGTAATGAGTCGCTCGTAGACACAGGAAAGAAACTCGTCGGACTCTGCAGGGCCCAGGATCCGCTCCAATGAGGTGGAGCTGATTTCAGACACGTTCTCCGTGCTCGTCTCCAGAAGCAGCGGCAGCAACGTGCGGATCAGCTGTGGATGGTTCTGTTCATCTGGACACCAACTGGAACAAAATTGGGCACAAATGAACAGTACAATATTTATATAGGGCCTTTCACATCAGGAGAACGTCCCAAGGCACTGGACAGTCAGAGATTTGGACCCAAGCAGGGAGGCGGGGGGAGGTTGGGTTGGGCTCAGGCAGGGGTGGAAGGTAGGGGTGTTGGAGGTTGTCCGAAGGTGCTGTTGAAGAGTAGGGTCTTGAGATGTGAGATTGAGTTACAAAGGGTGGGGGCAGAGAGGCTGAAGGCGCGACCTCCGATGGTGTGGTGGGGCGGGGCCAGGCCTGCTGAGTGGAGGGAACGGACAATGCAATAACCAAACATTTTGTTTACAGGGGCAGTTCCTCACAAAAGCTTCCAGAGACTATGGGAGAGAGAGGAGGAAACAGAGAGATGGTAAGAGAACAATGAAGAGCGGGAACAAAAGCCGCGTTGAAGAACAAGTGTCTATGCGTAGGTGTTGACGTGACAGAGACAGACCCTGGAATAAGAATAAGAAAAACAATCCCATAAAGTGGGCTGGGCTATAGGGAGCCCAAACGAGGCATGGATATCAGAAAGGAATTGAAGAGAACTAATACATTATTGAAAGGGCCGTGCACAACAGCAGTGAGCCCCGGGGCTTCTGATCCCAGCCACGCAGTACAGAATGCCCCATTAAAGGCCATTCATGTACCTCCTAATGGACAACCACATGCAGAGGAAGGGTATTAGAAGGCATGAGAAAAGAGTAGGGATTAGGATGGATGACTAACACTGATAAATGGTCTCCTGCTGTGACGTATGTTTCTACCATTCGATGGTGAGATATTAAATGTCTCCGTCAACAAAACCACAAGTCTGAAGATCGGAAGAAATTAATTCCGGTCTTAATCTGGCTAAGAGGTTCAGATACACTCACAGCACCCGGCCAATAAGAGAGGGAAAGCCTCAACCCGATAATAATAATAATCTCAAAGCGCTTCACAGAATATACGTTAAAGTGAATTGATTGTATATTTTGTGGGCGATACATGGCAGCCAATTGCCCTGCCTGGAAATCCAACCCAGCTCCTCTCGCTTGCCAGGCTGGTGCCCTCACCACTTAGCTACAGGACTCCACAGTCGTAAGTTGCATTAGCTCAAATGTTATTGAGTGACTTACACAATGAGGTCACCGCTGAGCCGGACCAAGGAGAGCAGGATGTGTTTGAGGGAGGCAGCGAGGGGCAGGCTCTGACTGCACAAGGTGCCCAGGTGAGCGGCTTGAATGGCACTGATGTAGCTCTCTGCGGGAATCGTGTCATTTGCAAACGCATTTCGCTGCCGGAGACAAATACACAAATTGACATGAAGCAAGAACATACAGTGTGCTGTGGCTGTGTGGCAGTTACCCTTTTTTTTAAAAACTAAAAGCTATTTTACAAGATTCATTTTAATTTGAAAAAAATACGTAAAAGGCTTCAAACTGGCCTCAGATTGAATTAACTCCAGGGTTACTTGAATACAATAATGAAACAGTGCAACAACAACAACAACTTGGATTTATATAGCGCCCTCCACACCGGATGGCGTCTCAGAGCGCTTCACAGTAACGGATCCCGGGACCAAACCAGGGGGAGGGGGAGGAAGGTGACGAAAGACGCAGTCCAAAAGAAAGGTCTTCAGCAGAGACCTGAAAATAAGAAGGGAGGGAGCGAGGCGAAGGGAGTGAGGAAGGGAGTTCCAGAGCCTCAGGGCACAGTGTCCGAAGGCACGGCCGCCGAGGGTGGAGCAGAGGACTCACGCGACGAGGAGGAGGCCAGACCTGTTAACTAAATGAACAGAAACAGGGCCCAAGAGGAGAGAGACAGCTGCCCTTGTTATTCCAAAATAAAACCAGTTGTAAATGACATGAACAAGTTGTCACTTACCCAAGATCCGATGTTGGGGAACTCGTTGGTGTGGATGTTGTTCCAGGAGTCACACAGGGTCTGCACTGCTGTGGGCAGGTTCTGTACCACCAGCTGGGCTGTAAACACAAGCAGATCACAACAATGAGCACAGCCATATACCAGCAGAAAAGGCCAGTCACGAGAGGCAGCCAGCAGACACCAGGGCCACAACACAGCCATAGCAATGTATACCCAGAGCTTGGCCATCTGGTCCCAGCACTGGGCAGCCTAAGGCCACAATAATAATATTGTTGATCAACGGCCCAGCCATCGATACAGAAAGATATAACAGTTGTCACCAACACTGGAGAAACAGCCCAGAGATACTGATACGAGTGTCATGTTCATTAGGCAGCTGTAGAAGTGGTCGCCCCACCCAGCGAGGACACAACAGCACCGCTATCTTCACATTTCACACATTTCTCTATTGTTCTTGCTGCTAGTAAACAACAAGTTGTCTAAGGCACACAATCAACTGGTCACAACCCTCCATTAAATGTCAGCTCTTACCAACAGAGTTGCTCTTGCAGCGACTGGAGGCCACGGCAAGCACGGCAGCAAAGCCCTGCAGCTTCTCCTCAGTGGGACTCTCAGTGGAACCTTCCTCACACAGGCTCCTCAGCAGGTAGGACCTAATCACACCATTCAGGATACGCAAGACAACAAGTGAGAACAGACTCTTCCTCAAAAGCCATCAGACCTATTCTGAGGAATAACACTACAACGACTGAGGTTAAGCCTGGCCATGCTGCACACAACAGAGCTCACAAAAAGTCTTGTGACCCCGACAATTAAATGTCACTTTGACAAGAGTTCAAATCCACATAAATGTAAATAACAACGCTGGGGGAGGGGAATATATAATATATGATATATATAATCCTTGCATTTGATATAGCGCCTTATCATGTCTCAAAGCGTTTCACAGAATATACTGTAAAGTGAATTAACTATATTTTGTGGAGATATAAAAGGAGAAAGATGCCATAACATTATCCTCCATTAATCATCCAACTGAGTGCAGCATTCAGATGATTAGTCAACCAGTCTCTGCTGAGAATGTAAACAATAAGCGTTTGCGCCTCAAATGGTTTCCCCCCCAATGGTACCTGGCGAATGCTGCATAAGTGTCGATCAGCTGCAACGTGGCTGGAAGCAGGTTCTTTGTGATCTCAGCCGTTTTGTGACTATCACTTTCTGACACCACTTTGGAGAAGTATTCATCCAGAGACACCTGCACCTTTGAGATGACTGCATCAAGCGTGTATACGGTCTGCAGGTTGGGGAGTCGGTGCAGGGGGAGGATTGCAGTTGCGTCAATCCCACAAAAGGAAGAAATCTGAACAGAACAGAATCACATTAATGTTCTGTCGTGTGAGGAGCTGTATCACCTAGTCACAAGTCGCTTACTGTAATAGTGCAAGCCCTCAATAGAAATACCATTTCACCCAACTCCCATCAAGACAGCAAAGCAACACTTATCCTCACCTGTCTGGCCATATACTCCTCTGCGAGCTCTACATCGTACTTCACAGAACTGCACCTGTTGACGGCCAGCTGCACGAGGGAGCCAGCATGTTCTGGCTTCATCCCCTGACTCACCAGGTGGCCCTGCAGCAATACATGAACAAAATCCCTCAGTCAAACCAACTGCAAATCTCCACACAGACCTCAATCACCATGCATATTATCCTCTTCGCTTCACGTAAGGCATTTTTTGTCAGCACATCAGCTTTAGTTGTACGAATTGGCTAAATATTAAAGACAACTGTGGAGTCCTGTAGCTCAGTGGTTAGAGCACTCGCTTTGCAAGCGAGAGACCTGAGTTCAATTCCAGGCAGTGCGAAACTTTGGGCAAGTTTCCTTACTCCACACACCTTATAATAATCCCTCCAAAAAAACAAAAACAATAATAAATTGGTCATTTTCAATCTACGACTGTTTGTGGGACGCTGCTGTGCGCAATTGGCTGCCGCGTTCGCCCACAAATATACAGTCAATTCACTTTACAGTATACTCTGTGAAGCGGTTTGGGACGTCTAGAAGATGCGAAAAGCGCTATATCAAATGCAAGGATTATTATTATTATAACTGCAACACCTTGCAATTATATAGCGCACCCCCATGCAGGGTAGCGTCCCAGAGCACATGGATCATTATGATTATCCGTGGTTCCCCTATTCTCGGAGTCTGCAAAGTCCTACCTTGATCCAGGTGACAAAGGAGCTGATGCGTAGCCGGGAGGACCAGCGTAGGGTGTGCAGGATATCACATTTACTCAGTTCAGGCGCATCCATCCCCAGCTGGTTCAGGTAGGCTTTGGATGGTGGCACAATGCCAAGAATTCTCCACAAGATCAGGAAATAGTATTGCACGGAACATGCCTCCTGAGGGTGAAACAGAAGTGAGAAAACAGTCAGAAACCAGAGCGAGGAGAAACCTGAATTAAGACTGAAACTAGAACCACAGGCCAAAGTCAGCCACAGAACTCTCACTCTCCCCACACCCACAAAAAAAATCTGGTTAATAACAACAACGTGCACTTAAATAGCGCCATCCACAAAGGATGGCGTCTCAGAGCACTTAACAGTGGGGGAGCCTGACTCCAACCTGGGGGGGTGGGGGGGAGTTGTGGCCGTAAGCACGGTCGAAGAGGAAAGTTTTCAGGCGGAATTTGAAAGAGGGGAGACAGGGGGCAATGCGGAGGGATTGAGGGAGAGTGTTCCAGAGTTAGACAAAACAACAAATGACATTTACACAGCGTCTTTCACGTTGGGAGGATATCCCAAGGCGCTGGACAATCAGGATTTGGACCCGAGCAAGGGGTTGGGATCAAGAGGGCAGGAGGGTGGCCGAAGGCACAGTTGAAGAGGAGGGTCTTGAGACTTGCCTCGAAGGAGGCAAGAGAGGGAGTGAGGGGAAGGGACTGTGGGATGGAGTTCCAAATCTTAGTTTATAAAATTCCCCCAAACGAACGGTATCTATTTCCCGATGTTCCAAGCATGAACTACAGTCCAAATAACTATTCGAGGCTGTGTCCTTCACTTATTCTGTTTGGGGACAGCTTTGATAAACGAATCTTAACAAACATCATAAGCAGCAGCAGGTGTGTGGTGTGTGTTGAGGTGTAACGGCTGGCTGGCAGGTTTGTGGATTACCAGGGGAGTTGCAATTTTTTGCTCTTCACGCCGGAATGTATCAAACTCGGAGCCCGCGGCCAGCAGCCAGATCAGGGCTGCGTACAAGTCATCATACTTTAACGTGTTGGTGAACAGAACATCACAGATCTGGAGAAAAGGGGAAATATTAATCAGCTACTGCAGTAACTCAGTGTAAATGTAAACTCTGATCAGGCGTCACGGCATCAAATTCAACAATAACAATGACAAATTGCACTTTTCACGTCAAGGAGGATGTCTCATGGAGCTGGACAGTCAAGGGTTTGTGCTCGAACTGGGAGTTGAAATCAAAAGAGGTAAGGGCTGGCGAGAGCCAAGCAGGAAGGCCTCAGTCTTGTCGACATTCAACTGGAGAAAATTGGCTCTCATCCAGGACTTGATGTCTGACAAACAATCCGTCAGGACAGCAGTGGTCCTGGAATGAAGGGTGGAGGCAGACTAGATAGAGTTGGGTGCGAGAGCTGGAGAAGTCTTTATAACTGGAGCATTCAAAGTGGGGACGATAGGAAAGGCAAGAGTGAAATCAAGTCTTTGACAAGAATGCATTTGGCATACAATGGTTCCTGTAGACTACACAGAACTTCCAAGAGTGGATGCGAAATATTAACTTGATTCAGTATTCAGCTACAGCAAGTCCCAAACCCCTGCACTGCTCACCGTCTCATCCAAGCGGCTCATGTCATCAGCCGAGGTTTCATGTGAAAGAATGCTGTAGAATTTGGGCAAAGGGACCGAGTCTGTGGGGAAAGCATCTCAAATTAGTGACGAAGGCCTTTATCAGCGGCTATTAATTTTCTCCATGTGCTGATGTCCTCCCAACGACACCCACAGAGAAACCAATTACCTCATGATTCTTTACTTGACCCCACACTTCATCTCAACTTTAGCCCAAATTTCCTGCATTTTCTATAGAGTCAGACACGATCCTCCTCTTTGTAACTAAACCATCTTGAACACATCTTTGCAAAATTATCCAGTCCAGCACTCTGCAACCTTAAATCAAACTCCATATCACTGTCTCTTAACCTGTATGCACAACCTGCTATTCCAAACATAGGAACAAGAGTAGGACATTTAGCCCCTCAAACCTGTTCTGCCATTCTATTGAGATCATGGCTGATCTGTACCTCAACTTCAATCACCTCCCTTTGCCCCATATCCCTTGATATCTGACTTAACAAAAGTCAATCCACTAAGACTTGAAATTTTGAATGGGTCTAGCATCCACAGCCTTTTTTTTGGGGGGGGGGGGGGGGGGGAGAGTTCCAGATTTCCACAATCCTTTGTGTTGAAAAAGCGCCTCCCTCATTTCACTCCCAAATAGCCCAGGTCTAATTTTAAGATGGTGCCCCCTTGTTCTGGATTCCCCCACCAGAGGAGTTTCTCTGTATCTACCAAATATCTGTATCACTAACAACTCTGTACCTGCCCCAGTGCCTGTCACATACCTGTCCCACAGTGTTTAGTCCAGTTGTCCTCAACCTCTTTAAATCCGTGATAAAGTGGCAACTGATTGCGTCTGTCGGAGTCGTGCGTCCCAGCATTACCCATTGGGGGGGTCAGCAGATTATACTGGATCTGTGGTAAGAAAGAAGGAAACACAATCAGTGCAAGTCTCATACCCGAGTGTAAGGTTCCTGCACACATTGTTAATTTACTGCAAATCCTTTCCTGTGTAAAAGGGAATGAGGCAGTTACAATAAAAGCTGGCACTGTGGCTTTGGGGCTTCATTTATAATAATCCTTGCATTTGATATAGTACCTTATGTCTTAAAATACTTCACAGAATATACAGTAAAGTGAATTGACTGAATATTTTGTGGGTGAAACGCAGCAGCAAATTGTCCCACAAACAGTTGTGGATTGAGTGACAAAATTATTATTTTAATGATTACCAACGGAAAGGGATCAGCCAATTGACTAACAACAGGGTTTGTACTTACCGCTAGGTAAAACAGAGGCAGGTGTGTAAAGAAACTTGCCTAACGTTTCATTCTGCCTGGGAATCGAACCCAGGTTTTCTCTGCTGGCGAGGCGCATGCTGTAACTGCTAAGTTATGAGGACTAAGCTATTCTGCCTCAGGCTCAGGTGGTCTTACCTGCTCAAACAGGTATATCGGGGCTTTGGAATACTGCTGCACGATGTAGTCAAAGACCAGCAGGAGCCTGGCGAGTGTCAGGGGGACGCAGCGAGCCTGGCCCTCTGCCTTCGAAGCCACTTCGATGATTGTTTGCATACACAGCGTGACCACGCTGCGACGGCTGGACTCTGAGAAGTTGTGGAATATCAGCAGCAGCAGCTGAAGGTGTTCGACGTTCAAATCCTCAGAGTCACTTGGCACCGTTCCCTGAAACGCGTTCTGCTTCAATGTTCCAATAAACCTGGTGAAAATTCCACAGATACTCAGCCATCCAATGCCAGGAAAACACTTCATGTATTTGTTGATTTCTTTATAATTTTTTATAATTTATTATTTATCGTGGATTCTTTGGTGCAGATGCGCACACAGGAGTTTGACCCTGCTATTCGATTACAAGCTCAGCTTGATTGATCCTTACTCTATCAAACAAGTACATTTACACAGCGCCTTTCACCTCGGGAGGACATGCCAAGGCGCTGGACAGTCAGGGATTTGGAATATCGACATTTTGTACGTTCCTTTTGCTTTATGTCAAGCGTAAGATATTAAAGATGAATTCCTTACCTTTCCCAGACTTTCATACATTCAGGAACATCAGGTTCCCCCTGGGCACTGGCTCGGTGCTGCCAGATTAGCAGCAAACGTGAGAGCACAGAGAGGCTCTGGGAGTGGATGTAGAGAGGCCAGGGGCCCTCTGAGAAAGGAGCTATTCCCAGCTGCTGCAACAGCGTGTTCTGTGTAAAATACAACATGTGATCAGCACCGAGAAAAGCACAGAGAACACTAATCAAGTGGATCAGTGCTGTAACAATACAAGATCAATAGAGAGGCAAAGCGGGCAGGAGGTATGAAACAGGGCAGCACTGCGACAGCCCAAACATCTTGTTCAAATTAATGCCTATTGCTCCCCATCCTGCTTACAGGAGCCTGCATTGTTTATTGGCAAGAAAACCATGCTCTTCGCAGTGTTGCCCACTTACCTGAAGAATAGGTGATGGAAGGTCCGAGGTCACCATAGAATGGTTGAAGTGGTACAAAGCTCCAGCAAAGTCCTCACCCGACGACCCTGTGACACATTTTGTATATTAGGGACCACGCTGATTCTCACAAAGTCTAACGCAGTGCTGTGGGTGTCGCATTGTCAGAGTTGCCGTGCTTTGGATGAGATGTTAAACTGAGGTCCAATCTGCCTGACATTAAGATCCCACTATTTGAAAAGGGGAGTTTCTCTCTCCTAGTGTCCAGGCCACCCCCAATCCCCCAAATAAAATGAGTCATTCGTTTCATGGCTGTTCGTGGGTCATTGCTGCGTGCAATTGTGCTGCCACATTTACGTACAGATACATAGTGGCTTAATTTTGACAGTAAATCCTGTGAAGCGCTGTGAGAAGTCCTTCCCACGTGATGAGGCTCTATATAATAATAATAATCCCGCCAAAACAAAAAACAATAATAAATTGGTCACTCAATCCATGACTGTTTGTGGGACATTGCTGTGCGCAATTGGCTGCCGCGTTTCGCCCACAAATATACAGTCAATTCACTTTACAGTCTATTCTGTGAAACGCTTTGAGACGCCGAGAAGACGTGAAAAGCGCGATATCAAATGCAAGGATTATTATTATTACATTATTATAAAATGCAAGAAAACATTTTTTCCCTATGGATTCTTCTGGGACTTACAATGTTGGCAGCGCAAATTGTGAGTGAAGCAATGCAAGTGTTTTCTGCTCACCATGGAGCCTGACAAAAAAAATAGGACAACAAAGACAAAGCTCCTGACCTTTTGTTCCATCCTTGTCGACGTCCTTTATGATGCTGGCCAACGTCATCATGTGCGGCTCAGTCAGAGAGACACTCAGGTAATTCCGGATAAAGTTATTCCTTGAATTCAGCATCGAAGACGTAATGAAATTAAAGATACTGGAAGCCAGGCTCAGAAACTGGAAAACAATAAATTACATT
The DNA here is from genome assembly GCF_018977255.1 of Callorhinchus milii. Taxonomy (NCBI): domain Eukaryota; kingdom Metazoa; phylum Chordata; class Chondrichthyes; order Chimaeriformes; family Callorhinchidae; genus Callorhinchus; species Callorhinchus milii. Next base: position 3,860,629 of record NW_024704765.1, read on the forward strand.
TGCCCACGTGATGTCAGAAGGGCATCCCAAGTCGTAGGACAGTTAAGGATTTTTCCCCAAGCTGGGGCTTGAAATCAAGAGGGGTGGAGCATGGCCAAGGGCACGGTTACAGAGGAAGTTCTTGAGACGGACGTTGAAGGATGCAAGTTATCTCCGAGTGGGAGCACATAAATATTGAAGAGGAAGGGACAAAGGATAGAGCCCCGAGGAACTCTGCACGAGACAACGGTGAGAGCAGGAGAGAATCCATCGGTGGATACAAACCAGACAAGAGCAGACTATGAGATGGAGCTGTGAAGAGGCCACGGAGAAGAACAGAGTGGTCGACAATATCAAAGGCGGCAGACAGGGAGGGACACTAACAAGGATGAGACAGACAGAAAAAGCCCTTGTCACAGATGGATACGATGTGATTTGTAAGTGGGTTACACTAACCAGCTCTGGATCCTTGCGACTTGCCAGGATGTTGCCATTCTCACCACTGCTCTGCTTGTTTGGGCTCTTCAGTCGTGGAGAGCTCTCGAGGGGAGGAGGCGGGGGAGGGGCGGGAGGTGCTGTCTTCTCTTTACTGGGAGAGATGGTCTCCTCAAACCACTGGCCCAAGATCGGTTCACTGTCATCATCTGTACAGAAAGACAACCACGGAGAAGTCACCACCAACAACAACTTGCATTTATATAGCGCCCTTCACACGGGCTAGCGTCCTGGAATGCTCGACAGTGGCAGATTCTGACCCCCGAGCCAGGCGGAGAGGAAGGTGACCATAAGCACGATCCAAACATTTGGAATGCTCTGCTATTTGTCCCACTGGAGACAACTAGTCTAATCCCAGCACATTGGGATATCCTCCCGATGTGAAAGGCGCTACACAAATGTAATTTGGATTGTATTATAATCCCATTCCTCTTCATGTCTGAACCACTCTCACTCCTCCTGTACGTGTGGTGAGTTCTGGTTGCAGTTTTCTTGGCTACTGTACCTTGGCTACTGTCCTCCTCGGTGCTGCTGAAGTCATCCTCGTAGTACGTGTTGGAGTCGGTGGATGCGCTCACGTCACTGCTCACTGAGCCCTTGCGTTGTCGCTGGAGAACGCATGCCTGCCAAGAGAAGGCAGTGTGACATTGACAGGCTTCCCACTCGCAGAGACTGGAACAAGAATAGGTCACGCAGAGACCAAGCACTACGACTTACCTTTCTGTAAGAGGTGGATAGCAGTGTAAACAGCAAGTTGGTGAGTGGGACCGACTCGATCAGTCTCTGCACACGTTGTATAGATGAACTTTGGGCCATGATATTGAGCTCTGCAGGTGGCCCATCCCCAGTCCAGCCCTAAGTAAACAGAAATAAGCCAGTTAATGATCTCACTTGGGCATACGGCACCCGATTGACAGACAGCCTCGCAACGAGCAACCACCCTTTACACACGAATAAAGATCTCAAACTCAAAAAGGCACAAAATTCAGACACAAGCCTTACTTACACTCACTTCCTTCAGATACGCTTTACACACGCCCCGCCCCTACCTCCCCACATATGTCTCTGTATTCACCTCCGACCATGTACACTCCCTTCTCCATGTGCACTCGCCTCCTCTCCCTTCCCCCATCCGCTCCCCACACTGACAGGAGCCACACTCACCCGGTACAAAGCTTCTACTTGCAAATCTTGAAAGAGTGAGATCAGCAACTTTATGGCATGGTTTGCCAGGACCACAGACAAGACTCCAAATCCCTGATGTCTGAGGACCAACAAACCTGTATTAATGCTACTGCGTAACGTCCTGCACAACATGCAGTCATCCTGACAAAACACATCAAGATTCCCACTGTACATAACCAGACACATCACAGAATACTCATCAATCAAGTTTATTTGATTGTTTTTCCTCAATTGCTAAGCGCTCCGAGACATGACCTGTGTGAAGGGCACCACGTAAACACGAGGCATTATTGTTGTTTAATGTTCCTGTCTGTTCGAGCACCTCATCTGGAGCTCAGACAATGACGCGCAGAAGTCGGACAATGCTCCTCACACCAGCTTCATATAGCAATGCCAGATGACCTGCCACTATCCATGCAAATAACCAAACAAACAGCATCAAACAAGATGCTTAGCAACTTACTCACCCTTTAACTGGAGCAAGTTTGGGAGAGCCAGCTCCGTCCTTCACTCGGGCAGCAATGTCCCGAACTCGGAGCGCAGCTAGTGGATCCTTCTCCTTCCCCTTGTCGGCTAACGCTGTGGGACTGAGGTTCAGGATCAGGTAGAGGCTGTTTAGCAGACACCAAGCACCAAGTAACTGGAAATTCTGATAATGCTGATGAACGAACACAAGGCACAGTTACACGAGAATATAAAGCAATTCCATGGCACAAACAAGAGACATCAAATCATGCAAACGTGATTTTCAAAAAAGGTTTCTGTCAACACCGAGCACACAAGCTGTGTTCCCCCACCCACCTCCCCCACTGCAGTTCAGACTCGTACCTCTCCGCCTGCACGCCGAGAGCTATTGATTGCTTGTCCGATCATCTCATAGATTTCAAGCTGTTAAAACAAACAAGGTTATTTGACAGTAGTTGAATGCACTCAGTGCCAAGCTACTTGGTTCTACATAAGAGAACCAGATCGTCACAAACCTCTCGAATATCGCTCAGCTTTGGAGCTAACAGAATCTGTCATTAGCACACTGTCCTTTTCACCTTCCACTCAGATGAAGAGATTAACATTTACAACTGCAAATACTACCTCAAAATAATAACTAGTCTGAAACACTGGACAGTTTAGCTTAGCAACCTTCTGGGAAGGGGTTCATTCAGAAACAGGCATACTAAATAGATTCAGAATCAATAAAATAGCTAAACACAACAGTAATCGAATTATAACTTGGGAGACAAAAACAGAAGTCACTGGGAACACTCAGCAGGACAGATACCATCTATGGAGAAAGGAAAGTGAGTCAAAGTTTCGGGTCAATGACCCTTTGTCAGTAATAGGGCATTAAGAGGGAGAGACTTTTAAGGACTAACAGAGAGGGGGGAGGCAAGGCAAGGAAGACAAAGGAGAAAATGGGGTATAGGACAGGGTGTGATGGGTTAAAGTGGTGTTAATGATGTAAAACAAAGGGGGGGAACTGTAACAAAACAGGCAAAACAGAGAGAAAAAAGGGGTCTGGGATAACTTGGGAGTAGCTAATTAATGACCCTTGGCACAGCAAATCTGAATAATAAAATTGCCAAAAGAATCAATTACACATAGAAACCTTCAGGTTGGTAACTGCTCTGACCCCTCCCCCGCCCCGATCACTTACACATTTCTGGACGATTGTGGCTGCATCATTCTCGTAGTCTTCCTCTTTACTACTTGATCCCGATCGCACTTGCAGGCTGCTGCCCACATGTAAAATAGCCATACACGTGGCTACACTCACACCTGGCGACGAGAGAACACAGTTCGTGCAAGAGACACGCAATAATCTAACAGCCACTCACATCCTGACAACCCTCCGAGAGAAAAAGTTCTTCTCAACCTCTAAGAACTCAAATATTGTTGCAAACAATTCTTTCTCTGACAGTGATGTGCTGCTGACGAAAAATAATGAAATTATCCTTCATCTGATATTGCACTTTTCATGTCAGGAAGACGACATCTAAAGGCGTTTCACAGGATTTTACTGTAAAGTTCAATGACGGTGTCTTCTGTGGCCAAATGTGGCAGCTAACTGATAATCAGGGCAAAGCAGATTGCAAAATCAGGATAGTCAAGACCATTGTAATCTAGCCATGGTGTGCCTGAGTCAGTGCTTCCCTTGTCCTTATACTGACCTGCATACAAACAGCTGAGTGCCAGCACAGTCACGTCCTGCAGCCGGGCTGGAGTCAGTGGTTCAAGGACAGGCAATGAGAGTGTGTCCAGCGCCATTGTAACGTCAATAACCAGGGAATGGAACCTGCAGAGAGGGGAACGGACATGACAGAAATCTGACAGGTACAGTAAGAGAGGTCACAAGATCAATTACCACTGTCCTCCTTGACAAGCACAAATCACAGCAACAATTAAACCGTTCAAAAAATCTCTACAAACTAGGAATTATGATTTTTTGCTAATGTGTCAATAACTCAGAACAAACATTGGACTCTGATCTGTGATCTTCACAACAGTGCGTCAGTCTGGCTCGGAGTCAGAGGTTGTGAGTTCAAGCCCCTTGTCGGGACTTTTAGCTCATAGTCTATGCTGACATAGTGCAATATCTGAAATGCAACGATTATTAGTAAATAGGAATAGTTACACTAATTGTAACGTGACATTCGCAAAATTAAGTTTTGTTCATTCATCAGCTTTTGGCCACAGTCGCAATAAATGCAGCAAATCCAGTTTGGAAATGCTGCAAATTAGCTGCCAACATGAGGGTCATCGTGATGCTCAGTAGGATAAAGATCACACACTTACCCGTTCCGCACAGCAGTAGCATCGGCGACAGTGGCTGGCATGATGAAAAAGGAATTAGCGGAGACAGCGTCCTGGAAACGGTTGATGTAGCGCAGAAAGTAGGGAAGATTTAGACAGACACGCAGCAGCTTCTCAGAGCCTCCTACAAGAAAAACACAAAAGTCAAGGCAGGTTTGATGCGGCAAAAGTACAAACCCAGTCGTCACAAGTACATTTGTCTGTAAATCCAGCTGCTGCAATGTAAACAACAAGGTCAACCACCAACAACAGCAACAAAATTACATTTGTATAGCGCCTTTCAAGTTGGGAGGCCGTCCCAAGGTACTGGACAGTCAGAGTTTTGGACCTGGGAAGGGTGGAGGGCAGGTGGGAGCAGCAGGGAGATCAAAAGCAAGGTCGAAGAGGAGGGTCTTGAGATGGGTCTTGAAGGAGGCAAGGGAGGGGACGAGGCGTTATTAAGCTTCATAAGACCATCAGAACCCAAATACATTAACTATGGTGGAGAAAACAGAATCAATAACAACTTTCAAAAGGAAATTGGATAATTACTTGAAAAGGAAAAATTTGCAAGGGTATGGGGAAAGCAGGGGAGTGACTGAGTAGCTCTTGCAAAGAGCTGTCACAGGCACGATGGGCCGAATGGCCTCCTTCTGTGTTGTAATATTCTATGATTATATGACTGGTCACAATAGGTACCAGCTTCTGTGCAATTGTGGCACAGGTGTCAGCTCCGTCACTGTGTTAGGCACAACTCTGCACATTTACACCTGGAACTCTTCACACAACAAAAATAACAATTCTGCCATAACTCTGACCCTGACCAAACTTACCCAACGCCTGCAGGCTAGACACATTCTGTGTGATAAACGCACTCTTCATCTTAATGGCTGTAGCTTGGTCAGACACAGCCTGCTCATTGCTTTCTCCATCCACCTGATAGACAAAAAGGATTTTACATCAGCTGGTTACGCGATGTGGCAGAAAACAGCAGAAACAATAAAATGCAAAATTACATTTATACAGCACCTTTCATGTTGGTAGGACATTCCAAAGCGCTGGACAATCAGGGATTTGGACCGAGGAGGGGAAAACCCCCCCAGGACCTCTGCTGGGTGCAATAAGCAGTTAAAAGAACTGCTTTCAAATTTCATCTGGGTTCAAATTAGGTGCCGACTGACGCCTGTATCTACAGCACTCGGTTCGCCAGGTCCTTCCTACCTGAACCACGGGAGGGGGGCGGATGATGCCGATACATCTGGGTTGAAGACCGAGGTCAGCTGGTTCAGGAAGTTCATTTGCACTTCCTTCTGTCTTGTCTCGGGGGTCACTCCTGGGGCAGCTTCCTTCTGATCCTCCACTGAGGGGAGGAAGATTGCACCAAATCAGAAACACTAGCACCTAGACTCTCGCTTGAGTCCACAGGGAATAACAACAACAAAGTGCATTTATATAGCGCCCTTCACAGGGGGTAGCGTCCCTGAGCACTTGACAGTGGCGGAGCCTAACCCCGAGCCAGGGGGAGACAGTGGGAAGAGATGACCCTAAGCACAATGAAAAAGGAAGGTCTTTAGACAAGATTTGAAAGTGGGGGGATGGGGGAGGGGTCAAGGCGGAAAGATTGAGGGAGAGAGTTCCAGAACTCCACCAAGGATGAAAATGACTCCCTGCCCCCCACCTCCAGTTCAGGCACCTACCTTCTGACAGTGTCTTTATCGTCATGGGCAGTTTGGCTGATTTCATCATTGCTGTGAAAGTAATGATCTCGGTTCGGTCCAGGCGGCTGCAGCCAGTGCAAAGGCCTTTGATCAAGAGGATCAGGTGTTTCTGAGAGGAATTGAGGGCCAAAAATTATATATTCACAATATTCCAACATTACTTCAGACACAGCCGCTCAGACCCATGTTTATATTTGGTGTTTCCTGAGCACAATCCTTTGACATCTGCCAAAGGAGAAAATGCTCAACAGACAATGAAGGGGAGAGGAGAAAGAGAAAACAGTATAGCTACTGATGCCAGTCTCAATAGAAAGCTGTGACCAACTCACAACGTGTAAACCTTTACCTGCGAAACTGCACATGCTTCATCTGGGTTCTCCAAACGCATCAATGAGAATTCGATCAGGATTTTACACGCAGCCGCGACCGACAACAGCTGATTCCTGGGAACTGACAGAGAACCATCAACAGTCACCAAGAATTCCATCTCACATTTGGGGAGTTTATCACCAGCTACAAACCACACAAGCCAACCCAAAGATGGAACACAAAATAAACATCAGACATTTCCTAGCTCTTCCTGACTTGTGTACTCACTTTGCCCACAGACGGTGGAGATGTAATGTGCAGACAGCGCCACAAAGGAGGAATAGAACGGTTCGTACTGCTTGTCATGATGCAGAATTTGCTTCTCACTGAAAAGCAAAGAGACAATTCACATAGCTCAGAGGAGCTCACTTCCAAATCTTCACCACTCCTGACTACTTAAAAACTCCTAAAATTCTGCCACAATCTGCTGCAGGAGCTGATTTGACATCTCTGTTGGTTAACGTGCACATCACAAGATCTGGAGAGAGCTTTGGGTGAAAACTCTTCCACCCACTTCATCTTATCCTCCACCTGCACCCAGACATCAAAGTATTTAAATAATCAGCAATTTCAACCTTAAAGGAGCCAAACCTATCCTCTTAAATCTCACTATCCGGTCGCTATCCATCCGTCACCTGCAGAAAGAAGACCACTGGGAACAAAATCAATCTGATAATAATCCTTGCGTTTGAAATTGCGCCTTATCACGTTATTGAGATGCCTCAAAGTGCTTCACGGGATACATGCACTGTAAAGCGGTTCGACTGTATTTTGTGGGCGGAACGTGGCAGCCAGTTGCGCGCAGCGGTGTCCCACAAACAGCCGTGGAGAGAGCGACCAATTTTATAGGGGAGATCGTTGGCCACGACACCGGGAGCGAGAGCGAAACTCCCTTCCCTTTTTGAAGAGCGAGCGCCATTGGGATCTTCAACATCCACCCGAACAGGCTTTTCGCCCCCCAATAAAATACGCAGTCAATTCACTTTACGGTATGTTCTGTGAGGAGCTCTGAGACGTCTCAAAGACATAATAAGGTGCTCTACAGATATGAAATGCAAGGATTATTGTCATTAATAGGCGGAGGGGAACTTGGTTTAACATCTCATCAGAAGGATTGATGCATTTAGTGTTTATTTGACATGACGTTACAGTCATTAAGAACGATTCCGGAATAAAAACTGAGCGACATGGGACCTGCTGCAGCCTCCAAACTCCTGCCCTCCGTTACACACAGGATCCGGGGGGGGGGGGGGGTGTCTGCCCCTCCGCCCCCACCTCAGGGCTACAGCTGTGGCTGCCCCCGACCCGACCCGTCCCGCCGCCTTCCCGCTGCCACTGAGCACAGAGCTGCCGGAGGCTGTGGCTGTGTCTGTGTCTCCCTCTCTCCCTCTCTCCCCGGGGCCGAGCCGCCATGATGCAGCATTCTCTGCTCTGGCCTCCCCTCGGGGCCCGCGCTCCGCCCGGGAGCCGCCGCCGTCGCCTCACCCTGACCCTGACCTGTTGATGACGGAGCTGACGAGCTGCGGGATGTCGCGGGGCTCGAAGGTGGAGTAAGAGGCGGCGAGTAGCGGCCGCACCGCAGCGCTCCAGCTCCAGTCCGCGGCCGCCGGCTCCGAACTCAGCGCCATCTTGCCGCTGCCGGGCCGGTGCAGCGCTCCGAACCGTCCGGGCGCCAACACCGGAAGCACGTCGGCTAATCAGTCCGGGCTGCAGGGACAACAGTGTCCGCACGGAAACTGCCCCCCCCCCCCGGCCCTCTGCCGCGCACCCACCGACCGCGACTCCCGCACATGCGCGGACGTCCCTGTTCATGTCATGGGAGGAGGTGTACTCTCTCCCCAGAGGGACACTGATCCCAGAGAGTATTGGGGGAGGGAGGGAGGGGGAGGGGGAGGGGGGGGCAGCTTGGGGAGGGGGGGGGCAGTTGGGGAGGGGGGGGGCAGGTTGGGGAGGGGGGGGCAGGTTGGGGAGGGGGGGGGCAGGTTGGGGAGAGGGGAGGGGCAGGTTGGGGAGGGGGGGCAGGTTGGGGAGGGGGGGCAGGTTGGGGAGGGGGGGGGGCAGGTTGGGGAGGGGGGGGCAGGTTGGGGAGGGGGGGGCAGGTTGGGGAGGGGGGGGGCAGGTTGGGGAGGGGGGGGCAGGTTGGGGAGGGGGGGGCAGGTTGGGGAGGGGGGGGGCAGGTTGGGGAGGGGGGGGCAGGTTGGGAGGGGGGGGCAGGTTGGGGAGGGGGGGGGCAGGTTGGGGAGGGGGGGGGCAGGTTGGGAGGGGGGGGCAGGTTGGTGAGGGAGGGGAGGTTGGTGAGGGGGGGGCAGGTTGGGGAGGGGGGGCAGGTTGGGGAGGGGGGGGCAGGTTGGGGAGGGGGGGGGCAGGTTGGTGAGGGAGGGGAGGTTGGTGAGGGGGGGGCAGGTTGGGGAGGGCTGGAGTTTGGGGAGATTCAGAGTCCGGGTTTAACCATATAAACAATGGAATATTTCCCATTACAAAGACTGGAAGGCTTCCCTCCTCCCACTGACTGTTCCACCCCTCCACGTCTCACTGCTCCACCAACAGAGCCTTGGGTTACTGTGGACCCTCCTGACGCAGCAAATGGACCCGAGACCCCAAGGCTCAGTGACTCCCTACAATCAATTTACAATTCCTTTAAAAATATACAATTTTATATCAATTTTTAAAAGTTGTGTCCCTTTGTTTTGGATCCCTTTCCAGACTTGTTTTTTTTAATATACCACCGTCCTACTTAGGGTCAGGGCATCCGACAAATATTCTTGTACCTAATTGTGAAGCTTCAAATCAGAGTTAAGGATATCTCATTAGCTCACAAATTAATACAACTAAGGGAAGCAGTTACCAACTATTGCGGGACTAACTCGCACTGTTCTGAAGTTTTAGCAAATAATAAAAAAAACTTGTTCCATACAGAATATTTTCGATATTTTCTGCCTATTTTGTGCCAGAACAGGACATTACATACACAATCTTCAGAATAAAACACAAAGTTCAAGGGGGTCACAGTAATTGTTTATTCAGTGGTATTCAGAAACATTAACAACTCAGGAAACAAATTGTTTTCTATTTAAAAGGTTTAATGCAGTGGTTTCAAGTTTTCTGTTGTGAACTTGCAATGTTTGGGGACACTGAGGTTAAAATCAAGAAAATCCTCAAATTCCAGTCATTTCCAGGTAACATTTACTAACTGTAAGAGCACAACTGCATTTCTCCTCACAGCAATATTTGTATATCCCTCATGTTGACACTACATGTACTTTTAGAGCAACTCAACATATTCTCTTACCAGCTCATAAACCCGAATCGCAGGCACATAATTAGACTCCTAGATAATCACATAGATCTGTCTTTAATCCTAGGTTAAACCAATCTCATCAGTTGCACATTAAAATAAAGTCTAAATCCCAAATATATTTTCTCAGCAATTAAGTACACATATTAATCAGGAACTAAAAAAAACTTAACCATCCCTTTTCTCACAAATTTATTAGAACTCGCTTTGTATTTAAAATTTGGGGTAGATTTAAGTGTCCACAAAGGAACAAACCTCACAGTGACCCTGTGAAATTAACTCGTAAAACAAGGTTGTTCAGAACTGCAAATTGAACAATCAGCTTTATGTCCACAATCAGTTTCGATCGTAACAAACACGGTCAGCGAAGGACAGCAGAAGAACACAAGTAAAAGCCCCATTGGCTATTGGAATGGAAACCGCTGTAGTTAGGAATTCAGGAGGCTGCCGAGCCCAGACCAGGTAACCTGGTATTGCAGAGGACCAGACGCTCACTTCACAATCAGTGGCACAAGTTGTAGTACTTATAATAATATAATAATCCTTGCATTTGATACAGCGCTTTTCACGTCTTCTCAACGTCTCAAAGCGCTTCACAGAATAGACTGTAAAGTGAATTGACCATATGTTTGTGGGGAAAACGCGGCAGCCAATTGCGCACAGCAACGTCCCACAAACAGTCGTGGATTGAGTGACCAATTTATTATTGTTTTTGTTTTGGAGGGATTATTATTAGGCTCTGTGTGGAGTAAGGAAACTTGCCCAAGGTTTCGCCCTCTGCCTGGAATTGAACCCAGGTGTCTCGCACTTAAGCAAGTCTCGGTACAAGAATCCTCTGCAACAGGATGCCTGGATGTAGGATTCCCAGGTAAGACAGATACAGACTTTAGGAGTAAAATTACAATTTAAAAGGCAAGGCTCCAGTTTGCAGTCGCCGCTTCCAGGCTAAACACATTAGCAGCCACTTGGCCTCCTGTCAATCATAAGGGTGGCTCTATCTACATCCGTCATTACAATTTCAAATGGGAAAATAACTTTCTAACCAAAAAAAGAAACAAAAGTGTTTGCTCTGAACAATGTGTGTGAGGGACCACTGCTGATTGCAGTGAAAATCCTGAAGCCAATTTTATTTAATCAAAATGTCCACTTTCTAGTCATGACAGTCTTCAAAATAAATACCCGCAGAAAACAAATGAGCCCCGGCGCTGACACTCCAGTCTCGCTACTTGGCTTGTCCCCCAAAACCTTTGCATCTCCATCTTCGCATTCAATCCATGGGACAATGTTTCTTTTTCCCCTTCCCCCCTTTCATGTCCCAGTAGCTGCTATCGCCAGGCCCTGTTCAGGAGCTTAACCTGGGCGAGCCGCTTGGTGATCATGGTGGTAAAGACCAGACCGAAGAGAACACTGCTGATCAACACATAGTCATAGTCGTCTTTCAGAACATCAAACTGCTTCGAGGGATAAACACGAGTCTGGAAGATGTCGAGACCATAAGCGACAACCTGGAACAAACATTCACTTGTTATTGTGTCAGCCAGAAACTCGCCTCCTGTAAAACTCTGAAACCTGGATAGAAACTAACAGCTTGGTAACTGCCGCTAGCATCCAGGGTAGGAATTCATGAGAGATTCAAATCAGGCTGGGGGTAATGCATCCAGGTCACATCCAAAGTATTCACACACTTCTTTTCCCGTGACTATTTTTAATTTATTCTTATTCTGGAGTTATTTTCTACTGTCGCATCTTGACCAGATCACACGGTTCACCTCGCCACCAGATGCAGGTCAGACAACTCTTCACCCAGCTTCCAGGATCAGCTGTAAACCCCCACCCAGTGAAGAAAGTGGCTCCTTGTTGCTGAGCCTCTGGGAGGCAATAGAGAGCATAAACAACCCGCTTGCTGATTCAGTGAATCCCAATTAAAAAGCACTTGGATGAACACCTCATAACCAGGTTTACTAATCATTAATCAAATGTGCAGCAGCAACAGAGCATTAACCAGGGATATTATGATAAACTTGCTTTTCGTTATGATACCAGTCATTCAGAGATCCCCCTCTCCTTCCTCCCTCAGACAGATCAGATTGTGCATTAACTACTATGGGGCTACAGCAGCCATGGGTGTTGGCATCTGCGATTGGCTATGAGAATTTGGTTCCATACTAACCAGGCAGGTGGACTCCAGGCCGGAGGGTGCCGTGTGAATCCCCCTCACTCGTGACACAGACTGATTGTAGTTGATGAACCATTCCGATCGGATGGGCAGTTCAGGAGCATACGGAATTAGATTCTCCTCCCTGAAAAAGTTACAACATATGGGACTATGGAAAACTGCTCCTAGATTTCTCAAAGAGGTTTCACAACTATGTCAACGCGAAACACGAGCATGCATTTGCTGTAATCTTGTTCTACAATCACTTAAACATCACCTCAGCCTCAGGCCTCTACCCACAGCCCTGTCTTATTTCTTAACTCACCGGCTTTGCTCAGAAGGAACCTCTGGACGTCGAGGATCCAGAAACGCTTTAGGTAAGGAGAGGATTCCTCCAGAGTGAAGCCCAACTGCAGGGAGAAGGCAAAAAATGAGAGAGACTGAGAGAGAGAGACACATGGACAGACAGAGACAGGGCCCCTCTCTCCCACCCAGCCCCTCCATCCACACACCCCTGGCTCCCCACTCCCAAACAGCCCCTCCCTTCACACCCCCTGGCCCCTCCCTCGGTCTGGGTCCCATCAGTCTGTCACCTACTCAACAGGTGGCGGCTGGTGATCCCTTTCTCTGTGATAGTGGCCTCCACCAGGTTGATGGCCGAGGGGAAGATGTAAGATTGCTGGAAGATGATGGGGGAGAGTGGCCGGTCCAGTGAGCTGAAGGCTGTGCTGTTGTACTGCTCGGTCCCCTCGTACAGTTCCAACACTGTCATCTCGTTCCTTCGGGACTTGGTATTCCAGTACTGGTACTGTCAGCACAGAATGGAACAGTTAGGGTTAAATAACAGAGAATCTTGAAGGTACTTGAGAAGGAAAAAATTGCAGGGGTATGTGGAAAGAGCGAGGGAGTGGGACTGATTGGGTAGCTCTGCAAAAAGCTGGCACAGGCATGTTGGGCTGAATGGCCTCCTTCTGTGCTGTAATATTCTATGATTCTATCTGTCTCTCCAACTCCCTGGCATTTATACGCATCCACTTGCACCGCTGGGAAACACTGTTCAGTTATTGGGTTCCTCAGGCCTGTGGAAAGGGTGATCAGTTCATGGGGAAAATTGCTACAAAGTGGATAATGCGTCAATCGCAAGTGTTTCTTCAGTCTTATCCTGGCAGAGACGAATCAGAGGGTTGGGACATCTGGGTGAGTGACATTAATAATCCCCCAAAGCTGCTCAGCATCAATAAGGCATTGTGATAGAAGTACGATCGTGACTCAGAAAGTGAGCCATTATACTCTGAATTCAGACCCTGCCGAACACAACCCACCCCCCTCCTCCGCCAACTTTCTCCCCCACTTTGCCCTGGGACCCCCCCAACCCCCTCAATCTTACCACCAGCCAATTCTCGGAGTGCACCACGTACACAGGACCTCTTGCTTTGCGCTGCACAGACTGGTGGATGATGCGCCCGGTCACGCCATCAATGAGGTAGATGCAGATGAAGGCTCGTTCCTGGTGCGTGTCGGTGCTCTCTGTGATGACTGCCAGCAGATTGGGGTTCAGATACTACAGAGAGCAGAGTCAGCCATGAGAAACGACACAGAAGCTGGCCACCGAGAGCTGGTAAACCAGTGAAGATCAGCCATCAATCACAAGGTTAAATCCAGTTATATTTCACCTCTGTAATCCCTTAGATCATACCCCAACACATACACACTTGCCAACCCCCGCTCCCCTCCCACCCACCCGCTCCCCGCTGTACCTTGTACAGGACACTGCGATCCCCCATGACACGGCCCTGTGAGTGCACATGTTCGTTGGAGCGTTTCCCTTTGACAGTCACTATTCTCTGAGTCTCTGTCGGAATCGCCACCTCCCAAATCTCCTCGGTTCCAAAGTCCTGCAGGAAACAAATGTCACAAGTGATATCCCAACTGACACCCTGACTAACAGAACAGGCAGAACAGTACTGACCCCCACGAACACAGGTCAATGATTTAAACCAGACAAGTTACCTCGCGCAGGTGGAAGCCGTTTAGTTTGCCCTGCACCGGGTCGACCAGATAGAAGTAAATAACAGAGGCAGAGGTCTGGAGCTGCTGCAGGATATTCCTACTGGAGGGAAAGGCTGTCACCTGGGAAGAGGGAAAACAAGGCTCAGTTGCAGCAACGCTGTTGCCAGTCAGAAACAAACATAATAATCATAATCGTTGCATTTGATAAAGCGCCTTATCACGCCGTTGAGACATCTCAAAGTGCTTCACAGAATATACTGTAAAGTGAATTGACTGTATTTTTAGGGTGAAACGCGGCAGCCAATTACGCACAGCAGCGTCCCACAAACAGTTGTGGATTGAGTGACAAATTATTGTTGTTATTTTTGTGAAGGGATCATTACCTACGGAAAGCAATCCGCCAATCAACTAGCAACTGGGTTCTTATTTACTGCTAGGTAAACAGAGGCGTGTGGAGTAAGGAAACTTGCCCAATGTTTTGCCCTGCCAGGGAATCGAACCCAGGTCCTCTCGCTTAGGAGGCGAGTGCTCTAACCACTGAGCTACTGGACACCTACAGGTGAAGCAAGCATCAGGCAAATACACGTTTGATCAAGGAGGTAAATTACCTTGTGTTCAGCGTCAATCAGCAGCAGCACTTTGGCGTAATCTTGGTCCACGATAGGCAGCAGCAGGGACTGAAGGATGGGCCGGTCCAGCGCTGGGGGGGTTACATAACTTCGCTTGCCAAAGATTGGGTTAAAGACATGGAGAGAACTCAATCCAGTTTCCTGGTGAAAGCAAAAGTTGGGAGTCAAAGGGTTAATTGATTTTTAAAACACCCCAATAGTCTCGAGTTCGATACCTACTCTGAGCAGAGATGACAATCTCAAGAACAACAAACTACATGTGTAGTTTCATTTCAGGAGAACGTCTCAATCTCACCCCAGGCTGGAGGAGGGGTGGCGAGGGGAAAGATAAGTCAGCCAGGGTCCCAAGTCCTGAATGCTACCCAAAGCTTGTGGATGTGGAGCAAGGAAGCAAGGACTGGGTGGACAGGAATCTGATTGAAACTCAGCAGCAGAGAACACAATTACACGTTAACCCTGCCCGAGGTGATGTTCTCAGTCACTACCGCCTCTGGTCACTGCCCTGGGCCGCGAGGAGGACAGACCAACCACAAATCGGGGTCGGAGTGAAAAGTAGAAGTGAATCCTTTAGCTCCAGCTCAGCGACACTAACCTTGTCTTTGATGATCAGCGTGCACTGGGGGGGGTGAGGGAAGTGAGCTGTCGTTCGCTGGACAGCCAGTTTGAAGGAGGATCCGGGCTTCACGTTCTCCAAGTAATGCTTCCATAGGATGGTCCCTGAGCTGCTGTCAATCCCAAAGAGCTGGAAAATTATAATAATCCTTGCATTTGATATAGCGTATTATCACGTCTTCGAAATGTCTCAAAGAGCTTCACAGAATATACTGTCAAGTGAACTGAACGTATATTTAGTCCATGAAATGCCGCAGCCAATTGTGCACAGTAGTGTCCCACAAACAGTCGTGGATTGTGTGACCAAACTATTTATTTATTTTTTGAAGGGGTTATTACCCCTGGAAAAGCAATCCACCAATCGACTAACAACCGGGTTCCTACTGACTGCTAGGTAAACAGAGGCGTATGGAGTAAGGAAATTTGCCTAACATTTCGCCCTGCTGGGAATCGAACCCAGGTCCTCTCGCTTGTGAGGTGAGCGCCCTAACCACTGAGCTGCAAAACTCCACAAAGACAAGAAACAAAGGTAGAAATAGCTGGACACAGCATCCAGTAACTGAGGGTCAGGGTCACACCTCCCTCCCCGTACCTTCCCACATGCCGTCACCATCACCATCATCTTCTGCAGGTTAAACTCATCTCGAGCCAGGTTCTCAATGGTGATTTCGTTCTTTGATTGGCTGCGAGGTTTCCGCGCATCATAGAACATCTTCAGCAGCTGATAGCACCAGGCCTGCAGCAGAACCAGCTGGGACGAAATCCGCTTCATAAACATTCCCATTGGGCCATCTGCCAGGCAAAGCAACCAGTGGTCAAGCAGGAGAAACAGTCCAGAGAGAGCGAGAACAGACAGAGCGAGAAAAATGACACAGGGAAACAGAGACAGAATAGAATCATGTGTGACAGATCATAGAGCGGTAAGTATAAACCAGTTGGTCACCTGCATTAAAATTGCAGGGTGCAGACTCCGGTTGGGTGTGCAAAATCCTTCACTGTCCAGCGCCTTGGGACGTCTCCCGAAGTGAAAGGCACTATATAAATGCAATTTGTTGTTGTTTCTCCACCCCCCCCATCGAAAGCCAATGGCAAGAATGAGCACTTATAGAGCGGCATCGCAACTAAAAATTCCCTGAACACTCAAGGAGCTGGAAAGGCACTTCAGCTCTCATTGCCACACAAGTTACCTCCCAGAAACGACACAGAAATCTGCGCAATGAAAGCCCATTACCTTGTGTGGCTGGTTCCACAGCAGCAGAAAGAAAAAAGATCATGTTAAAAGCTGCGTCTCAACCACAGAGCACACAGGACCATGAGAATTGGCTACACATTCAACACAGCATCTTTGATACACAGTGACATCTCACAGATCTATACTCAATGCTGGATACTGAGCCAGGAGGGGGGCAGGGGATTATCGGCACAGTCAAATAGGTAGCTTTTTAGGCACCTTTGAAGATAAATTGTTGGGGGGAGTCGAGAGGGAGGGGACATTGTGACACCTGATGATGTACAAGTGGTTTGGTTCTCTGGAACAAAGCCTCCCTCTTGCTCTCTGTCTGTGGAGAAGCACCTGCAGAAAAGTCTCATCAGATTCAAACAAACAAACTCCTAAATATTCAATAATAAAAACAGAAGTCGCTGGGAATACTCAGCAGGTCAGGCAGCATCCATGGAGAGAGGAAATTGAGTTTCCTAAAGTGAGTGGTCTTTTTTTCCAGGGTCACACACTACCTGCTTTCTTGCCAAACTCGCCCTCCAGCTCGGCCTGCGTTCCCGTCAGAGGCAGATCCACCATCTCCATCGTAACAACTTCTGCCAACGCCTCTTCCCGTGTCCAGACAATGCGACCTACACAGAGCAGAGAATCCTCAACTCTCTAAACATTCCAGTGTGGCTCTGCACACACGTCAGGAACACATAATGATAAGAATGCTTGCATTTGATATCATAATAACAATCCTTGTATTTGATATCGCGCCTTATCGCGTCTTCAAGATGTTTCAAAGTGTTTCACAGAATATACTGTAAAGTGTAGTGACTGTTTTATTCGCAAAACACGGCAACCAATTGCACACAACAGTGTTTCACACATAGTCGTGGATTGAGTGACCAAATTCTTATGATTCATTTTTATTACCCCCAGAAAAGCAATCCACCAATTGACTAACTTCTACTTTCTATTTACTGTTAGGTAAACAGAGGCGTGGGGAGTAAGGAAACTTGTCTAAGTTTCGCCCTGCCTGGTAATCAAACCCAGGTCCACTTGCTTGCAAAGCGAGTGCTCTAACTACTAAGCTCTCCACATATGGCAAACAAATCCTGGACCGGGGTGCATGGGGATGGAATGCCTCACTGTGTGAGCCTGTCACATCCAGCCTATGTCCTGCCTTCCACACACCTGGCTGTTGAATGTAGGTAAGGGTGTGGTCGATGGTCTGGAGCAGAGCCCGGTATCCCACAGAATCATCTTTCTTCAGAAATGGTTGAATGTAGAGCTGAGAGAGAGCGAACACACACAGAGTGAGTGAGAGCAGTAACGGGGGATTTTACACACCCGAGTTTGCTCCCACTGGCCGCAAAGCAATCCTCCTTTCAGAAGACACAATTTCTCTGCATCAATTTGAGTTGGATCAGATTTCCCAGGACTGGAGATGCAGGTAATCCAGAAGGAGTTCAGCCACCCTACCCCATTACACTGTTGAGGGGGGTGGGGGTTGGGTGGGTGTGGAGTTCTCTACACCTTGTGGGGGGGTATAATTTGCGAATCAGAGCCCCTCCCATTTCCCCCTCACCTGCTCAGGGCTGCCAACATGTGGGTTCAGGGAAAAGTCCATGGCCGTATCCAGTAACCATCGGCCATTCTCTGCTGAGTACAGGTTAATGCTGAAAGCCTGTTGAACAGAAACAAAACATAACCCAAATCAGCCACTGTCCTCTCTGGCTCTGTGTGAGTTTATCCTGGAAGCAGCATAGTATCAGATAGCTGCTCTGAAGGGAGCCTGTGAGAACATGTCTGTGTCAGCAACACATACAATAACACACATGTGCCAGCAACACACACACACACACACACTAGCGACACACATATTGATTTGAAATTGAGTTGCTTATGACCCTATGTTTAGGGTCGTAATTCCAATCAACTATTAGAACATGTGCTAATTTCTCCCTCAGTGCCACTGCTGCTCTCATCAGTCTAAGAATATAATAATAATCCTTGCATTTGATATAGCGTCTTATCACATCGTCAAGACTTCTCAAAGTGCTTCAAGGGATATACTGTAATATACTGTAGTGACTGTATATTTGATGGGCGAAGCGAAATATGTGGAAAAGTTTGTTCTACAGAACACTTCCCTCTTTGGGCCTCACCGTTCTGTTCTTAGCTGTCATCACAGCCGCCACTGTTTTATCACCAGTCGTAGCGAAAGACATCAGTGAAGCCTGCAAGAGATAGAAGGATTAACCCCTCACAACACACTACAGCTACAAAGGCTCTACAGGAGCAACACTTCCCCTAAACAGCTGTCAGTAAAGCCATTTCCCTGGTGTCTGAAACTGAACCACACAGAAAGTGAAGTCACCCAGTGAATCCCATCTTATGGGAACTGAGCTAACCGATCCCAGCCGGGCCGGTGGGAGGGACGCTGATAATTAATTCCCCCAAACACTGAATTAATGCAGTATATCTAGTAACAGCTGGTAAGTCCTGAAAGCAAGGGTTAAGAGTCAGCCAGTGATCGGTAATTCAATGCTGTGTATAACATCTATCGTGCTTCATATCTGTGTGGGTGGGCGGAGGGCGTGTGGGTGGGGAGCGTTGGTGGGGTCAGGAGGGGTTGTGTGGGGGGAGGGTTTGTGTGGGTGGAGTGGTTGTATGTGGGGGACGGGGGGGTTTGTGTGTGTGGGAGGGCGGAAAGCAGGATACGCGAGATACCTGTCTGTGGCACCCGAGCACTGAACAGAGCGGTGACTAACCTGGACAAACTTGCGCAGAGAGCTGAGCGCCATGTGGCGGAGCTGCAGCAGCACACCGTTGGTGTCTGATAAATGCAGGAAGAACTGAGCTCCAGCAGCCCCCATTGGTGATGGCTGTGTGGTGACAATCTTTCCCTTAAACCCTTCATCCAGCTTCAGATCCAGAGACTACAGACCAGGAATAAAGAGAAAGTAAAATAGTCAACAACTTACATTTGACTCCACTCGATTGTCTAGATTTATATCTTTGATTTCTGTAAACTCCAAACTACCTGCAGTGCAATCTGCACAGGCTCCTGGTCTGATTGCAGAGGCAGGAGATGAAGGGAGTGGGATTCCGAGTCCACACAAGCCAGGATTCCTTCCCCAATAACCCCACAAAGGTCCTTCAGGTGCTGGATCCAGGAGGTTTCGAAGGAAATCTTCAGAAGAAATCAGCAACAACAACAACAAGTTAGACTTGTATAGCCCCCTTCACGTCGGAAAGACATCCCAGAAGCAGCAGAGAAGCAAATTAACAGAATAGAGCGGAAACTGTTGACACTGAGACTCTGGTTCCTCTTAGTGTCAAATATTGATCATAATCATCCTTGCATTTAATACAACGCCTTATCATGTCATTGAGACGTCTCAAAGTGCTTCACAGAATATTCAGTCAATTGACTTTACAGTATATTCTGTGAAGCACTTTTGGGACATCTCAAAGATGTGATAAAGCACTATATCAAATTCAAGGATTATTTTTATTATACTTTAAATGGACTGTATATTTTGTGGGTGAAACATGGCAGTCAATTGTGCATAGCGTGTCCCACAAAAAGTCACTGATTGAGTTACTTAATTATTATTATTTTTTAAATTTATTTTTGTTTTGAAGGGATTATTTCCCCCGGTTTCCTACTTACTGTTAGATAAACAGAGGAGGATGGAAACTTGGCCAACGTTTCGCCCTGGCCGGGAATCAAACCCAGGTCCATTCGCTTGCGAGGTGAGTGCTCTAACCACTGACCTACAGGACTCCCATCATAGCGTACCTACATCGCCACCTCCTGTCCTCACCTGACGGACGACCTTGCCATCAGCGACATCATACGTAGTGATGTGGAGTTGAGAACGAGAAACCACTCCTACCAGATGCACAGCATCATCTCCTCCTGAATACACCAACTCATAATGGATACCCTCACTACAGAGAGACAGACACACAGCCAAACATACACACCATCAGTTAAACTGCTTACACCCACAGATCAAGTGCCAAATATCAAAGGAGTTATGTCCCCGAAGAGCGATGAAAGAACAGACAATTGCTACTGTTACTGCTGAAGCACACACTGCACAGTCAGTCTCAGGTCCTCAGTTTAAGTAACAACAACAAAATGTGTAAAGCACTTTTCACGTCGGGAGAACATCCCAAGGCGCTGGACACACAGACTTACGGACCCGAGCTGGGGAGAGGGTGGAGGACGGGGGGGGGGGGGAGCAGGGAGATCGAAAGCACGGTCAAAGAAGAGGCGCTTGAGACGGGTATTGAAAGTGGCGGAGGGTGTGAAGCAGGACGGAGCCCGCTGAGCGGAGGGAGCGAACAGGATGTTAGGGGGTTAGGAGGTCGTAGAGGTAGGGGGGAGCAAGACCGTAGAGGACTTTGAAAGTGAGGCAATAGCTGTGCTTCCCAGAACGGCAACAAGAAATGGGTCACATCCAGAAACCACTGAGCCTAGCAAAGACATTCCTACAGTTAGCTGTGCAAACCTCTGCGCCATATGGCAATATACCCAGCAGCGTTCACCTGTCCGGTAGAGCCTCCGTCCATTTCTGATGTCCGTTTGAGAGATAATGGAGCGAAATGGACTCTTTCTTGACGATTGCGATAAATCTTACTCCTTCTGCAGAGACGACCAAACAGCCCGTCTGAAAACTAAAACAAAACGTAATTTGAGTGAGACAAAGAAACAATGCCTAATTCCCTGTAAATTACTCATTTATTCAACATCTAAATCACTCACTTATATTTCAGCCTAGATCTTACTCCCAGGACCAGTCATTCAACATACAAACCACTTGAAGCTCTCAATTAGATTTCAGGCTACAACTCAGTCTCAGAAAACTGTCTTTTTATAATGTAACCAGACCAGACCTCATGGGAAAGAAAAGTGAGTCAAACGCCTTCAGGAAGGATGGAGAAGGGAAATAATTGACCGAAACAAAATTTTAACAAAATGACAGGAGAGCTTGGAGGACAATAAACTGCCAGTGAAGGCTACAAATACATGGTCCTGACCTGCCAGGTTCCAGCAGAAACTCCCAGTTCAATCCCCCAATGTTCGTATCCTTCGAGAGGACATCCTGAGGTACTGGACAGTCAGTGGGGATCGGGAAGAGTGGAGGGCAGGAAGCAGGGTGATCAAAAGCGTTGTCGAATGGAGGGTCTTGAAGGAGGCAAGGGAGGGGGGCCTAGGCAGAGGGACTGCAGGATGGCGTTCCAGAGGGTGTACTTGGTTGGATGTGTACCTTTTGCCCTATTGAGCTCCCGTACTGTCTCCTACTCTCGCTCCTCCCCCTGGTTCACCACCCACCTCCGCTCACTGAAAAGCCAGGTGCGGGCCGCTGAACGCACCTGCGTCAAATCCAGCCTAACGGTCCACAGACAAATCTGGCTGGACCTCCTCAAAATCTACCGCTCCACTCTAGCCTCAGCCAAGTCGTCCTTCTACTCCAGGATAATCCTGGAGTCGAAGAACAACCCCAGGCTACTGTTTTCTACCACATCCCGACTCCTCCGTCCCCCCCGCCACCCCGCGCAGGTCATCTCCTCCAACCTTCACTGCGAGGAGATGCTGGATTTCCTTGAATCCAAAATCAAGGGAATTCGCTCCGCGGTCACTTCCCCTCCAACATCCACCCACCCCCCAACCCCTCCCTCCCACACTCCGACTCCTACCCATCCTCCCCTACACACTTTCGTACCCGTTTCCCCACCCTCTGTCACCAAACTCATCCTATCCCTGAAACCCACCACCTGCTCCCTTGACCCCATCCCCACTCCACTCCTTATCTCCCAGCTCCACCTCCTTGCCCCACATATCACAGACATCGTCAACCTGTCCCTCTCCTCTGGCTCCGTTCCCATTCCCTTAAAAACTGCCACCATCACTCCCACCTTGAAAAAACCCTCCCTTGATGCGTCGCAGCTATCAAGCTACCGGCCCATCTCCAACCTCCCCTTTCTGTCCAAGGTCCTGGAACGAGTTGTCGCCTCCCAGCTGCGCTCTTTCCTCTCCACCCATTCACTATTCGAACCCCTTCAGTCGGGTTTCCGTGCTGCCCATAGCACAGAAACTGCCCTGGTCAAGGTCACCAATGACATCCTAACCATCTGTGACCAGGGCTCCCTCTGCCTCCTCGACCTATCGGCAGCATTCAATACGGTCGACCACTCTATCCTCCTCCACCGCTTGTCCTCCCACCTCAACCTTCAAGGCACTGTCCTTGAGTGGTTTAGGTCGTACCTCTCCCACCGTTTTCACTATGTTTCAACGAATGGCTTTTCCTCCCCCTCCCGCACTGTCTCGTGTGGTGTCCCTCAGGGCTCTGTCCTCGGTCCCCTCCTCTTCACCCTCTATATGCTCCCCCTGTGGTGACATCATCCGCAGACATGGAGTTAACTTCCACATGTATGCGGATGACACCCAACTCTACCTTTCCTCCTCTACCCTCAACTCCACGACCCCCGATGTCCTGACAGCTGCCTGTCCGACATCGAGTCCTGGACGAGAGCCAACTTTCTTCAGCTCAACGTGCGCAAAACTGAGGCCCTCCTTATTGGCTCACGTCAGCACCTCAGGCGCTGACAGCATCAGCATCCAAGGCTGCACTCTCCACCTCTCAAAGCCAGTCAGGAACCTCGGTGTTCTGTTCGACCCTGAGCTGTCCTGTCCTTCCACGCCACAACTGGCACTGCCTTCCATCACCTCCGGAATATCGCCAGACTACGGCACTACCTCACCCCTCACGCGGCTGAAACCCTGATCCATGCCTTTATCACCTCAAGGCTGGACTGTGGGAACTCTCTCCTCGCCGGCCTTCCCGGCCCTCCCTCCACAAGCTGCAGGTCATTCAGAACTCTGCAGCTCGTGTACTGTCCCGCACCAGACACCGCGACCACATCACTCCCACCCTCGCTCGCCTCCACTGGCTCCCCATCTCCCAGAGGATCAAATTCAAGATCCTCATCCATTCACGGCCTCGCTCCCTCCTACCTCTCTGACCTACTATCCCCCTACCTACTTGCCCGTCCCTCCGTTCCTCTGGCTCCGGTCTGCCCCAACCACCCTGCCATCAGTGGCCGGTCCTTCAGCCTCTCAGCCCCGAGGCTTTGGAACTCTATCCCCCAGTGCCTTCGCCTTGCCTCCTCCCTTTCCTCCTTCAAGGCCGGTCTCAAGACCTTTCTCTTTGACCGAGCCTTTGGCTCCCCTCTCAACTCTCTTCCCTCCTCCTCGCTACCTCCCTTCCCTTCCCTCACCCTGACCATTTCCCCCCCTGCTCGGGTCCTGACAGCGCCTTGGGACGTCCTCCTGACGTGAAAGGCACTCTATAAATGGAATCTTGTTGTTGTTGTTGTTGTTGTACTCATACACACGGATAATGATGCATCCAAGCAGCAAGTCACCTCAGGTCTTGCATGGCAGACAATTAGGAACTCCGCTCCCCGATAATCCCAGTCCTTGCCAGAGAGGATTGACTTCAAGATCCTCACACTTGTCTTTAAATCCATCCACTCCTCTGCACACCCCCTCCTTTCTGACCTCCTCTCGCCTCAAAACAGTGCCCATTGCCTTCACTCCACTAGGTCTGGCCTCCTCATCCCCCGAATCCTCTGCTCCACCATCGGCCTTCAGCCACTACACCGCAAGGCTCTGGAACTCCATTCCTCACTCCCTTCGCCTCGTTTCCTCTCTTCCTATTTTCAGTTCTCAGCTGAGGGCCTTCCTTTTCGACAGCGCCTTTGGTCACCTTCCTCCTCCTCCCCGGGATCCTTACTGTGAAGTGCTCTGAGATGCCGTACGGCATTGAGGGCGCTATATAAATCCAAGTTGTTGTTGTGTATTGTTGACCCAAAACCTAGATACCAACATTATCATTCATATATTTTTGTGGGATATTTCTGCATCAGAATCCTTTTCTCGACCTCAACCCAACTGCTTCCATAGGAAACAGCTGCTCGGGACATCTCTTCTGGGAAATGAATGGGCCTTGTAATCTACACCACTTGCACCAGAGCATCCTATAAACAGGTTGTGGGGAACGTGCACTTGGCAACAGTACTCTTGCAGAGAAAGATCTACGGTTGCAGCAGTTAGTACTATAAATACAACTCTATTACCACCCAACTGACCTTTTACAGACTTACTGCCAACAATAACTGTTGGCACTGAATGCTGACTGCAATCTCTACTATTGCACTGAACCCCAGTCCCTGCAGTCATCATACACCGATCATTCATTAACCCTTTAGTTCTCAGTTTAGCTACAATTCAAAACGTACAGCCCATGTTTCAATAGTTAGAACATGACTACATTTAACCTCTACAACGTACAAGACAGTCTCGGCGCTTTGGGACGTCCTCCCGAAGTGAAAGACGCTCTTTAAGTGTAATTTTGTTGTTGTTGTTGTTGCAGAGCAGATGAAAAGTAGCCAAAAAGCAGAAGTCACTGTGTGCACTCCATGACTCCACCCTGAGAGAGGGAGCTATGTAAGTGCACGTTGTTAGCTGATAACTCGCTGAACATAAACACATACACAGCTGTGAAGTTACAAATCCTGTTTACAACCGCCAGACCTTTGAGTGGTAACTTCCCTTTAGCTCTCAAAGCCATCTTTCCAAAGGAGCACTGTGATGATGTCCCCACTCGGGCAGACAGGAGGCGATGCCACCCTCGGAATAACAACCCCCCACCCAGTGATGGGTGTGGGACCCGCTCTCGGCTTCTCCCCCAATTCTCATCGGGTTGACAGTGATCCTCGGAAGGGGCTGTGCTGCACAAACTGCCCACAGTCACAGCGCAGAGATCAACAACAACCCACGGGGTGGTGGGGGGGGTGACAGGAGTTTTTTAGTTAAGGCACATTTTGAGTGCGGAGTGACAAACCCCGGGGAGAGTGGGGGGGGGAGAGTGGGGGGGGAGAGTGGGGGGGGAGGGAGAGTGGGGGGGGAGGGAGAGTGGGGGGGGAGAGTGGGGGGGGGAGAGTGGGGGGGGGAGAGTGGGGGGGGAGAGTGGGGGGGGGAGAGTGGGGGGAGGGAGAGTGGAGGGGGGGGAGTGGGGGGGGAGAGTGGGGGGGGGGAGAGTGGGGGGGGAGAGGGGGGGGGGAGAGTGGGGGTTAGAGGGGTTGCGAGCTCCGCCGCCTCAGCATACGCTCCTTTACCATTCTAAGGCCATCATCAAATGAGTATTAACGTTACCTTCATCCCTCCCCCAATGGGGAACCCCTTCCCCGGGTTTCCGCTCCGGACCGCACCAACACTCAGATCTTGTTTTAATTTTTTTAAAAAAAACGCTGCTTTTTTTCCCCCGTAAGACCTACACGGACCGACTTGACCGTTGTGATTAACAGCCGTGTGTGTGTGTGTGTGTGAAGCTTCCTATCCTAATCATTGTAACTGTCCTGACTTACCTACTGCAGCACCGCTCTCCTCCTCCAACACACACCACCTGTACAGTATATACACACACACACGCGGCAGCGAGTCAGCCCCCGGGAGGGGGGGGGAGGGGTGATGCAAACCGAGCGCCTGGACCCGCCCGGACAGCGCGTAAATACATCTGTCACTGTGTCCGTTGCTTGTTGCTGCTGCCCCGGCCCCGCCCATGGCCCCGCCCCCGGCCCCGCCCATGGCCCCGCCCCTCCAGGCCAGGCCCCGCCCCTCCCTCCCCGGCACCGGCCCCGCCCCCCCCGCGCGGGGATCCCCTCGGGATCGTGACGCGACTTACGATCGCGCGCCACGGGGGGGCGGGGCGGGGGGGGGCGGGGCGGCAGCCACGTGATCGGCCGCGCGCTGATTGGCCGCCGGGCCGGGAGATCACGTGGCCCGGGACAATGGCGGGCAACGGCGGCGGCTGCTGCTGCTGCGGGGAGCGGGAGGGCGGCGGCAGCCCCGAGGAGCTGGTCAGTGCCCCCCCCCCCCCCCCCACTCCCGGGGCTTCGGGCTCGGCCTCCGGGCGCGGCGCGGGGCGAATGGGATTGAGACGGGTCATCCGGGCGGAGGGTGGGGTGTGCGGCCCGCGGGTCGTGGCTGCGGCCCGCGGGCAGGTTATGGTGGGTGGGTGGGTGGGTGGGGGTTGTCTCTCCTGCGCGGGCTGTAATGAATGGGGGTTGGGGGTTGGGGAGAAAGTCACCCCCTCCCCCCACCCCCACCCCGCTGCCGCACAGTGTGGGGGGGAACCCGAGCGGACACCTTACCCCGAGAGCCGGTGCGGACTTGATGGGCCGAATGGCCTCCTTTTTGCGCCGTTAGCGGTCCCTCATGTCGCCGGGTGGGGTGGGGGGGGCACCGCCCTAAACGTTGTGATCCTTTGCCGCAGACGATTCTGGGAGAGACGCCGGAAGAAGACGATGAAATTCTGCCGCGGAAAGATTACGAGGTGCGTAGCCGGGTTTTGTGGGGCGGGGCGGGGGGGGGGACGGACGGGGGGGGGGACGGACGGGGGGGGCTGCGTTCAGGACCTGATCCCTCCCCTCCGTTCCTGCGACAAAACTCACGTAGATCGTATCGGTCGGGAACGTAACACTTAATATAAACTTACCCGCAGTGAAGGGAAGTGAAACTCCTGACGTGAAAGGCGCTCTATAAATGGAATCTTGTCGTTGTTGTTGTTGTGAAGTGCGAGTTGCGGGCAAACTGTATGAATTGCGTAGAATCCGCTGTAATCAGTAGTTACGCTGCTCGGGTGCAATTCATCGCAGCTGGTAAGGGTGCGGCCGGTGACGGGTCAAACACTTCCCGCGATTCAGTGCGTCTCGACCTGCACTTGCATTGAATCACGCGAAATGATTCACCCGCAACATTTCACCCACCGTCAAATAGGTCAAAAAAAAATTGGTCACTCAATCCACGGCTGTTTGTGGGACGCTGCTGTGTGCAATCGGCCGCCCCATTTTGCCCACAAAGTACACAGTCAACTCACTTTGTGTATCCTGTGAAGCGCTTTGAGACGTCTCGAAAAAGTGATAAGGCGCCGTATCAAATACAAGGATTATTATTAGGATACATTAAGTTCTTCTGCACATGCAGCGAATAAATGAGAGGTTAATAACTGACTGAGTTATGTTGGCGTTGATCTTGGTGACGACTTCTCTCCTTTTGCAGAGTTTGGATTACGACAAATGCATAAACGAGCCGCACCTTGAGGTGCTGGAAACACTGGATAACAAGGTAACGCTCGCCCATTGCGCAAGGCTGTGTGTCAGACACGAGGGTGATGTGAAGCCGTGACTAACAGGAGCTGCAACACAAACTTTACTCGTCCGCAGAATTGGATGCACTGGGCACAGCAGTTTTCGTTAAAGTGTTCCTGTTTGTGTGTGGGTGGGGGGAACAGAGAAGAGACAAAGTGTAAATATGGAATTTATTTTTAACCTGATGGTAATTAGATTGAATCCATAACGGACTAAAACAGGAAATTGGATGGTGGTTTGTGTGAGGAGCTGTCATAGAATCTCACAGCACAGAAAGAGGCCATTCGGACAGTGTCGGGGAGCTGGGGGAGGGATATCTGTTACATCGCTGTTGATGGGAGGCAATGCACAAAAGCCGTGGAGACGAGCAGGAGATTTGCTGCTGACTCCTGCCTGGATCTCACTCAGTCTCCTGTGGGATGAATGGCTGGAGCTTATCAACAAAACTCACTGTCTTCTCTCTCTCTCTCTCTCTCTCTCTCTCTGGTCCACACTCTCCCGCTATTTACCATGTCTCTTCACTTCCAACAGAAAGTCAAGCGGTACGAGGTGGTGAAATGGGTGTTGGTGTTCTGCATTGGGGTCTGCACGGGATTGGTATGTTATGTACATCAATGTTAATAATCTGCCACACAATCGCCGCCATATGTGTGTGTCGGCGGGGGCGGGGTGTGTGTGAGGGTGGGGGGTACAGTGCCACAGGCAGAGGGCACCCAACCCCACAGGCAGAAGCTCCTGCTCCCAGTTAACGGGACGGACGGGTAGGCTACAGATAGGCTGGTTACGAGCGGTGGATCTGAACAAGTTGAATAACCTCGTCTTTGATCTGTTACAGGTTGGTCTCTTCATCGAGGTCTTTGTTCATCTCTTGTCACAGCTCAAGTTCCAAATTATTGGGAGGTGTATCCTTTCGTTCTGGGATTTGTTTTAGTGGGAGGGGGTGTCTCTGTTTGTTTATGTGATCGGGGATGGAGGGGTCACGGTGCGTATGTGGGTGGAGGGGTGTATGCTGCATGTATTGGGGGAGATTGGTGTGTGTGTGTGTGGGGGGGGGGGGGGGGGGGGGGGTCACAGTGTGTTGTGAGTGGGGTTCACTTTGTGTGTGTGTCGCGGTGCCAGTGCTGACATATTGCTGCCCTGACTGACTGTAGCTGTGGAGGAATGCACTGAGCATGGCTGCCTCGCACTCTCCCTCCTCGAGCTTCTCGCCTTCAACATGAGCTTCGTCTTCCTGGCCAGCCTGGCGGTAGTGATTGCGGTACGTTCTCACTGCTTGTTATCACTGCAACCACTAACACAAAGCCTGTTAACCCCCTCCCCCGACACACACACATACTGTCCCTGGCACCCCCAGGAAAACGGCTAAACTCTGATTCTTTGCCTCGCAGCCGATTGCAGCGGGATCCGGAATTCCTGAAATTAAATGCTACCTGAACGGGGTGAAGATTCCCGGGATTGTCAGGCTACGGACGCTGATGTGTAAGGCAGTGGGCGTGCTTTTCTGTGTGGCCGGAGGTTGGTGTCCTCACTCTTTCTCCTGGGGGGTGTTTTGTGGAAAGTGCAACAAGGCTTTCTGCTGTGTGAAGCACGTTGTGTAAAAGCATGTTATTGTGGAGACTGAGGTGTACATGTGTGTGTGTGTGTGTGTGTGTGTTCACCGGTTGGTGCAGCAGCCGTGTGTGCGAGAACAATACTGAATAACGTGAATCCTATAGCGTAGGGGTTAGAGTCATCTGTTTACCCAGCAGCAAGAAGGAACCCGGTTGTTAGTCGATTGGTGGATTGCTCTTCCAGGGTAATAATCCCTACAAAAAAAAGTTAAAATAAATAATAATAATTTGGTCACTCAATCCCCGACTGTTTGTGGGACGCTGCTGTGCACAATTGGCTGCCGCGTTTCGCCACAGAATATACAGTCAATTCACTTTACAGAATATCCTGTGAAGCGCTTTGAGACGTCTCAAAGACGTGATGATGTGCAATATCAAATGCGAGGATTATTATTATCAGCACTTTTGCTGCCACTATCGGCTACACCGGTGGGAAGGTGCAGCGTCTTTGTGACTTTGTTCCCATGTTTTTGTACCAAAGTTCTCTTTGTTTTGCAGGACTGTTTGTGGGGAAGGAGGGGCCGATGATCCACAGTGGGGCAGTGGTGGGAGCGGGGCTGCCGCAGGTCAGTGATGAGCGTGAGCGCGAGTGTCTGCGCAGACACTGTCGGCTGGGGTGTGTGTTCCAGCTCTGACCATCACGTCTTTGTCTCGTTTCCTGCCTCCCACAGTTTCAGAGCATTACCTTCCGCAAGATCCGATTCAACTTCCCGTATTTCCGCAGTGACCGGTAAGGCTCGGTGTAATTGTTGTTGGTTTACTGTTGCCTCTCCATATGACACACACCGTCGCCGTGCACTCCCTCACTGAGGTACATCCTGTAGCTCAATGGTTAGAGCAAGCGAGAGGACCTGAGTTTGATTCCTGGGCAGGGCGCAACGTTAGGCAAGTTTCCTTACTCCACACACATGCCTCTGTTTACCTAGTAGTAAGTAGGAACTCGTTTGTTAGTTTATTGGCGGATCGCTTTCCCCGGCTTAGTAATCCCTTCAAAAATAATAATAATTTGGTCACTTAATCCACGACTGTTTGCGGGGACGCTGCTTTGCGCAATTGGCTGCCGTGTTTCGCCCACAAAATATACAGTTGATTCACTTTACAGTGTATCCTGTGAAGCGGTTTGAGACGTCTCGAAGATGTGATAAGGCGCTGCATCAAATGCAAGGATTATTATATTATTCTCACTGTGTGCTCTGTCGCAGAGACAAGCGGGACTTTGTGTCGGCTGGGGCAGCAGCGGGTGTGGCGGCAGCGTTCGGGGCCCCGATCGGGGGCACCTTGTTCAGCCTGGAGGAGGGATCTTCGTTCTGGAACCAGGCGTTGACCTGGAAAGTGGTGAGTGTGACGTGGGGCCGGGTGAACAGCTGCCGTGTTTACCCACAGCCTATAAATGCTGTGAAGCGCTCGATGTCCTAAAATCTTTGTCGAGCATCTGCGTGTTTCAGGGTCTGATCCGGATCCTCTTCTCTTCCCAGCTGTTCTGCTCCATGTCGGCCACCTTCACATTGAACTTCTTCCGCTCTGGCATTCACTACGGGAGCTGGGGCTCCTTCCAGCTGCCTGGGCTGCTCAACTTCGGGGAGTTTAAGGTGTCGGTCACTCTAAAGCTTGGTTATTGTGGGATTAATGAGGGTGGTGGGGGCTCAGTGGTGAGTAGTGGGGTGGGGGGGTCTGAGTGGTGATGGCTGGGGTGAGGGGGAGCAGAGAGGGTGCGGGGCGGGAGTTGTGGGGCGGAGGGGAGCAGGGTGTGGGGGGTTTGGTGGCGGGTGGGTGCTGAGGAGTGGGATTGAGGGGGTTCAATGGCTGATGCTGGATCTCTTCTCTTAGTGCGCAGATGGAGATAAGAAATGCCACCTGTGGACGGCCGTGGACTTGGCTTTCTTCATCATCATGGGGATCATCGGGGGCCTCCTAGGTGCAATGTTCAACTGCCTGAACAGGAGACTGGCCAAGTACCGTCTGCGCAACGTACATCCCAAAGCCAGGGCCATACGGTAAAGATCGGGGCAGAATAACAGCAGAGCCTTACACCGGGGTCTGAGGTGGGGTGGGGCCCTGGGAGGGGTGGGGGAAGGAGGGGTTTGGTGGGGGTGTCTATGCTGTGTTGTGAAGCATTGATGTCTTGTTGCCTCCTGCTGTAGGATTTTGGAGAGTTTGCTGGTTTCTATGGTGACAACACTGATTATTTTCGTGGCCTCCATGACGCTGGGCGAGTGCCGGGAGCTGCCATCACGCACAGACATCAACAATGCCTCCATGCCGGTGAGTGCTGGAGTCACAGAGCAGTCACTGCTGCTTCCGCTAAGCTGTGTCTGGTCTCCTGTTTATCCGTCGTCCCCTCCGCTCCATTATTGGTGGCTGTGCCTTCAGCCACTACGCTCCGAAACTCTGGAACTCTCCTTCGATCCCCCTGCCTTGCCGCCTCCCTCCCCACCTTCAAATTCTGTCTTCCTTTTTGATCGTGCTTACGGTCACCTCCCCCTCCCTGTACCCCTGGCTCGGGGATCAGACTCTGCACTATGAAGCGCTCTGGGATCTACCCCATGGGAAGGGCGCTATATAAATGCAAATAGTTGTTTTAAAGTGATCACCTCAATTGATCAACTGCTGTTTGGTTGCATGCCTGAGCCTCTGCTCTGCTCCTGTGTGATTTCCCTGATATCAGTCTGACCTCCCGACCCCCCCCCCCTCACTCTTTCTCTGCTCCAGGTCACTGAGAGCAGCGTGAACTCCAGCATCAAAACCTTCTTCTGCCCCAATCATACCTACAATGACATGGCCACGCTGTTCTTCAACCCGCAAGAAACCGCCATTCTCCAGCTCTTCCACCAGGAAGGTGAGTGAGTGACCCATCTCCCTGGCCACGCCTAAGCCTTCAGTTTAATCTTGCGGTGTTTCTTCTCTGGGAATAAGCTATGAGAGCAGCAGGTGATCGAGATCTGGTTTTGGAACCAGTCTTTCTCCCGCTGAGCTGCCGAACATGGCTGACCTCTTGCCCACAGGTTTCTGGACAATGGGACATGTCGTCCACCTGCGGGTTTTCGGATGCCTGTGTGTGGGGTGGGGGGGTGCACCGGGCCTCTGTGTGGGGGAGTCGGGGAAGGCCCGCGGGTGGTTGGTGGAGGTGATGGGCCGTGTGCGGAGGAAGGAGCGTCCCCCAACTTACTACTGCGTTGCCTCCGCAGGAACCTTCAGTCCCGTCACTCTGGCCGTGTTCCTGTTGCTGTACTTTGTGCTGGCGTGCTGGACATATGGCCTCGCTGTCCCCAGTGGCCTGTTCGTGCCCTCGCTGCTGTGCGGAGCAGCCTATGGCCGGCTGGTGGCAAACATCCTCCGGACGTAAGTCATTCTCTTACCATTTCCCCCTCCCCCCCCCAACCAGAGATAAACATCCTGAAGAATCTTCTGAAAGGCCGCAAGGTTTTTGTGTGTCGCCCACACAGTGGAGCTGTGGACTGAGTCACACGGCAACACCGTGTTCTGTGCGTCTGACCAGGTTGTGTCAGTGACTGTGGCTGTTGTTGGATGTGTTGCAGTTACATCGGGATGAGTCACATCTACTCTGGGACCTTTGCTCTGGTCGGGGCAGCCGCCTTCCTTGGGGGTGTTGTCCGCATGACCATCAGCCTCACCATCATCCTGATCGAGTCCACCAATGAGATCACGTATGGTCTGCCCATCATGGTCACGCTCATGGTAATTGCTGTGTGTTTGCCCTCCCGCATTGACCTGTAATGTGCTGTAATAATCTCAGACATCCTTCCCCAGAACTTTATCCCACTCTAGAGGCTGAGGGATAAGGGATGGGGACAGAGGAGCTGCTTTCTCAAACGGTGTCCGTGGAGCACGTTTATCAGGGCCGTTTACTCTATTGTCTCTCCAGGTGGCAAAGTGGACCGGAGACCTGTTCAACAAAGGGATCTATGACCTTCATGTGGATCTCCGGGGTGTCCCTTTACTGGAGTGGGAGACTGACGTCGAGATGGATAAGTAGGTGTCTCCCTCCGCTCAGTGAGAGGCCAAATCTAACACTGTCACACTCTCGCTTTACACTGAGCCTCTCTCTCACACACACACATATCAACACACGCACATACCAACACGCACATACCAACACGCACATGTATGTACCAACACACACACACCAACACACGCCCGCACGCATACCAACTACACGCATACCAACTACACGCACGCGCATACCAACACTCACACACCAACACACACATGCGCATACCAACACACACGCACGCATACCAACACACGCACACGGGCGCATACCAACGCACGAGGGCGCATACCAACGCACACACAATTAGTGAAGAAAGTTCGAACTTGTGTTTTTATAGCATCCAATCAAATAGTTTCAGAGCAGTTATTATTGTTCAGTGTAATGGCTGTTTTTGTAATTATTCCATGTAGCCACATGTTTAATTGGAATTCAAAATTAAGTGTTAGCTTGTTCGAAACCAAACCTGAGCCAAACAACAGCAACACCACTGATCTCCACAGCCAGAGTGATTGGCTTTTGTTTTTTCACCTAGACTAACAGCGAGTGATATCATGGAGCCCAATCTAACCTACGTGTATCCGCACACTCGCATCCAATCCCTCGTCAGCATCCTGCGGACCACAGCGCATCACGCTTACCCCGTCGTCACGGAGAACAAGGGCAACGAGAAGGAATTCATGAAGGGAAACATTCTGATCAGCAACAACATTAGATTCAAGGTAAACTGTGGGCAAGTGTCACCTCTCCATCACCAGAGGGTGAGCACGATGCTCTCTTGTCTCCTCCAGGGGGAATGATACACACACAAATTAATGTTTGATTGTTTGCCACTATTCCATTGCTGTGCAGCTGTGTTTGGAGTCAGAATAAAAAACTATGGCTGTTTGAACAGAATTGAAGATCCAAATAACTGGAATAATCCTTCAGCAGCGCCGCCACCAGAGGGCGCTGTGACCAGCAATGTCAGCAGCGCCGCCACCAGAGGGCGCTGTGACCAGCAATGTCAGCAGCGCCGCCACCAGAGGGCGCTGTGACCAGCAATGTCAGCAGCGCCGCCATCAGAGGGCGCTGTGACCTGTTTCTTCCCTAAATTTCATGTGATGGTTTAAAGTTTCACATTTACTATTTGTTTACCTCCTAATTTTATCTTAACAACTACAACCCACGACTGTCTGTGGGACACTGCTGTGAGCAATTGGCTGCTGCGTTTCGCCCACAAAATATACAGTCAATTCACTTTACAGTATATTCCGTGGGACTTCTCGAAGACGTGATAATGAGCTATATCAAATGCAAGGATTATTATTATTATTATTGTCTCTGTAGAAGTCGAGTATCCTGACCCGAGCTGGAGAGCAGCATAAGCGGAGTCAGTCCATGAAGTCCTACCCGTCCAGCGAGCTCCGCAACGTGTGTGATGAGCCCCTGATCCCGGAGATTGCCGAGGACGGAGAGGACATGTTACAGCAAATGCTGGAGAGAAGGTCGGTCCCTGAGAGATGCCGGCTCCGTGCCCGGCTCTGGTCCCAGCGTGTGCCCGGGTTTATGGCTGGGGTCCAGCGACCTTGGGATGTTCTCCTGACGTGATAGGCACTATACAAATGTAGTTTGTTGTTGTTGCTGCTGCTCTGTGCAGGGGGACATGTTGCCTGTGATGGGCAGAGCCTGACTGGCAGCTCGTTCCTCGACCTGTCTCTGTCTCTGACTAGGCAAAGCTCTGTCACGGCAATTTAGGGGGAGCATCTTTAAAGCACAGGCTGCTGCGAATGTGGAACTCGCTGTTGGAAGCTGTGGTTGAAACAAACACCAGCAACAACAACTACAACATCAATATATTTAAGAGAAAATTTGTTCCTCACATGAGGGAGAAGGGAGTGGAGGAGTATTAACACCGGCACGGACTAGTTAGATTGAACAGCCTGTTCCTGTACAGTTCCAGTGTGTGTCACTAGACGCGTTAAAAGAAACCTAGAAATGTTCAGCACAGGAGGCAGCTGTTTTTCTATCTCATTGTAACCTGTATTATCACCTTTATTGTTAATCTCAATTCCCAGCCCCCTCTTCTCCCCCCTTCATATCTTTACTGCTCTGGATCATTTCCTTTTTGACTTGATGTTTGGTATTGTGATGTACCGGCTCCAGGTGAAGGGGCAGAGAATAGCCAAGCGCTCTGAGGTGCTACCCTGCATGAGGGGCGCTATATAAATGCAAGTTGTTGTTGCTATTGTCCTCTAATCGTTGCTAACTGCATTCAGCATCTCTGCCCCCACATTCTGGAACTCTATCACACAATCCTTCCGCCTCACCTGCTCTCTTGTCTCCTTCAAGTCACATCTAAAGACCTTCCTCTGACTATGCCTTCAGCCATCTTCTCACCCCCACCCAGCTGCCCCCTCTACTCCTCCTGACCCCAACCCCCAGCTCGGGTGCGAAAAACCCTGACTGTCCAGTGCTCTGGGACGTCTTTTCGACGGGAAGGGCACTATACAAGTGTAATTTGTTGTTGTTGTTTGCTTGCAGACACGCCCCGTATCCCAATCTGTACCCGGACCAGTCTCCCAGTGAGGAGTGGACGATGGAGGAACGTTTCCGACCTTTAACCTTCCACGGGCTGATTCTGCGCTCGCAACTTGTGACGCTGCTGATCCGAGGCGTCTGTTACTCGGAGACTCAGTCGGTGAGAAACGCAATCTTTTCTCCTCTGAAGAACATCTTTGTTTTTACTTTCATCCGCGGAGTCCTGTAGCCTAGTGGTTAGAGCACTCGCCTCGCAAGCTGGAGGACCTGGGTTCGATTCCTGGGCAGGGAGAAACGTTTGGCAAGTTTCCTTATGCCACACGTACTGTTTAATTAGGATCAAGTAGGAACCTGCTTGTTAGTCAATTGGCGGATCACTTTTCCGCAGGTAATAATCCCTTAGTCCTCTCGACGTGAAAATCACTGTATCAAATGCCAGGATTACTATGTTATCACCAGAAAAGTTTTCCCCAGTTTGCTCTTCAGTACTCGACTCAACAAAAATAAAATGAATAATAATATTTTGGTCACACAATCCACGACTGTTTGTGGGACACTGTTGTGCGCAATTGGCGGCCACATATTGGCCCAAAATATATAGAGTTGATTTACTTTACAGTGAAGTGCTTTGAGAAGTCTCAATGACTTGATAAGGTGCTATGTCAAATGCAAGGAATATTATTATTGGACTCGCAGACTCTGCCCAGCCCTGGGCTGCTGTTTACTGAGGGAGCAGCGCTCACAAAGGCTTATCAAAACGGGTAGGTTTACTTTAATTGGCGAACACTCTTGAGGATGAGTGGGGGGTGTTTACAGCTCTTCTGTATCAGTCCCTGTTGGCACTCAGCTGCTGTGTGGGACCCACGACTGATCTCTTCTCCATGACAGAGCGCTACCCAGCCCCGGCTCTCCTACTCAGAGATGACAGAAGATTATCCGCGATATCCTGACATCCACGACCTGGACCTGACTCTCCTGAACCCCAGGATGATTGTGGTGAGTGTTGGGGCTGCGGAACCCTGCAGGGGGGTGGAGGAGGGGTTGGGAGGGGGAGGCACAGCATGGGGTGGCGGGGAGGTGCTGGGAACTTGTCTGTTGATTAACTTGAGCGCTGAGTGAAAGTGGTGGAAATCTCAGAATTTTCTGCTTACAAATCAAATCTTTTTTTCCCACCTCTCGATGGGGTGACCTCCCGCTGTCAGGGCAAGATTTGTTGTTGTAACCCAATGCCCCTTTACTCTAGGACATCACACCGTACATGAACCCATCTCCCTACATGGTATCTCCAAACACGCATGTGTCTCAGGTGTTTAATCTGTTCCGCACCATGGGGCTGAGACATCTGCCGGTGGTCAATGCAGTGGGAGAGGTGAGTGACAGACTCGATACAAACCTAACCATCTCTCACAGGGTGAAACCTCCGTGTTGTGTGTCCATCGTCCCCCCTCACTTCCTGTGGGGAGAACATTCAGGTGCTGTGGCCTCACTGAAGTAGATGGTAATCTTGTTATTGTTATTGTCTGGCTCCTGTCTGAATACTGCAAGGTTAATTTCTACAGTTGCATCCAGGGTGCTCAATAAACAGCCAGCTCCCCCCTCACCTCTACCCCCACCTCTGGCCTAGCCCTCCACAGCTGTATTTGGACTCTCGACCTGAAAATAAACTGAGATTGAGATAATCTCCCGATCCTGGTGATGTGTCTTTTCAGAAATTCTATGTTTATAACAAACTTGGTTTAAATGACTCACCATCACAGCGAGAGACTCACGTGGGTGTGAGACTGAGGCCTGGAGCCGTGTCTCGCTCACTTGGTTTCCCATTAGCCGAGCTACAGAAGCCGAGTGTTTTCCTCGGGACGTGATTAATAGGAGCAAGGCTGCTGAGCCATGGCTTTTAACGATGCTTTTATTGCTGAATTCCTCAGGGGTCCCAGTGAAAGCTGGTTCGTTCCGTGACCAGATTTTCTGGAAAGCAGTCGATCCCACTGACCATAAACTGACTGTTAATTAAGATTGATTGAATTCTCACCAGTTTAACTACAGATTCCCTTCATTTAACAGACCACCCCCCACCCCACACACAACCCTGCTCCGACGGCAGCAGCTGTGTGAAGCCCTTCGGGACGTCCTCCCGTCGTGAACAGCGCTGTAAACTGTCATAAATATAAATATATTATTGTGTTGGAGAGAAACAGAGTGTCTCTCTCGGGGGTAGGATTGACGGCAGTGCCTGGCATTGTTCGAGGGTAGTAGTAATAATAATAATCCTTGTATTCGATATAGCTCCTTATCTCGTCTGCAAGGCGTCTCAAAGCGCTTCACAGAATATACAGTATAAAGTGTAGTGAGTCTATTTTGTGTGTGAAATGCAGCAGCCGATTGCGGACGGTAATGACATAGAATTATTTTTATTCTCTTTCAGATTGTCGGGATCATCACAAGGCACAACTTGACACACGAGTTTCTACTCTCGAAGCTTCGGCAGCACAACATGACGATCTGAGAGTTAGTTACAGGCTCTATGAGGGTTTGACTGTGAGGTGCCGTTTAGCCCAGCGCCTCACGCCGGCCGGTGCCTCTCTCGCAGGCTCAGAATTAACCCTCGCGGCTTTGCGGCCCCACACACTGCAGTCAGCGTCAGGTGGGAATTCCGGTTAGTTTCTGCACAGCACAGTGACTGTTAATTGTGGGCCTGCTGTAAATAATCGCCGTCTCTCAGGAGTCACAGCTCTTTAACTTCACATAATGGATCGCTGCACTCGCCAGGAGCTGTGGTGGAGAATTAATCTGAACAGAACCGATTCCTTCGTAGCTGCATCATGGGACCGACAGACAATATTAGATTAATATCGTAGATTGTTTACACACGGATGCTGCCAACAAGGTAACCTTTTGCACAGTGGGTCCCAGGATCCAGTGTGTGTGTATGTATGTGTGTGTGTAGCTTTGAACCCGACCTGTTCTCTGGTGTAAAATCCTGGTGTGTAGGTTTGCTGATGCTATGGGATATCACAGTTTGGGTTAGATGTTGGGTCTCAGCGTGTACGATGTGTACGACACACGTCACTACATTTATAGAGCTCTTGATCTCCCAACACTTTTCCTCTATTCCTCCACCTTCCTGCCCCTTCCTTCCCCATCTTCAGGTCATGCCTGAAGACCTTCCTATTTGACCAGTGCCTAAGGCCACCTGCCGCCGCATTGGCATTGTGCACCGCCACTGTCAGGCACTCTGGGACCTGCCCTGCATGAGGGGCGCTGAGTCGTTATTATCATGTTCCGGGGGTGCAACCACCTGAGCGAGCAAATTGATCGATGGCTTTTACTCGTAGCACTGAGCGCTCGAGCAAGCAGAGACCTGAGTCTGTGACTGAGTTACTCAGAGACTCGATCGAGTTCAGCCTTTGTGTTTTACGAGCTCCAAAACCCTCAGCAAGAAATTGAGAAGTCTTTCACATCATTTCAGGAGCTTTTCGCTGTTCAGTGAAACTCAAATTCACGGGTCCATCATGTGCAGTGCAGGGGAGAAGGGCCCATAGGCCTCGTTCTGTGCTCTAATTTCTCTGACTCCAGGTAACATTTTTGCATTAATTTAACACTAACGTAAGGAAACTAACTCTAAACGGTACAAAAACTAACAGGAGTTTCACTGGTCACATTCCTTCTTATTAAACCTGTATTTTAGATTTTTTTTTATTTTGCCTTCGAGACTGCAAACGCTTGTAGAGTAAGTGCAGTTGTCGGCTGTTGTTTATTACAAGGCTGGCGCCGCCTGGTGTATTTTTATGAACAAATCTTATGATATTTGTTTTCATTCTGCCGCAAAGCCGTGTCTGTCATTTGGAGGTTTCCCCTGGGGATCGTAAGGACCTGTTTCAGCGAGGCAGAGCGAGCAGCCCCAGTTTCAGGGAGAATTTTTGTGTGTGTGTGTGTGTGTGCACAGATGGCTGCTAAACTCACTAAATATCCAGTGTTGCACATTAGTTGTTCTCGTGAAGCTGCAGCTTACTAAAACAATCTTTTTCGTCAGACCTTAAAACCATGTGCTCCCCGAGCCACCATTTGAGGAATTATTTATAATAATAATACTCGTTTTATTATTCTAAATGTACTGTGACGCGGAAGGTTTGAGGAAGCGTTTGCCTGATGTGAGTGCTCGTTGCTGTTGCTTCTTGTCTGATTTGCACCAGCGTCAGATTTGCGCTTATTAAATTCACTTTCTTTGTTCATAAAATTAAATCCCATAAATTACCCCTGCGGGGGCTGCTGCTGATTTCCATGTATATCAACGCCTCTATTAATGATGCTTCAAAACATAAATGCACATTTGATGATCATATTTTACACTGGTAGCTTCAGGCTGAAACCATTAAATCCACCTGTCACTACACCCTGGAGGCTGATATAACCTTGTGCTTGTATGTATATATATATATATATTGTGGGTTTGCTGGTTCTCTTGCCCTGCGGAGGGCTGTGTTGGGCTGACCACACAACACTACGTGCAGTGGAAATGTACTGCTTGTATCTGCTGGCATTTCCTGTGTGATCCCTTTGTGTGGATTTTGTAGCGATCCCTTTTAAAGGAAAAAAAAGTTTCACCTTTTCTCCTCACCTTGTGTGTAATCTGAGCTGTTGTGTTAGTGACGCTTGGGGTGTCTGTGAAGGGAGCGTGGCGTCATCTTGTGCTGATATCAATGTAGCATTTGCTCCCACAAACCTGTGACTGTCTGACTGTGTGGACACATCGTGGAAAACTTGGAGAATATTATATCAATGTTTTAAAGCACGGAAACAGTGCTGAGACCAGAATGAGATTCGCTGCGACACCATCTCCCCTGTGAGAGATCTAGACATTTGCACTTAATATTTCTTTATCTGCAGATTATTTAACATCTTTGTAATTTAGCTTCTGATCTGATTTGGAATTTTTATTTTTTTATTCTACATATTTGTTGCTGTATTTTGCAGCCTCTGTTTGTTTTTAATTAGATTAATTGCAGTAAGTTTTAATTCTTTAATTGTAATAAACATTCCATTTGTGCTCCTCCAGGTGTCCTCCTGTTTATTTCCAGAGCGATAATAAAGTATTAAACCAAACAGCCCATTCAATGGCTTCAAAGGATATAGGGTGTGTAGTGACTGTATTTTGTAGGTGAATGCAGCAGCTAATTTGAGCATAGCGGCATTCCACAATAGTTATGATGTGAGTGACCAGTTTATCTGGGGGATTGTTGAATAGATTTACCTGATTCATCCTTGACTCATAAATGTGAGTGCTGGGCTTATGATTCCAGCAGCACTGACCTGTCCACTTGCCCTGAGTGGTAGTTGGCTCAGTCTGTCTTTGCCTTCGAACCTGTTCTGAACCCGTTCTTCTGAAGTTCCTTTTTATGTTCAGATGGACTGTTTCAATGGAATCTACGCACCTGATAATGTGGATTCTACACATATTGACCCGAGCCAATCAGCCAGTCGTTACTGGATGTGACGAGTGCCCTGATTGCAGCGAGCACCCGTGTCTGCTCAGAGCAGCTTGAGTGGGAGCTGGCGCAAGCTTTCACCACTGGACTGATGTTTAATAATCTGACGAATAGAGCCTCTCAAGGTAAAATATTCATCTGTGACAGTGACTGTGAGTGTCCTGCTTTAATAGCTTCACTTATAAATCCTGTCTAATCCCAGGAGAGATCTCTGCACGCTGGAGTACTTGTTATCTGCCGAGTTCGGTTTCGACAACCACCTGTGTGTTTTCACAAGAAGAGTGTTTGGCTGACTCGTTTCTCCCACGTAGTACACAGTCAATCCACTTTACAGTATATTCTGTGAAACTCTTTGAGATGTCTCAATGATATTAAATGCTATGATTATATATTGCTGCACTTACTGATGGTTTTCAGAGAAAGGAGCTCCAGCTGCTTCTGCATTGACATCAATGTAACGGGGCTTTCTCGATTATCCTACCACAAATGCTAGCAAAGCAGGTGTGTGACAGCAAGTAGTTGTTGCACTGTCACACTGGTGTCAGAGTAGGCAGCCCAGCGTGGGTTAGACGGTGCTTTCTGTTGTACAAGCTGAGGAGGAAGAGCGATAGGCTTTTAAATGCTACAGAACTCCAATCCAGGAGAGCAGCTGACACCTTTTTGTGTTCTGCTAATAGCCATCCATTAAATAATAATTTCTGCATGAAAGTAGTGGTCCCAGACTTGGTGATTGAAGTTAGCAGTTGTAGATGCCTCAAGTTAACACTTTAAATCACATTCCACTATTTATTTCCTTGATAGGCCACAACAGGCCATTCAACACAAACCACCCAGCTCTGCACACCTGTATAGGACTGCCTCCCTTCTCAGACTCCATCCGGTCACTTCATTTTCCAATGAAATCAAATATTGAAGAATTTGGAGAAGATTCCTGTCCTAAGAGTATTCACTCCTTATTGCTCTTGTGAGTTGATGCCGTTTGCTAATTGAAGCAAAGTGGCCTTTAGGTGAGGATGGCCACCACTGCCAAGCCCTTAGCTGCCAGACCCTCTGGAGCTCATTTCTTAAATAAGACCACATTGTCTTGTTTGCTCGTTGAAGACATACTTTATGCTTGATAAATACAAATTATTAGAGGGAACGACGCAGAATCAGGTTTTGCATCGCATTGAATGGTTGCTTCCCTCTCTGTCCTTCTGTACAGAATCTTGAGTCCTGCTCACCCGATGTTCCTGTAGTGAGTGTGTAGATCTATACAAAGCTTATTATGCAGTCAGTAAATTTATGCTCTGACCAAGAAACTAAGGGGTTTCAGCTGCACACTGAATCATATCCTTTGCGCCCTGTGGGGTGAATTAATGTGCTTAACTGACATCAAAACTTAAGTGGTTTCTTCAAACTAACTAGTCGCGTCTCGCTTGTTTTGAAGAGCAGAGGCACATGGTAATGAAGCATGATATTGGCGAATCCTGTTACATCTGCTGTCTCTCACATTAAGTGATATTATTGCATAATATTTAATCCAAAGGGATTATTTAACAAGTAAAACCCTGATTAATTATTGATTTTCTGACAACTTGTTTGCTGTAGACTTTAAAGACCTATCCATGGATAGCTTGTTTTCAAGGTGCTGCTATGATAACCTTCAGGAGTGTAACAATCCACACATTCTCTCACACACGATTCCCTTCAAATACTTTTTTTTTAAAAAAGTATAGATCGTGTCTCCACGTGGAGTGGAGCAATGATAACACATCTGCAAAGTGCTTGAGAATTCCTTCAAATAGTTAAGATATTTGAAATATTTGCTGTTAGTGGCGCTGCCTGACCCGCAGGAGGCGCTGTTACCACCCTCAGCCTGACCCGCAGGAGGCGCTGTTACCACCCTCAGCCTCACCCGCAGGAGGCGCTGTTACCACCCTCAGCCTGACCTGCAGGAGGCGCTGTTACCACCCTCAGCCTCACCCGCAGGAGGCGCTGTTACCACCCTCAGCCTCACCCGCAGGAGGCGCTGTTACCAACCTCAGTCTGACCCGCAGGAGGCGCTGTTACCACCCTCAGCCTGACCTGCAGGAGGCGCTGTTACCACCCTCAGTCTGACCCACAGGTGGCATTGCTGCCACCCTCAGCCTGACCCGCAGGAGGCGCTGTTACCACCCTCAGTCTGACCCACAGGTGGCACTGTTACCACCCTCAGTCTGACCCGCAGGTGGCGCTCCCACCACCCTCAGCCTTACCCTCCTGAACAGGGCATCGGTGGGATCATAGTTTAACGTTTCAGGCGAAGGTCACCGCCTTTGACAATGCATCGCACCCCCCAGCGCTGCTCTGGAGCCTTGGCTGCACTGGGGCCCTTGATGGGCTGCATTTTTGTTTAACCAGTGCGATGCCGGCGCCCCCACTCCGGCTCCTTGGGATGCCCTCCAGACGTGAAAGGCACTATACAAATGTGATTTGTTGCCGTTATTGTTGAAGCCCCACTCCCTCCCCACAGCCACACACAGCCACTTCATGAGGTTTTTCATTTTATTTTGCACCAGAACTCATAGGAAGTGACTGATCGTCATTTCTCACAGCAACAGAAATGACAGTACAAATAAATACAGTATGTTTAAATTAATATAAATAGATTT
This sequence comes from Callorhinchus milii, assembly GCF_018977255.1. Taxonomy (NCBI): domain Eukaryota; kingdom Metazoa; phylum Chordata; class Chondrichthyes; order Chimaeriformes; family Callorhinchidae; genus Callorhinchus; species Callorhinchus milii. The sequence goes on from NW_024704765.1 coordinate 3,904,554, forward strand.
AAATAGTATTTAAACTGACACTTGTATATACATTAAGCATTTAATCCGAGAATAGAGCTCGTAAACAGTCTATAGCAGGATTCTACTCAACATCAGTTGGAGTTTGTGGGGCAAAAGAGGAAGAGGTTGAAGCTGCAGTGACTTGGATGTGGAGGAGAGAGTTGGCTGCAGCTCGGTGTCAGCCCTGCAAACGAAGAGAAAGAAATGAAGCATTAAAATGCGTTCACACTGAACTGCTCCTTGCTATATTGGAAATGGTGACTGCTCCTGGTTATAGTTCTGACTCTTCAGTGATCAAAATGATCTGGGAACACTCAAAACACATCATGCAACTATTAGAAACATAGAAACAGGTGTAGGACATTCAGCCCCTCGAGCCTGTTCCGCCATTCTATAAGATCAGGGATGATCTGTACCTCAACTCCAATTACCTGCCCTCGCCCCGTATCCCCTTAATACCCTGACCTAACAAATTGCTATCCAAATGGGTAGGTTGCAGGAAGGTAAAGCTAAATACAAATCAGATTGTGGCTTTGTCCACAGGAATCCTGTTTAATAGCTCTCTCAAACCCGACCGGGGCTCAGAGCAGAGAAGGCTGAGGATAGCCAATGGTGTGTTCCACAATGAGCCCGGCGGAGGTTCCCAGGCTAGACCACAGGAAAGCCTTGGGACGGTCGAGGAAAGAAGAGACGGGGAGGGTGGCAAGAAAGGAGAACTGAGTGTGAGAACTGAGTGGAGGCTAATCAGACAGGGATGGGGCCATTTTGGAGGATGGGAGCTTGGGTCAGGGGTGGCAGCCGAAAGGAGCATAGTGAGACCAGGAGCGGGCAATCAGAGTGACAATGGGGGTCAATGTCAGCCCACTGACATGAGGAGGGTGGGAGGGGGAGTAAGGGAGATCAACGCAGGATAGTCTGGGAATAGGACAATGTAGAGTTGTATTAAAAACTTGATAAGCTTCAAACAAATTTATCTTGCAATACTTCAGAAGGCAATGGGTTGAAAGTCTAGGAAGGAATCTGGAGTAGGGAGTTATCAGTGATCAGGTATTTTATATTAAATAACCTCCTGGGCTCAATAAAATATACCAAGGCCCATAAATATGGCAATTTGGGAAGTGGAACAATCTGCTGCTTTCTCTGATTTGAATCCGCTCTCAATCACACAGCAGAGAGCGATTAAAGACACACACTTAATATTGTAATCTGTACATGTTCTAAAATAATTCAGGAGATGAAGTGAATTGTGTTATTGGGTTTTTTCCAGTTAAGAGCTCTGTTTGAAGCTTATCAGTTAAGGGTTCTAACAAAATTCTACATTGATGAGCACATTTTCTCCCAGATTGAGACTCACCGTAAAGGAAATCATTAGCAGCCCAGGCCACTCATGGCCCCGATTCGATCCAGTTTTACTCCAAAGCAGCCCCTTGATGGTCCCTTTTTGCTTCTGCCGTTAAATCGTAGGGGGCTGATAGTGAGATCTTTAAGGAGACGGAGCAGGAGCCCGTCATGCTGGAAGGATCTACCCCCGATGTCTCTGGCATCGCGGTCCCACAGAAGGTCCATGTCGGCTTGATCGAGGTTCAGATCACGCAGAGTTCCAGCCCGGGATGCCTCCTCCGCCTCCATGTCCGAATCTTCTGAGGACAAGTAGGGACCGTATTCATCTTCCAGGAGCCTGGATAAGATCTGAAAAGACATCATTAAAATATTTAAGGGGGTAATAATCCCTTCAAAAAAAATAATAATTTGCTCACTCAATCCACGGCTATTTGTGGGAGCAATTGGCTGCCGTGTTTCGCCCACAATATAATCAGTCAATTCACTTTACAGTATATTCCGTGAAGCACTTTGAAACATCTCGAAGATGTGATAAGTCGCTATAACAAATGAAAGGATTATTAAACAGTTGAACAAGATAATAATTAAAATGCCTCCGGCTTGGATTCTGGTTACAGCTTTAAAGCTACTCTTAGTTTGAGTAGAAAGGAAGAGAAGGTGCAATAAATGACTGGTCAGTTGGAAGAACGAGAATCCGTTTCCTTCCTCACTGAATTTGGTTAATATCTCCGCTCTAAATCAGCCCTCTGGTAATTCTTAATAGTTAATCACCAGTTAACTGGTTGTGTTTGAATATAACTTGTTCACTGGACATTTTCAGCTGCTAATGATAATAATAATCTTTGCATTTGATATAGCTACTTACCACGTCTATGAGACACAGAATACACTGTAAAGCAAATTGACTCGAGATTTTGTGGGCGAATTGTTTCACATTTGATGAAATACAATTATTAAATATTCTATGACTGAGGAGGATAATAGAGTAATAGAATATTATCTCCTTGGTAATAGTGTCTGATGTGTCCCTCTTTCTCCAGAGGACAAATTAGAAGCTGAAATACATGTAACTAGTCACCGTTAGAGCAGCAATCTCTCCAATGTTACATGACCACAACAGCCACGAACTCCATCGCTGACTCAGTGCTCACTCTTTGCTATTAGTTTGAATAATCAGTTACTAATAATCATCGTCTTTCTCTCACCTGGAGACTGTCCACACCTGTTCTGGGTCTCGCCTGGACTTGGACCTGGATCAGGAGGAGAAGCATGAGACCACAGGGGAAGCTGACGTGTGCGTTCATCTTCTCTTGAACCTCTTGGTTGGCAATGGATCTGTCGCCCTCGTCCTCTGGTTCTGTACCTCTCACTCCAAGACTTTTATCTCCACTCACACTGACGTCACGTCACTCTCAGTGATCCCATCATTCATTCCCCTTCTCTCCATCTGTCACTTCAGCTGAGATACAGGAGCAGCGAGTGTGTGTGTGTGTATTTGTGTGTGTTGTATGTGTGTGTGTGTTCTGTGTGTATGTGTGTGCATTGTGTCTGTGTATGTGTCTGTGTGTGTTGAATGTACGTGTGTGTGTTCTGTGTGTGTGTGTTATGTTCTCTGTGTGTGTGTGTTCTGTGTGTGTGTGTTGTGTTCTGTGTGTGTGTGTGTTATGTTCTCTGTGTGTGTGTGTGTGTGTGTGTTGTGTTCTCTGTGTGTGTGTATGTGTGTGTGTGTTGTGTTCTCTGTGTGTGTGTTGTGTTCTCTGTGTGTGTGTTGTGTTCTCTGTGTGTGTGTGTGTTGTGTTCTGTGTGTGTGTGGGTGTTGTGTTCTGTGTGTGTGTGTTGTGTTCTGTGTGTGTGTGTTGTGTTCTCTGTGTGTGTGTGTGTGTGTGTTGTGTTCTGTGTGTGTGTGTGTGTGTGTTCTGTGTGTGTGTGTGTGTGTTCTCTGTGTGTGTGTGTGTGTGTGTGTTGTTTCTCTCTGTGTGTGTGTGTGTGTGTGTGTGTGTGTGTGTGTGTTGTATTCTGTGTGTGTGTGTGTGTGTGTGTAGGCACAAGCCAATTCCCGTTGTCACTTGTTGGGGAAGTGCGGATGGGATGTATTATTGCATTGACTTGTGTGGCCGTCGGTATCAGACACCGAGTCACAGTGACAGTGACATTGATCCATTTGGACTCTGAGTAACTCCGGGTCAGAGATTGTGAAACCGATTCATGTTGTATTGTGTGTGTGAGTGAGTATTTGGTCTGTAACTGGTTCTTGATATCCGGATCAGTCGCAATTACTCACACAGTCCCGTTGCCGTCCTCTTCGAGGTGTTCTGGTGGAAACATGTTACTGTTTCAGCCAAATAATAATTAATAGCAGTCGCTGAGAATGAAATAACGATGATTTAAGGACAGGTCGCGCGTCAAATAAATCAAAGGTATCCGGGATGTGAGTGGGGAAGTGGAGTGAGAGGTGAATCCACTTCTCACGATCACTGCATTTGGTGCGTAAAGTGTTTGAATTGCTATTCAGATCCTAAATTGTGTTTCTATCGCCCACCGATTAACTGCATTTTGTTGGGAAGCGGTATATTATATATATATATGTGTGTGTGTGTTACTCGACTTCAAATCCAATTAAAAAATGTTTTCGAAACTTAGGAGGGACTGACCACAGGTTCCTCATTTATTGGGGAATGTCGCAGTAACTGTCGGTATTGGGTATCCCAGAGCTGAGGGTGTAGTCGGGCACTGATGGAATGATAAATAAAACGCAATTGCAATAACGGAAGCGTCAGTTTATACATTGCATTAACTCAATCACTAAATGCCGCAATTTAAAGGCACAGAGAAAGGGGACTTCCAAACACGAGTGTAAAATTTGGTTAGGAAAATCTGACACCACCGTTACTGACGGCAGAAACAGCGAGACGGTCACATCAGGACAGAAGAATTTGCTAAGAATAAGACGAAAGAACACCAAAGTCCATCCAGTCCCCATGATCTCTAATCATGAAGTAATCCTGGCATCTGACCCTTATCATTTCTTCGAGTCGTCTCGAAGCACTTAACAGAATATACTGTAAAGTATATTACTGTATGTAATGTATGTATTGTATATTTTGTGGGTGAAGCTGTATATCCAGTGAATATATATATTAACCAGCGCTGAAACTGAAGTGAGAATATAATCGCATACCCGTTACTTTTGACTAAAATATTCGGTGCACAGTGTATCTTGGAAAGAGTATCCACTTAATGTGGTGCTTTGTTATTGGTCCCCTTTGACTTTAAATGGTAAACAGAATCATTTGTTGAAAGTAGATTTAAAGGTTATTTTGTGGACACGTTCAAATGTGCCCATTGGAGAGATGGAGTTGGGAACCGACGGGAATAAATGACATGGAGGTGAGTTGGATTTAATTACGTTTACAATGCAGATTAATCGGTTAAACTTGTAATCAATGATACGCTTTGCAAAGATATAATCCTACATAAACCCTCGCGGTTTAGGGAATGGGGGAACTGTATACTTCCAGCAACATGGTCTGGTTCAGTTATCCCAGCGGGATATACAGTAACTTCACATTATATTGCTTTACACATGTATCAGCTGACGCATAAAGTCAGTGAATTGGTTACCATGTTCCCTGAAGACAAATCATTTTCTTTCTCTTTCAGTGAAGTTTTTCTGCGCTCATAGGTTTATATCTTTAACATCACTGTTAATTGTGTCATTGGAAAGTTAAAACTACATGTTGAGTTGGGTGCTCAATCACTTAAAGTAAACCCAAGGTATATTTTGTGAAGCTCTTCGAGACGTCGCCACAAAGTGATAAGGTGCTACATCAAATGCAAGGATTATTATTATATTATTATTAATTGTTTACCGGTGATATTTGCTTCAACTGGGTGTATTTTGACAGATCATACATAGCATTGCAACACTTTTTTAACATAAATGTGAATGGGGGCTCGGGTTTGGAGCCTGCATTAGGTGAGGTGAGATATTTTCACTGTTTTAAATCAGTATCACTTCCCTCACTTCCTGATATTTCACGTCTGTTAATTTGGTTCTGAGATGTTTGGATAGTATGAGGGGTTTGATACAATGCGCCTTCTTTATTGTCGAGTTGTTCTCTCTAACGCAGTGGCACCACTGTACTTCAGGAAAGAATCCATGGGGTGGTTGGTGCCCTCTGGGCAGGTTATGTGGGCAGATCCGCACCTCAGTTGATAGCTGTATCTCCGGAGTGAGGTTCCAATCCAGAATTCCCCAACAGATCCCCTCTTCCCCATTGGAAACATGAAGGGAAAAGGCCTTTCAGTCACGTCGGCTTTCTACTGTGGCATGTTGGCAGCTGCTGAGAGGTGGGAGGAACGTATGTGTTGGTGGACACGTTTGGTCCGAAAGCAGTTGCCTCAGTAAAAGGTGGATAGTGTTGCCATGAAGATTGTTTTGTGAGTATTGGGAGTGGTCCGGGTTTACATTGCTGTCTATCCATTGCTTCTGTGACTGAGGCAATCAGACTCCACCGAATAATAGTCTACAGGTGCAGACCTTCAGCTGTGTGAAACCATTGGTTGTATGAGTGAGATTGTATGTAAAATGACAATTCATATCGACAATTCATATTGTAGCTTTGTTTTGCTGTGACAACACAGAATGGAAACCGGTTTACTATCTCACGAGCTTGTTCAGTGTGTCTACGTTATTTTTTTTAAATGAACATTGGTACTCATGTGCTTATATGGCTTAAACAGCGCTGAGGTTACAGAGAACATTTTCCAGCAACAGAAAAAGTGAATAGTGATTACATGACTCCCCAATCCATTACTCTCACCAGATTATTGTGGACGTTTATTTACTTGACCAACCCACCAGCATTGTTTAGGAGGCGAGCTCTAAAACTCTGCTTATTCTCAATAAGGTAAGTAATAATACTTGACACAAAATTCATCATCAGAAGAAAAATCATTTATTAATTCTAATCACCCCGCACGTATAATAACGTCCACACTTATTGCACCAAAACTCGCACAAGGCGCGATCACCAGATCACCAAAAAATAAGTTACAATAAATATACTTTCTCTTAAATTAATATAAATAGTTTTCCTCCAAAGTACCATGAAATAGGATGACATCTACACGATTGTTTGAGAACAGTTTAAAATGGCAAAGATACGACTAGTACGCAGTCTACAGTGGGACTATGGAGTTTATAACAGTTTGTGTAACCAAATGTGAAGGAGATTTAGATGAAGTAAAGGCTGTAGAGAGGGTAACAGACGGGTTTTCTTCACATTTTTACTCTTTCAGTCAGATTCTGGGAAGGAAAAAAAAAGGAAATTAGTTGAAACACACACTTTACAATAAGGAATCCAGTAGTTTGGGTATTTCCCAATTAGATGTCACAGTTAAAGATCATAAGAATCTGTTACAGTTGACAGCCAAGTCTATCATCATACACAAGTGGGTGTGATTTACATGGTAAAGTACACAATTTATTAATTCTAATCTGGGGGAAAACAATTGAGAGAGATTAATGAGAGAATGACTGTGGAACCTGATTTACAGGGATTGTCTAATGGCACCAGAGTTATTCAATGAGAGGGAAGTTAATGAAGTGAATGTGGTTTATGAAAAGAGAGAGTTGTGATATTTAGGATCATTGGTGACATTCAACGTTCAAACTATCCATCTGTTTATTTCTGTGCGTGAGTTTATAAACCATTTCTGTCTGATCAACGCGCAAACGATTCCGTGTAATCGATGGTAATAGTTTCTCTTTGAAGCCTTAAGTAGTGAAGTTTTGAGCTGCGGCTAATGTAAAGTACCAACAACACGGTGTGGAGTTAGGAAGCTTACCTTAAGTGAAGTGAGTTAGCATCCCAGGTCACTCATGGCACCGATTCTGTCCAGTTTCCCTCCAAAGCAGCCCCGCGCCGACCCCTTCTTGTTTCTGGCCCGGAATCGGAGAGGGCTGTAGGCGAGCAGTCGAGTTAAACGTGCATCGTGAAGGCTGTGCCTGGTTTGGAAATCGCGGGAGTCCCTGTCCCAAGGCAGCTCCGACTCAGGTTGGACACTTTCTACCTCTGGAGAGGCCTCCCCTACAGCGGTATCGTCAGCCTCGCTGTCCAGCTCCTCCTGAATCAGAAGGCGCTCCAACTCCTCTTCTAAAATTCTGGACAAGGTCTACAATAAAGGTGGGAAATGTTAGAAAAGGGTAGAACATAATTACGCTGCATCAGTGCCGGGGTCAAGCCCTGATAGCAGAGATCGGAGCACTAAGTAGAATTGTCCTAATAATGGCAGGAAGGAGCACTGAAGCCTGATTCAAGCAATGAATAATATATATAATAAAAATAAACTATTATGTAAAATGCTATGTAAAGCAATGCTATGTAAACTGTACATTAGCTTTCAGATAGGCTTGCAGTTGCAAAGGGAAATTTCAGGAAGGATTCCAGGTAGTATTTGTTTACCGAGAGGCTAATTAACCTCTGACTCGAACAGGTTAGCCTGGTTGAGCCCAAAATTCTGGCGTGTTGAGGCCAACAGCTTCTTGCTGTGCTGGCAAGATGTCAAGGTGACTCTTCTGGAAGGATGAGATCACATGGAAGGATAGCCTTCTTGATGGAAATCGATCATTTGAAGTTTCTTTTTGAACTCTGTGTTGCACTGAACCTGATCATCCTATCTTCTCACAGTTCTTAGTCTGGCTATGCTTCCTATAACAGTTAATAGTGTCCAGGATCTGTGAACAATTGCTATTCACCTTGCGGTATATTCAGTGAAGTGCGTTGAGATGCCTTGAAGACGTGATAAGGCACTATATCAAATGCAAGGATTATTATTATTATTATTATTGTGTCTCTTACCTGGAGGTCGTGCTGTGGCCTGGGTCTGGCTTGGACCTGGATTAGCAGGAGAAGCAGCAGTCCACAGGAGTAAACTGTGTTTGAATTCATCTCGCCTGGTTCAGCTTCTGGTTTGATGTGGGTCTCGGTTTCTTTCGGTCTGTCCCTCCACCGTGATTCGGGGACTTTTATCCTCCTCGGGCTGTGGTCATGGAGGTCATGTGGTCAGGAAACATTTTCTAAGAAACTAAATCCATTTGGTTCCGTCACTCTTTAGAGATAAAGGGCATGTGGCAGGATCAGGAGACATTTCCTTTTAAGTGGCCTTTTTGCATTTGATTAACATATAGGGAGGACGGTCTGATTCTATTCGCTTTCAAATCAGACTCAGTGGGTGGGAGAAATCCAGCGCTTTCCAATTGATATTGGAGTATCTGGGATAGGGAAAGCAATAGGACTTTCTTTTGGTTAGATGTTTGGGTGTTTGAGCCCATTCCAACAGATATATTGATGTAAATTCTGTAAATTGGTGAGACTTATGGCAGGACATAGCTTTGCTTGGATGTCAGGATGTAGTGAGAAATAGTGGCTGTTTGATGGTGGTGGTGGGTTGAGTTTACACATTGATCGCAAACTTTCCGGAGGTGTTGGGGGTGGGGTGGTGGTGGGGAGGGGGGAGAGAACCGCAGAAGTTGGAGAGAATGGTATTGAGTTACAAAGTTTTCCAACATTAATGTTTCTTTAAGTAGCTGAGTTCTTGATTGCTGTCACGAATACTTGCAGACGCAGATGGATATCCGGAATAAGTTCGAGGGAATCCAAGGGCGACGTCCATTTGATTCCTGAGCGTAATTACACACATACCAAACGGTCATTAATGTTTGGGGACACCGCTTGGGTTTGGGTGTGGAATTCTGTCGCTTCTGCTTAGGAGAGCAGATCCGATTCCTGATACTTTTAGGTGTGTTCTTTGTTTGGGAGCAGTCGAGGTTTTGGGTTTTCTTGAACACGGCAAACGATAGAAGTATAAAACCCCAGATCTGATATAAATTTTTAGTTTGTTTGATTAACTATGCCATTAAAGTGCTATGTGGCTTGTGTTACAGAGCTCGGTATGGAAAGGGAGCTGATGGCATTCCTCTTGAACCATTGCAAGAAGCAGAGCCTGGGTAGGACACTGCACCCCACAGCTTCACTAAGCAATAACAATTACTTGGAGAGAAGGAATACTTTGATGTATTCTGAGGTCTATGGATAAAGCTATTACACTGCTGCTGGCAATGTTGAGTTTGCTTCGGTCACTCACTGCGATCCTGAAGGACCAAATGGTATTATCTATCTGACAGATTGCATTCAATTTCTTGTGAAATACCTCACCAATGATATATTGTTCTAGCCTTCTGTGTTTATTGCAGTGAACACTAACTTTGCAAGACTTTATGCTAGTTATCAAGAGAAGGATGCACTGGCCAACAATCCCCCAAATAAAATTGGTCATTCACACCTTTGCTGTTTTGGGGATATTGCTGTGTACAAATGACTGCCCCCATTCGCCCACAAAATACCCTACAATATATTCTGTGAAGTGATTTGGGTGTCCTCCTGACCTGAAAGGTGCTATACCAAATGTAAGGATTATCATCATTTTACTGTTGTTATCAGAGTGAGGTATAATCTGTGTTCAGTCTTTTTTTGTAGACCCAATAGATTAATTTAACTTTTGCAGAACATTAGAAATTTAAAGTTTTTTTTTAATGTTGTGGGTCTGAACGATATCTGTATATTTACAAAACTACAAAGAGCAATCAGTACTGAAAGCCTTTCCATCAGCTGTAACATTCCTATAGCTAATCAAAGGCCACCATGTCCCAGAAATCAGTCTTTTTGTTGATATTTAACGCAGATATATATTTTTAAAAAGTCCATTATAACGTTAACAAATTCAGACTCCTGTATTAGTAATGAAGCATTTCAGTGGCAATAAAGATTCCCTTGGTACATTTCAGGAGAGCTTCTTGAATTTTGATAGAGTGTAGGTTGATGCCATTATTTGTGTCCTTAGGATCCCACTAAGTGCAATATTCAGTGGTCAAACACTGTGCTTCACTACTAAATTGCGGGTGTTCGGGATATAATTACAGTACATTTGCTCAGAAACACTAGACAGGTGTAGTGTAGTGCCTAATTCATTTTAAAATTCTGGGTAAACACAAATAACACATTTCACTGATTAGATTCATGCAGCATTTACATGAAAAAACAAAACTCTGTTTTGTTGCACAGTACTTTGTCGTTGGATGTTACAGAAAAGCATCAGTTTACTAATTTGATGTTAGATAATTTATCCTCATATCTTCAAGGGTCTGTTTGAAGCCAAAATATAGAATTTAATTTTGAAATTACTCCTCTTTGGATGCATTGTTTTCAGCACGTTGTGCGATGATTGTAGGAAATTCAAACAGCATCCAAGGGAATGGTATCAATTACAGCTTTTATTACAATTTGTCTATATATATACTTAAATATTAAGAATATTATTAAGGTGGAGGAAATATTGAACTGATGGAGATGAATGCCACGTGGATCTCCGTGTGATGCTAGAAATAGACTGAACTGTTGAGCTCTCCAAAGAGAATATTTTGTGCATTCATTTGTGAAGCATTTCTATGCACCATATTATGATAGTTCTCAGGAGATAATACAGATTCTGACACACAGCAACTATTCTCTCGCAGACACCTATTCTTTTTTGAACATAAACTGCCTTTAATGCAAGGATTATTATTATTATTATTGTGTGTCTTCCTAAAACAGGTTTCCATCAATATTGCTGAGGTGAGGAGTTAATGAGGAGGATTGTATTGTAGAGTTCTGGCAGTTTTGCCTTTTGATTTTTGCTGAAGAGAGGCGATACATTGGCTCTTGAAGATCAAGTAGTAAAATGCCTGTTTTTGTTGTTGTGCTCTCTCTCTCTCTTAAGTTTGAGAAAAAAAAGGAGATAGAATTCCATATGCTTAGTATTTAGATAGTTTAGAAAGGTCTATTGGGAATCCACATGGTTTAATAAGCGTTTAAAGAAATTAAAATACATTGTTTTTTCTCATGAGCTAGAAAATAAGATATAATTTCATAAATATAATTTTTTCAGATTTATTTCTCTGAGGGTCATCAAGTCATTGCTATCATTGTTTGTAAGATGTCAAATATAATATAAAAAGGCATTTTGGAACTAGCAACAGCACGAATAATTAATTTGGAATATTACTTTATCTTTAAATGCACTGGACTCCATATCAAACCACCCTGATTGCTTAGAGGGAACAGTAACAGTAAGAATCCTTTATGTCATTTGGACATTAGAAAACTTTGTAAAATCCAAGAGAATTTGGAATTTGGAATTTGGAATATTCCAAGGAATATTACTATAAGTGCTGTTCAGTGGCGATATTCCTCTGAAATAATCATGTGGTATTTCAAGATATTTTGAAACTAAAATGAAGTTCCATTGCTGTGGAATTATTGAGCTGGCCTCTGAATCCTCTGAAGTGTTACTTGCTCTATGTTAATAACACATCAAACCCAAATCTAAGGCCGTGGTGAGAAGCAATGAATGCCATTTTCTAGTGACAAGAAACCAGCTCTTCAGTCAGTACATTCTGCCAAGCTGTCAGTGTTTTAACAATGAGACGGGACTGGAATGTATTACAATGGAACATTAACATTTTCGGTGTGATTTAAATTTTGATGATACCTTCTCTGTAGATTGTTCGAACCCAGACATGATTCACTGAACAGCATCATGGTAATTTAGTCTTGTCACTGAGGATTATTACAGGAATGTGACTGTACTTTCAGAGGCATCTGTTCACAACATAGCACAATCTGTCACTGAAATATGATGGCTACACCCTGATTGCTTAGTCTCTCCATTCCAGCACTCATCAGAATAGAGTTCAATTTATGCTTCGAGTCCCTAAAGATGTCACCCATGTCAAATCTACATTTGTGCAATGTCACACAATTTCTTTTGGGATTTATTTTCTAGGGACAATGCAGTTCAGTTCATGACAACCCCAACATGAGACTCAAAGGAAGAGTGTTGCCTGTGTGGCTGACAGCAATTGATTTACGTCGGGTTCTTTTGTGCCAAACCGCTACTTCACTTCTCTGACCAATTCAAGTCATGAAGTTGAGATTGTTACCTTGAGTTAGAGTTTGACAATGAATAATTGCACAGTTTAAGCTTGAGTTTGTGGGAGACTTGGCCAAGTGAGCGTAAGGTGGGATGGAATTGGAAGTCACGTTAATGCATGTTATTATGCACCCCATGGAGAGTTACTTGTTGTGTGGCTGCAGTAAGCGAAGATTTTTACATGGTTTATATCATTTGAATTGTGGAAAATTCTTAAATTAAGTCTTACATTTTTAAGATAAAATGACCTAAAGGATTAAGTGACCTCTGAGGGAAGGTGTCATGTTTAGAGACTTTTGTATGTGAATTTACATTTTACAGAACCAAAAATATTTAATATAATAATAAGTTAGTCACTTCAAAACGCGACTCTTTGTGGGACACTGCTCTGCAAAATTGGCTGCTGCGTTTCTCCCACAAAATATATTCACTTTACAGTATATTCTTTGAGACGTCTTGAAGATGTGATAAGGCGCTAAATCAAAGCATTATTGTTATATAATTATATTGTGCTGGTATGCTGCTTGAAAAGCCTTATTTGTTCCGATAGCTGCAGACTGTGTCTAGCACTGAAGGCCTTGATGTGAAGCGCAGAGCGACACACAGACAACGCAGGCTCCTATCTATTCTGGTCTTTACATTAATAATATGATAGGCAGTCCTCCTCCCTGGCAGTTTCTCTTAATTACTTCATTAAGACTGATATTGTTGCTCATTATTGCCTCGGTCAAGAAGCTCCCCTGACGTCAGGAGATAATAGAGTGACTTGGTCCGTTCATGGCTGAGCAGCTGTGGGATCAGTGGGTCCTACATCGAGTTGCTGCTGTTCATCCATTATTCCTGTGCAGAGACAGGCCAAGTCAAAGGTTGTTTAGGTACACTACCCAATGACGCAGCACCTGGATATTAATGTGTCAGAAACATTGATTAAATATAGATATTCTGATAGACGTATACTTTGGCGTTAGGAGGAATTTTGTACCGAATAAGATTTCAGTTTGCATTTTTTCACAAAAAATATTTGCAGCTGGTAACACCGGTGAATCCATCTGGCTCTCTAATTTTCTTACACTGCTCAGCAAAAATAAATTTGCGCAAAGCCCTTCTGTACAGATGTTTTTCTGGTTGCCAAAATCCACATTTATTTTCAGTCTGAAAACGATTTTCAGTGATGTAAGAATGGAGATGGTTAAATACAATCACAAGACAGCATAAGGCAGGATTACTTTCAGAGGGAAAGATTTAATAAAACAAAATGCCCTGGTGGAAATTGATTTTTCACTGATGTGAAGCATTCAGTGAATGCTTTTACCATTGACTTAAAGTCCAATCTAATTTCTAGTTTTGAGTTTATCAACAGAATGAAGGGTTAGATACAGAGGTTTAATTAATTTCATTAAAACATAATTATCCGGACAACCGAATGGCAGAATCAGATAGTCAATGCCATTTCATCTGTAGAATTTGGGAATTAATAATAATAATAATCCTTGAACTTGATATAGTGCCTTATCACGTCTTCCAGATATCTTAAAGCTCTTCACAGTGAAGTGAATTGACCAGACTGAAGGGGTGGGTGGAATCCATCTTGTCAAAGCCAACTACGAGGATCTTACTTGAGATGGGTTTGGAGCAGTTTCAGCACGATTCTTGGTGAATGGCTGGCACATAACTGGCCACAACTTGTCGAGGATTAGTCACCTCCCTCCGAGAGACAGCAATGATGATCCCTGTGAAAATGGGAGAGAATTAATTGTACAGGAAGTGCTCTTGAACCCAATTGTAGGAATTGTCCTGTTCTAGCATAAGAACATAAGAATTTGCTGGCAAAAGGAGACCAAGGTCCATCTAGTTCGCTTTCCACCATCCTGGTAGTCGGTTGACAAGTCATGTTCCAAACTACGTACTGTGTCCCCAGATACTATTTTCTTACAGAACTGATTCTAATTTGTTCTTGAAACAAATTATATTTTCTGCTTCCACTGTCTCCCTAGGCAGCCTGTTCCCAAAGTTTACTGCTCGCTCACCGAGGTAGAGCATGAAGCCACCGAGAATTTCCCTTATCAGGAGGAGGTTATCACACTTGTGCATTTTCCAGCAGCTGGTTACAATGGCAGTGGCGTCCGACCAGACTCCAGCTCCAAGAAAGCAAGTGTCAGGTCGAGCAAACAAAGTGGGGTGAAACTACAGAGGTAAGGGTCTCCTGAGTATCATTGTGAGCATATTTAAAGAAGACAAAAATAAGCATTGAGTGCATATTTTTTGCCGAGAAAATGATAGTGTGAATGTTAGAAATATTAGAGGAAATTCAAAGCTCAACGTCTAATGTAAGCCTTGTGACAGTGTTCGAATACGTAATATATTTTAAAATTGGTGAAAGACATTGTCAAGGACTCCATTTTCTGATGTGAACATATCCATAAACTACCACCTGACTGCATTTGAAATAAAATTAAACTAAAATGACTCGCAGCGTTTTACAATGATGAAGGGTCTTTTCTAGATATGACACTTGGATTGTTCTAGTTCCTCTTACAGTTTTCAGCATTGGTATAAAACAGAGGCTGTAAAATGAACATGGTACTTCAGACAGGATTCCATTCACTCACACCCTTTCCTGCTCATTATTCCCGATGGGAGGGAAGAGGAATAATCTACTACAACAAGAATTTCTAAGCACAAAATGAGAAATCATATCCCTGCTCAAACATCCACCAGGATTTTTTATACAATATTACTGAAAAATATATAATCCCTATTACCATTACATCAGAGCACAATTAGCTATGCTTTCGTCCTTGCATCCACGATCTGTTCTGAGTCAATAAAGTGATGGGACTACCAAATTAGAACAATATGATGATTATTATTGTGTAATATATCCTGATTTATATTTCCCGCTAATTAACTATTTATTGGCACTCAAACGTATAGTTTTTAACTTACAATCACTCACCCAGAGACCCAGCACCAGGAGTCAGAGATCAACATGAATTTAGTGTGTTCGTGTGTGTCTATTATAATACCAGTATCATTATTAATTTATTTGATAGGATATATCTCTCTATTATGTCTGTCCTCAGTTTAGGGTGTATAAATATGCCACCAATGTGTTTACCGTGTATTCGCTGCCAGTGTCTTTAATGATTAACAAACGAGAGAAAAACTTGATGTTGTTGAAACTTCACGCTTTTCTTCCCTGCAGCAAGATGCTACGCTGTCACATGTATAGAACGCTCTGAGGATGCTGGCAGGTGGGAGTGGATTAAAGGCAGGAATCCAATTGAGGGGGTTCAGATGATGCCATAAATCAAGCCTGAGATTGGATTTACTGCCTGTAATCTTTACCGCCCAGCCCAGCCAGTTTATATCAAGTGGACTTGATTTTTAACCCTTTTCCCCATTGAGTGATGTTGACATATGACACATGAAACATTGACTTAGTGATGCAAAAAGATGCAGGAGTTCAGACAATACCAGGTTAGTTTGAATTCTAAAATAATTTTCCCTCTAATTACTTACTTGGAAGCCGATTTGATAACAACTTTTAAGAGTGAAGTGGGTAATTATTTGAGGAGGATAAGTTTGCCGGGCTATGGGGAGAGCGCGAGGAAGTGGGATTGATTTGGATAGCTCCTTTCAAACAGCTGGCACAGACACGATGGGCCAAATGGCCTCCTCCTGGGCTGTATAATTCTATGATTCTATGATTCTACTTTAGAATATGAATTTTCCTAATGATTAGAGTATTTATTACAGGAATCCTTCTTTATTAGGTTTCTCTCTGCTTCTCATATTATCTCAGATTTCCATGTTGTCTTCCTTTTTTGTGGCAAACCATACCAATGTCAGATGAGATTGAACTGGAGGGCAGCACATTAATAAATTCTACCATTAGGCACAGAATCACAGAAATTACATATTAGGTGGAGGTTATTTGGTGCATTGAGTCTATGTTGGTGTTGGAATTATTGGCGTTATCTTTAGCCATATTGGAAACAGATAAATACCTTCAGAGTATGGGGAAAGGGCAGGTAAGTGCGACCGATAGAATTCCTCTTGAGGCAGTGGCACAGACGCGAGTGAACCGAATGGCCTTTGTCTGTGCCATAACTTTCTATGGTTCTAAGATATAATAATGATGATCCTTGCATTTGACATAGTACCTCATCATGTCTTTGAGATGTCTCAAAGCACTTCACAGAATATGCTGTAAGGTGAATTGACTATGTTTTGTGGGCGAAAGAGAGTGCTTTCAGTCACTTGCGAATGGGTAAGGAGCTTTGAAAGATTGGCAGCTTGATGATGTTAAATTTGAAGATAGGATAAATACCATCAGAAAACTATAAACTGAGGACTCTCCGTTGCAAGGTGACTTGTATTCAATAGAACCAAGAATTTGAACGCGGTGCTATATAAATCCAAGTTGTTGTTGTTGAGCAACAGAAACTTGGAAAACCGAGAAATTCAGCAAGTTGTATTGCGAACAAGTTCTAAATATTTTTGTCAACACTGGCGATTTGAGGATAGAATGTGGAATCTAACAGTTATACAAGCGGGCTGATGTATTGCAGCACAGCGTTGGAGTTTAGAGTTGGAGATAATCGGGCCTGTCATCATGTTCCTGACACGTTTACTTCAGGAATGTGAGCATCATGTGCGCATTAAAGTACCTCATTCGGGCTTGGGGCAGTTCCCAATGTTGCTGTCTCCAAAATGATCTGTTTTATTCTTTCAAATATATCACATGCTCAGCCATTTAATGGTTTGCTTTCTTCTGATAGTGGGAGCAATGCATCAAGTTGCAGTCCTGCTCTGCATGGATGGGTTGAGATTTTTTCTCTCTTTTGCCCTACCATATTTTGCCATTAAAAGCATATATAAAGCAGTGAGCGAAAAGCTTAACATTATTCATACTCAGAAGCTGGCTGACACAATGGCACTCTAATATGTTAATCATGGAATGATATGACATGAGTTTGGACTTGTGTTCATCCTGCCTAGTGACTTGCCAGTCTCTCTGTGCTGGGGGTGGGAGTGGGGGGGTGGGAGGCTGCTGAATGGCAGCCAAATTCAGCTTTACAGAAAATCTGAGTACCTTTTTTTAGAAAAGAAAAGCAAGAAAGTACATTAAGACGGAGTCTTAATCCTCACTCCCCTTCTCCCCCCCCACTCAACAAATTCAGTGTATAAGAACATTTTATCTTTGATTTTACCTTGTTTGCCACTCAGGGATGTGGCGGACCTGATATAAACTGCACCAGTCAAACATTTTGGGGGATTTTACTTTTGTGTGTGTGTGTGTTACCTTCTCATCCTGCAAATGAAATCATCAGCAGCAATTTTGTAAAGGTTTACTGAGGGGTCTTATACACACCAGCATTAAAGTGTGCTTGAAATGGATGTGAATTTGCTGCTGAAAAAAACACATACTCAACAACATGCAGCAAAATGGACAAAGTAATACTTTGCGGCACTGAATTGTTCACACCAACACACTAGTCAGAGTGTACACGAAGACTAGGTTGTCCGTTGCATTATTCAAGTGATTACTGTCTTGATTCCATGGGGTACGGTGAATCATTAGACAAGTTTCCTTACTCCACACTCCTCTGTTTACCAAGCAATAAGTAGGAACCCAGTTGTTAGTCATTTGGAGGATTGCTTTTCTGGGGGATAATAATCCCAATAGATAAATAATAATAATTTGGTCACTCAATCCACGACTGTTTGTGGGACACTGCTGAGCGCAATTGACTGATGCATTTCTCTCACAAAATATATAGTCAATTCACTTTACTGTATATTTTATGAAGCACTTTAAGACATAATAAGGCGCTGTGTCAACTACAAGGATCATATTATCATTATTATTATCTCCTTTCCTTGAGCAGTTGAATATCTAATGTGAAGATATTACCATTGTGGAGTCCTGTAGCTCAGTGGTTAGAGCACTCGCTTTGCAAGCAAGGGACCTGGGTTGATTCCCGGCAGGGTGAAATCTTGGGCAAGTTTTCTTACTCCACACACATGATAATAATCCCTCAAGAAAAAGAATAATAAATTTGTCACTTCAATCCATCACTATTTGTGGGACACTGCTTTTCGCCCACAAATATACAGTCAATTCACTTTACAGTCTATTCTGTGAAGTGCTTTGAGATGTCGAGAAGACGTGAAAAGTGCTGTATCAAATGCAAGGATTATTATTATTATTGTGAGGTGCTGGGCCAGGTCAGGTTCCTGTCATTGTAATGTGTAACTGTACGCAGGATAAGGAAACAATGCTAGCCTGCTATCTCAGTTAAAGTGGGTAATAGACAGCATTTGTCAAGTCATCTGTCCTCTTTGCGGGTGGGTTTGTTATATTCAGCTGCAGGTAATCAACACGTTGAAGGAGTGGAATCTCTCTGCTGATAAACAACCCCTATGTTCTCCTCCCCATCACTGCAATCGATTTATTTTAAATTTATTTAATTTAACTAAATGATCTTGATATTATCCGTACCTGTAAAATCAGTTCATCTGAATGCATTGGCACTCTCATGAACGCATCACTGACTGAGAATTATACCAGTGATTGCCCCTGAGAAAATAACTGGTAAGAGATCACTAGATAAACCATTAAATTATGGTAATTGACCAATACAAGATGTTCCTACAAATACTCTTTTGAGACTTTAGTTATATATCAAAGTCAGTCAACAAAAATTCATTTACTCTCAGTGACATTGTGTGATATACACTGGAACATAATACTTCCAGTCAGTCCTGAGAGACTACATTGAAGTAAGATGAAATTGGTTGCGAATTGAGCCAATCTTCCTTAATACTCTTGCAACCAAGCTAACAATACAGTCAGTTAATAAAGTGCAATGTTATAACCTTATGTCTGTCATATTTACTGCTGTTTTCGCATTGCAGCATCTGCTGAACTTTTCAGCTTTCGTTCGGAGTATTTATCCATTCCATTCCTTGCCTTGGGACATCCTCCCGATGTGAAAGGCACTCTACAAATGTAATTTTGTATTGTATTCATTTTACCCTGTTTTGCCCCATTCTGGCGGTACATTGCTGACTGCTCTCTTCCTAGAGTCAATGATTCTCTGAAATGGCTTCCAGGAGATGGAGGAACATCTGCGACAAAGTTTCCTCTTTTTCACCCATTTCTTTAATACACACAGACTGTCATTTTAAACCAAAAAAAGTTAGTGGAGTCCTCAGAGGGCTCAGTAGATGAAGAATAGTGTGTAATCCCAACAAGTACTAGAGGGTCTGAAAGGATACACGAATAAGAATAATAATCCTTGTTTGTAGCTCAGTGGTTAGAGCACTCGCTTTGCAAGTGAGAGACCTGAGTTCAATTCCAGGCAGAGGGCGAAACCTCGGGCAAGTTTCCTCGGCTGATTGTCGCTGACCAGATGTAGTTCTGTGTGTCCCAGTGTTAGATACTTGCTCTATATAGAATAACTATACACCGTGTAGAGTTGTTACAATCTGGAATGTACTGCCTGAAGGGTGTGGTGGAAACAGATTCAATAACAACTTTCAAAAGGGAATTAGACAGGTGTTTGAAGAGCCAAAATTTATAAGGATATGGGGAAAGAGCGGGGAAGTGGGACTGATTTGGTAACTCTTCCAAAGAGCCGGCAGGTTGGGCTGAATGGCCTCCTTCTGCGCTGTATTATTCTATCATTCTATGATTGTGGAGTCCTGTAGCTCAGTGGTTAGAGCACTCGCTTTGCAAGCGAGAGACCTGAGTTCAATTCCAGGCAGAGGGCGAAACCTTGGGCAAGTTTCCTTACTCCACACAGAGCCTAATAATAATCCCTCCAAAAAACAAACAAAAAAAAATAATAAATTGGTCATTTTCAATCTACGACTGTTTGTGGGACATTGCTGTGCGCAATTGGCTGCCGCGTTCGCCCACAAATATACAGTCAGTTCACTTTACAGTCTATTCTGTGAAGCGCTTTGGGACGTCCTCCCGACGTGAAAAGCGCTATATCAAATGCAAGGATTATTATTATTACATAGAACCTTATCGCGTCTTCGAGACATCTCAAAGTGCTTCACAGAATATACTGTAAAGTGAATTGACTGTGTATTTATGGGTGAAATGTGGCAGCCAATTTTGATGTGTGCAAACAGAATCCAAACAAACTGGAGAATGTGGTCCAAACAAGTTGCCATAGTTTTTAATAGGATTAACAACAACATTCAAGAAAAGCTTAAAACCCAGGCACATAAAACCAGACTTAATAATGCCCTGGTTTCTTTTGTAGTGTGACTCTAACAGTTTACTTTCAATCCACAGTGTGATTGCAAAATGTAATCTGTACATTTCAATTGCACATTTAACAGCACGATGATGTAGTCTTTGGTTGATTAAAGGGATGGGTAGTCATTCAAATGCAAAATATACAGAGAAAGGCATTACAGCAGTCTTTCAGTGTGTATGTGAATGCCTTTGTGCCTTTCCTTAATGTTTGTTTTTATATTAAAAAATCTGAAATATCTTTACCAATTGTTCTAGTATTTATATTTGAAATATTAGTGATTCCAGGTTTATAATACAAAGCTTTTCATACTAAATTTCCTCGCTCATGTATCCAGTGTCTTGCTGTTTCTCTGAGATAAAAAAAATGAATAGGTAATTGCTTGAGTCTCTTTTGCTGATGTGATTTAGAGTTTGAATAACTGCCTGCTGTTTGTGTGCAGAGTGTGATCTGTCCATGGTACTGCGTTTTAAAAAAAAACTATTCTATTCGAGGAGAAATAAATGTTTGTCAAAGGTCTTGAAAGCCACTGAAATACATGATGCAGATGGCACTGCATGTAGAATATTCACAGCCATTTGTCCATGTAAGACATGCCTTATAAAAAGACGGATTTTCATATAAATCTAAAGAATTTCAAATAAATCTTCCTAATAATAATAATAAGGCAACGTTTGAGATGACATTGAGTACTTGCCCCTTTTAAATGCAGAATACTACAAAATACTGTCATTGTGACTATTTATGCCTAAAATTATTTGGTATTATTTTCTTCTAAGTTTATAAATTGAGTTAAACACGATTCAGTTTTCATATTTCTTTTCTTTCATGAGTCGGGGTGTCTTGGGGTGCAATGATACAAAGCATTGGGACTCCAAAGTAGTAGTGCGTGGATTGTGGCCAATGATCCTAAATGTTTCTGCCCTATTAGGAGCTGTTAGCATAGCCAAAAGTCACTGTGAGTAGCACCACCTGCATAGTTACAGGAAGCCATGAGCAGAGGACTGGTTGCAGGTAGTCCACTTTCTAGGATGCTAGGAAAGGTGTGTGTATGGAGAGATTACAGTAGTACAGAACACATTAAAGGGCAGAGGAGAGTCAGGAAATAATGATATCCATAGTTCTTACCATTATCTTTGATTCAGATATGAAGTTGAACTGAGATTTCAGGAACGGTCCTTTTGACTGAAAATGAAAGCTTTACACATTACCTGACACATTATCTGCCATTACACAATGCAAGCAAACCTCGCAATCCGTGCTTAGAATGGGAATGTGTTAGTTAAAAGGTTACTAGACTCAGCCATCGAGTAGTTGTGAAGCTCTCATTCCAAGCACTGTCAACCTTAACCTCATTGAAAATACATAGACAAAAAAGGAATTGGCTGTGTCTACATTAGCGGTGTGTTGTGACACTGTTCCCTTTGATGCAGGTGCCAAGCTGTATGCACATTTTGTATGGTTTGACTCATGTTAAGCGTAGAATGCAATTAATATTCTTCTACAATGTTCTGAACCGTATTGCCTATAGTACTTGAGAAAGAACAACATTTTTCCGTGTCTGGTGTTGACGTGTGGTATTTGATGGTGAGCAATACATAGTGCCACACACTCAGAAATCCATTGCTGCACACCATGTGAGTCACTGCACGGCAATCTCAAAGATTTCAATGTAAATTTCTTCTCGCTTCCCAAAAAACAACACATTTTCAGTGAAATATAACAAATCATTTTTCCCTCTCCCTCTCTCTCCCTCTACCCCCCCTCTCTCTCTCTATATATATATGTTTATTATATTACTATATATTTTTTTAAATACTATTTGATTCACATCTGGGAGAAACACTCATTTGGAACTGTTAACTTTGACCTGGCAGAGTGTAGATTGCTGGACTAGGAAGATATAAGACAGAGGAGCAGGGAGCAGGTCGATCCAAAATTTACCATATGTTAAGAATTCCTGGTCTTCACTACTTCAGTATTAGGAAAAGATGTCTTGAAGTGTTTAATAGGATTTATCATAAGTGTCTTATGTATTTTGTAGTTGAACGCAGCAGGTAATTTTTGCACCGAAATGTCCTGCAAACAACCATAAAATGGATGACAAATTTTATCTGGGGATGGAACTAAGCCAGCTAACTTTGGGCAAGATACTTACACACTTTCATTTACCTCTTAGTTCCTGTCCACAGCATCTATTTTTATCGGTTCCTTAACAAAATAAACACTGAAGCTTATTTTTAGACATCAGTTTGTTAGCTAGACAATGACATTTATGCATTGGCTAAAAATATAATCCAAACAAGTTGAGTATCTGTTCTCAGCACTTGCTAGTTGTAAGAATGTGTTTAGTGCTTACATGTTAAGGTGTTGACATAACCTTGCATAAGCCCAGCATTGAATATTCTATTAATTATTTCAATAATCTGAAGCTTGTATTTAAAAATAGGCTGGTTGGTGCAGTTATGAAGATGAACATAGGGACTATAGAATCTGCATCTGGTCTAGGAGAAGTGAGGCCCATACTTTAAGTTAAATTTCAGCTTCCTTGTTAGGTATAACCTGGAAAAATACTATTTTAAAATGAGAGAAAGTTGGCTAATATTCACACTGCACATTGATGGAGCCATGTAAGTGTGGTTTCACATGAGGCTGAGTTCTCAGCCTCAGCCACAATGCTGTGGAGAACACCAAGCCAAATTCGAGTTATCCTGACTACTTCTCTGCACCTCATAGCAGTTGATTGATAAGCAGCCTTGGCTGAGACTGAATAGATTGCCCAGGTATTTCTTGTCTTGGAGAGAAATGGTGCGAATCATACAAACCCTCATAACAATAACATGGAAATAAAACAAAGAATAAATAATTTAAAGTCTAAAAATCATTGGTTTATATCATACAGTTGTATTGAATTAAATCCCCAACTAGAGGAAAATATACTGCGGAGACTACAGAAGACATGAATTGCTTCCTTTTGTTCCATGAGTAAATGGGATCCTCAAGTGAGGAGTGCCTCGTGTTCACGTATCCTTGACAAGTGTTGGAAATTATTTTTAAACAAACGTTTGCTGAACTCTAGTCTGGTCACAGGAATGCAGGACCTAGGATGCTAAATAAGACGGGGTGGTGGAGCCAGTGCTGGATATATTTGGTCACTTTCCCCTTCTGCTTTACTGCCTTGTTGAATTCAATGTGTCAGTGATGTGGAGGTGACACCTTACCCATTCCTATCTCATTCCTGTGGGATGCCAGCTAACACCAGTTGCAGTAATTTCCTGTAAATTGCCAAACACCTTCCCGTGACTCCTCATCACAAGTTTCTGACGAGAGGGGAGATGGTTTTATTCAATGACATCATCCTCTGAATGCTGTACACATTCCCTTCGTTATCAGCAACAGGACATCCTGATCCAAGGCCACTTGAACCAACACCTTCCTTGGAATGTGATTAACAGACACAGTGGGAATTCCACGCTGATAAAGAAGTGTGGCAATGACATCCTTTTGTTGGAACTGATGGACAATAACTTGAGAATATCAAATGAAAAAAGTGCAGTTACTGTAAATCTACACATGTCATTCAGCACCTAAAAGCAAGCAATAGATGAAGGTTTTTTTAGCCAGGTGTCAATTGCCTTTCTTGGCCATTTTGTTCTGAGGCTGATTTCCTGGAGCAAGTTTGCTCACAAAGGACTCGAGGAATATCAGTCTTCCCATTCCGTATTTGTGGGAAGGTGATCCTCATGTTTCTATAAGGATTCATTGTGATTGACTTGATCTTGTGGTGAATGGGGTGTGACCCTCCTTCTCACACTTTAACCACGGAACAAAATGACTTCATGATTCCATAACGCTGTTGAGGTGCCATCTGCCTGTTCCACGCCAACAACAACAACTTGCATTTACATAGCAACGTTCACGAGGGGTACCGTCCAGGAGCACTTCACAATGGTGGAGTCTGATAACGAGCCAGCGGGAGAGGGAGGAGGGAAGTGACTATAAGCACGATCAAAAAGGATGGACAAGTGGACACCAAAGATTCCACGGCACTATTCGAAAAGAGAAGGTAGTTTCTCCTGGTGTTCTGGCCAGACAAAATTGGTAATTCACTGTATGCCATGGTTTCTGAGAGATTGCTGTGCGCAAATTGGTTGCCGCATTCAACTGCCAAGCTCACAGTCACTATACTTTACAGTAATTCCTGTGAAGTGCTTTGAAACAACCTCCAGACGTGAAAGGTGTTGTATCAAATGCAAGCATTATTATATAAACACGCCAAATTAAAAGGTACAAAAAATGAATATAAAAAATGGTTCGCTTTCCTGTTATTCTCTGAGTTACTGGTTACCCACAAGATAGCTTTACTTAGCGAGCTCAGGAGCTAAACAGCTTTGTACTTTCCCATTCCTCATCAAAGCTTCAACCAATATCTCAAAAATATCCACAAGAATTGTTTCATATGAATCATTTTAGTAATGTGACTGCCATTGAATTTCCACGTGAAACTGCAGGAAATCCATAAGTAGAGAGATGAGTTCACAGGGATCATGGTTAGATGAGGAATAGTAGTAATTAACTGGCAGATTGTGTAGGTGGCATATTTATGTGAAACTCTCGGTTGGGTTTGGATACTCTCTTAAGTATGGTGATAGGTTTAAACATGTGTCAGACACCTGGCTGCTGATCAGAAGAACAAGGTCCTTTGAATGCAACCTCTTTCAACCACTGCTCTGCTCTGATTTCTACATAGCATTGAATGGAAATCAAAAGTAGCTGTAATATTACACTTTATCAGTTATTGGCCGAACATTGATATTTTCATACTGAATAAATTATGGCTTCTCCTGGAATATCCTAAATTATGGCTTCTCCTGAAATATCCTAACTAGTTAATATTTGTTGGCGTTTCAATTAGATATTACCAGCATGATCATTACCAGTCTATTTTGAGCTATTAGCAATTTGCCTAAAGTAATTTATTATTCCATCTTCCCTCGTCAATTAATTTTAAGCAGATGAGCTGTTGAAATGATTTACTTGCAGGACATGTACCTAGTTCATAACAATGGCTGAGATTTAAGAAAATCTAACAACCTTTCAGCTAAATCATTTTTCCTGTAAAAGTGCATTTGGCGGAAAAGCATTTCACTTAGAAACCGAGCCACTGTCAGCTGTGTGATGTGGAAAACCATCAACATCCTGAAAACATGCAGAGAAAATGCTCATAAAGCTCTCGAGCAGATTGAAAATGGATGGACTCCCACCTGGCCCAGCAGTGTGAGGAGTGTTGTGCATTCTATCACTTTTACTTGCTGCCTTATGCATGAGTTCACTCCGGCTTTGTGTCTGTGTTGTGCCTCTGCGTTTGTGCGCACCACACATGGCAAGCGCAGCATGGCTGCCAGCAATTAGTTTTTCTCCCGCAGAATTTCTGTTTCAGACCCACCAGCACACGAGAAGTGACTAAAGGAGACATCACACCTAGGATTGCACTTTCTGCTGGCAGACAAAATCATCCGCAAACAGAAAATCTTTCCCATTGTTCTTGACATTCCACAAAAGTTATGTCAAACAGTCTTCAATAACATAATAATCCTCACATTTGATATAGCGTCTTATCACGTCGTTGAGACGTCTCAAAGCGCTTTGCAGAATATACTGTCAAATTAATTGACTGGATATTTTGTGGACGAAATATAAATGGGCAATAAAATGGGCTTTGTGGAAATCTTTTTAAAAAAAATTAATGTGGTCATTCAATCCACGACTGTTTGTGCGATACTGCTGTACATAATTGACTGCCACCTTTTGCCCACAAAACACAGTCACTACACTTTACAGTATATACTGTGAAGCATTTTGAGACGTCTCAAAGACGTGATAAGGCACTATATTGAATACAAGATTATTATTATTATCTTTCTAAGTCCACTTGTGAGCTCATTTTAGATGAGTATTTTGGGTCAGTGAAATGATCACGAGTCACCAGTGTGTTGAGAAAGGATGCACTGAAACAAATGCAGAGAAAAAAATGCTACAGACACCAATCGGATCAGGTTAGTGACAGGTTTGTTATCTGACGGAATGTTAGAAATGTAATTTCCATTAATGATTCAGTCAGTGATGATGGTGTGGGAGAGAAGAGTGTGAGTGAAAGACACTTAACAGCAGCATTGACAGAAGACACACAGAAAAACAACTGTGAGTCTCATTGTTGGGTGTCTATTATTAGTATTCATGGGAAGATGCTCCACACAGCACTGTTTTAATGGGTCATCCTATATTTCAACTCGGAAGTTCAGAGATCATCGATACAGAACTATTCAGATACAGAATCTTTTGCTATTATTCTAGTTGACTCCTTTTAACATTCATGTAATTCGATTTACTCATTTATACATGTGGTGATTCCTCCAACTAAAGCAATCTTCAGCACAGCACCATGGGATGATTATCAGGCTGTTTGGTGGAGTATTGTTCCTGATTGCCAAAGTGTCAGAAAGAGAGAAAGAGAGAGTGAACAGAGGTGATTTTCGGCACTCCAGGATACAAGTTTTTAAACCTATCCTAGCACACAGCATTGGACAGGTCTTGAGACCATTTTTAAATCCACAAAATGGTACCTGAGGTCGAGTGAATTAAAGTACAGAAAAACAACTCATTTACTTGCAGTTCAACGTGTATTTGATCGTTCATAGACCAGTCCTGGCAGCAGAACCTTCAATGTCAGGGGAGAGTAGTGGGAATGCGGAACATGCTACCACAAGTTGTTGTTGATCAAATAGCATTGATGTATTTAAGGGAAAGCTAGAGAGGTACATGAGGGAGAAAGAAATAGAGGGTTATGCTTGAAGGCTTAGTTGAGGAAGGGCAGGAGGAGGCTCATGTGGAGGATAAACCAGTTGGGCTGAATGGCCTGTTTCTGTGCTGTATATTCTAATGTGTTCTAAAGTCTGGATTAGAGAATGCGCAGTTTGAGAAATCAGACATATGGTGGCAGGGGCAGCCTTGAAATGGTGTTTAAAACATCATTTGAGCTGCACTTAGTATTGAATTTCAGATGAAATGGTAACTTTACTCACATAGTTTTCTTAGATATTGTAACCAGCACTTGCCGAGGATGTGCTAAATTGAGTGAATCTGATTGCTGAAGGGGTTTAGGAAAGGGGAATAGGAGAGGCGGAGGCTCAGGTGGAGTATAAACTCAGACACAGACTAGTTTTTTGCTGAATAGTCTGTTTTCGTGCCGTCCTGTGTAATCTAGAAATGGTGTCCAAAGTGCCTTTTGTTCAAAAGTGGATCAATGTCTGTGCTGGTAAGGGTTTAAAGTGCTTGAGCTGCGGGAGACAATATAAAGTAACGCTTACGCCCTCCTTTAGCTGTACACTGCTGCCCCTTGTTGGGCCTGACCTGTATAAGCAGCGAGGGATGAAATGTAGAGTTGTGTTAATGTGGCTATGATGGAAAAATACTGCACTCTTCCATTACTCGGCTGATTGTCGCTGACCAGATGTAGTTCTGCGTGTCCCAGTGTTAGATACTTGCTCTATATAGAATAACTATACACCGTGTAGAGTTGTTACAATCTGGAATGCACTGCCTGAAGGGTGTGGTGGAAACAGATTCAATAACAACTTTCAAAAGGGAATTAGACAGGTGTTTGAAGAGCCAAAATTTATAAGGATATGGGGAAAGAGCGGGGAAGTGGGACTGATTTGGTAACTCTTCCAAAGAGCCGGCAGGTTGGGCTGAATGGCCTCCTTCTGCGCTGTATTATTCTATCATTCTATGATTGTGGAGTCCTGTAGTGGTTAGAGCACTCGCTTTGCAAGCGAGAGACCTGAGTTCAATTCCAGGCAGAGGGCGAAACATTGGGCAAGTTTCCTTACTCCACACAGAGCCTAATAATAATCCCTCCAAAACCAAAAACAATAATAAATTGGTCATTTTCAATCTACGACTGTTTGTGGGACATTCGCCCACAAATATACAGTCAATTCACTTTACAGTGTGTTCTGTGAAGCGCTTTGGGACGTCCTCCCGACGTGAAAAGCGCTATATAAAATGCAAGGATTATTCTTATTATTATTCTAACTACAACCCATTATCTTAGCGAACATGGTAGACAGAAAAGACAACCTATTTGGGTGCGGTCTTTGATTGCTGGCTTTCTCATTGAATCTAAACAGTAAACAGGATAATTTGTTGTCCTAGCCTGAGTAAATGTCTTTGATGTCTGATGGCTTCAGATGTGAAACCTTACACCCCAATTTTTCTGTGACACTTTGCGCTGATTTGTGTTGTGGAATTGTATTTACCAGAACTGTGTTTAAAAAAACCCTCAATCTTATTTCACTTGCGATCTGCCAGAGACAGATACTTACCTCTCTTCCAAATGGATTCGAATGCAGACCTGTAAGATGGGATAGGTGCTATCAACCCTCTGAGATGGTTAAAGGAAATTGGAAGCTCTATTTAAAAGCCGTTGTGTTGTTACTAATCCACATATTTAATCACTTTACATTTTTTGGCAATAAACAAGATTTTTGTCTGGGCAGTAAAATCTAGAATGAGATTAGAGGTTTATGTTTGTTTTGCAGCAAACTATTTAGAATTATTTTCTCCAGTTATATTGCACATCAAAGTTGACATTTTTCTAAAGTTGACGGCAGTCAGATCTCTGGGAATGTGCAATGTAACACGGTATCATCTGCTTCTTCAAGCTTTAATCATGGGTACCAAGTTACTGGCATAGAAACTTAGAAATCTACAGCACAGAAGGAGGCCATTAGGCTCATCAAGTCCACTCCAGCTCACAGAGCAAGGAGATCACTTCAATCTCACTACCCTACCTTGTTCCCATCTTGACAGCCGCAATGGACTCCACCTCCACCACCCTCCCGGGCAGGGCCTTCCACATGCCTATACTCTCTGGGTGAAAAAGTTCCTTCTATCTTCTCCTTATGCTGTTCTTGTGGTTGTCTTGGAACCATGCCCCCTAGTCACAGACTCCCCTATCAAATATTTCCTCTCTATTTACCCTGACAAACCCCCTCATAATTGCAGGTCCCCGCTCAACCTTCACTACTCAGTGAAAACAGAGACAGATACCTTTCCAGCCTTTCCAATCTCTCCTCGTAATTGTAGCTCTTCATTCCCCCGGAATCATTCCCGTAAACCTTCTCTAAGGCCTTAACATCTTTACTGAAATGAGGCGATCAGAACTAGATGCAGTATTCCAGCCTAACCAATGAATTGTAAAAGCTGAGCATTATTGATTTACTTATATATAAAACCCTTGTTGTGGGATGAACCAGATCGACATGGTGCGACACTGGCATGGATACATGTGCCTGCTGAGTGCACCTGGTGGACTTGAAGCAGTTCCACGAATGGTTAGCGCTGTTGTTCATTTCATTACAACAGAGAAAACTCCCAAAGCCTTGCATCGCTTGTGGAAGTATAACGCTCACGGCAAATTATCAGTTATCGAGCAGATCATCAAGGAGTTTATAATCATTAAACCCCAGGTGCAAGCCAATGGTCAATGTTCCTTTCATTTCTCAGTCTGATTCTTCGCTAAAGATGACAAGCGAGAGATGTGAGAGTGAAACAGTGATTTGAGATTGTGGTTCAGCACTCTGGTCTGTCAGTGCAACAGCTTCTCATTGTCATGGAAATGTCCAAGCCGCTTCGGGAACCAGATTAGAAAACATGTCATTTGCGTGGATAATTCATTCTGTTATGATGTCGACCTCTTCACAGAAACACTGTGCTTCTTCATGTATTTTAATTTGGTAAAATTACATGAAATTGCCCCGTCTCCATGATTACAGCAATTACCGGCCAGAGAATAAACCTGGCTGAGATTGGCTCTCAACCCAGGCTGTAAGTGGCAGTGCATTTACAAACACAGCTTTTTATTATTAACCATTCATCAGATGTAATTGAACGGCTATCGACGGTCACAACATATTCCCCCCTTTTGAAACTATTTAAGAGATTTTTGGTGCGGGCAGCTAAATAAACAGAGTGGTCAATATCAGCAATTGCCAGGGTGGGGAATCAATGGCTCACCTTGCAGCTGGCGCAGTGTTGCCCTCAGTTGGTGCTGAGATCACTTCAACAGATTCGACACTGGAATAAGTTTGAAAGTCATGTTGTTCATTTAAAGACGTCGTGTACCACAGCACACTGAAACTGGAGTAAAATGAGGAAATCGATTAGCACTCTGGGATAAATAAATACAAATACAATTTGATTTTGATGGGTAATCATCCCTCCACAAAAAAAAATTAGTCATTCAATGTTTGTGGGACACTGCTGTGCACAGCTGGTTGCCATTTTTCACCCACAAAATACACAGTCAATCCACTTTGCAGTATATTCTGTGAAGAGCTTTGAGACATCTCAATGACGTGATCAGCGTTATGTCAAATGCAAGGTTTATTATTATAATGATCAGGGGAAGAGTTGGACAGAAACACCCTCACTTCTCTCCAATGTAGATTTCTATGAAATTGAAAACAAACATACTGTTTGCTTGCTATCTCGGTGGCATCTGCATTTTAAGGTATATTCAAATCAGATTAGCTAGATCTTAAAATCACAACACATTTTTCATCCTCCACCATAGCACCTGCAAGTCTGATACTGTCTGTCTTAGGCTCCCTGTCACCACAGGCAACATGGATAAGCAGAAGTAAAGATGTGGCAGTAATTAACAAAAAAAAAACACTGAAAAAGAACATAAAAACATTCAGAAACTGCTAGAAAGGCATGTAAAAAACAAGATTTTATTTTGAATCTGCAGCAAAATGCAACAATTTGAGATGTCAATATAATGTGGCCAAATCTTGACAATAGCCAAACATGGAAATGAAAGGAGAAATAAATTAGAATTCAATGTAATTTCTACAAAGTCTGCAGTTTTCATATCAATTAATTATTACTTGCAAAAGATTTCCCTTTACAGCATGATCTAAAAGCATCTCGTTTCACAAATAAACCTAAAAAGTTCTGAGACGGGCAGTGCTGGTATGACAGATTACAGTTGTACATACAATCCTAACAGTATAAAATATTATTATATTACTTTTTTATCTCCAAGTAATAGTGACTACAGTTTAGTTGAAGTTTCAAGATTAGAAATGACACTATCTGACAGGTTCAGCTCAAATTACCTTAGTGAATAGATATTGGGGTGTTGTGCTCTCTCCGTAGCAAATGTGCTCATGACCTGCACTACTATACTACTCTTTCCATGTATTTTGCAAATGTGTATGTGTACAGTTCCTGCAATGACATTTTATATGTATAATGTAGTGTTACAGTCAAAATTGAACGTTTTCGCTTCTCAGTCGCAGTTCACAAAGCCAGGCAGAAGCTCGGACTTTTCCTGTTGTCTGTTTTCGGGCTCAGCACACGTCAGGTTGGTTCTGGGAATAGAGGACTCTGATTCAATCATTGGCTCTCCATTGAATCCCTGGTCTGTGTGTCTTCCAGGCAGAGTCCCATTCTCAGAATTAGGGCTGTTATTGTGCGAGAATTCACTGGAGTGCAGCGATGTCGACAACGCCAGCTGGCTGTCAGCTTTCTGTGCAAAGTCACTCCTGACTCCTGGGTGCCCATTTGCACTGGACTCCATGATAGAGAGTGGCGTGGTCCTGTTGCTCGGCGTCTGAATGATAGAGCTGGCACCTGACTGTAAAGAAATAAAGGACAAAGTTGACTCAACACTGTCCAAAACTGCTATGTATCTAGCTTGTTCTCTTTGACATTTTGAGTTGGATATGTTTGGCTTCAAATGGGCCCATCTAGAATTATAATGATAACAATACTTGCATTTGATATAGTGCCTTATCACGTCTTTGAGACGTCTCAAAGCACTTCACAGAATATACTGTAAAATGAGTTGATTATATTTGTGGGCAAAACACAGCAGCCAATTGCGCCTGCAGGAAATGAAGCAAGCAGTCTTTTTAGGGGCTGTTTTAGTGACAAGAAGATTCTTAAACATGGATTGTGGAATGACAGATGCACAAGATATTCTGAAATGGTTTTAATAAGTTTTTAAGTATGAAACAATTCCAGAATCTTCTAGGTGATCTCTCTCGTGTCACATTTCCTAAACACAATAAAAATGTCTGATAAAGATTACTTTGTCTGTCCGAAAAACCTCAGGCACCTGGGCCAATGGATTGACTCCAATGTATTTAGGAGTGAGACCCAGTTGAGCCTGCTGATAACTGTGTCATTAAATCAGATCACTGTGGGAAGCTGTGATCTCTGAGGTTTGCAAACCCCTTGACTATCTTGGGAAATGTGTGTCTAATTTATTTCTTTTGGTCCTGTGTGATGTGGCTCTCGTTTTGATATTATCTGATTGAATTGTTCTGATTGTTCTATTTGCTTTGATCACTCGTTGCTGTGTTTTTTCACGCTCATCATATAGTTAATTTTGTATTCTTCCTCCATTGTGCTTCACTGACACTCAAACTGGTCACATTCAGTGCAGCACAAACAACATGTACATCCTGTAATCCAGTCTTGGAGCACCATCTGGTGGAAGTATCATTAATAGGTTCTACAGAAAAGGTTGTCCACTGATTACAGTGCTAACTGTAATTTCCCTAGCAGTTGTCCTTTAATAAATACATGATAATGATATTCCTTGCATTCGATGTAGAAATGTCACAAAGTGCTTCAACAATATTTGCTATCACATGTAGTGATTGTATTTGTAGTCAGCCAATTTGCACACAGCAAGTCATAAAGTGAGTGACACATTTACGGTAAGGTTTTCTGTTTGACCAGGGTAGCAGAAGAAACTCCATCCTCTTTTCAGATAGTGTCCAGAGATTGTTAATGGCCACCTGAATAGGTAAGCGGACCTCAGGCCACTTCTTCCTGCAGATTTCTTAATCAAGCATGTTTCTCCGCCTCGCCCCGTCCCTCCCCACCTTCAAATCCCACCTAAAGACCTTCCTTTTTGATCATGCTTACAGACACCTCCCCCCTCCCTATCCCCCTGGCTCGTTGTCAGACTCTGCCACTGTGAAGAGCTCTGGAACGCTACCCCGTGTGAATGGCGCTATATAAATGCACCTTGTTCTTGTGAGTTACTGTTGTAGATTATGTATGCATGAGGGTGAAATGTGCCATTTGTTTGAATTGAGCAGTTTGTGCTGAACTTTCACAGGTGGTAAATACAATGTAAATGCAATGCTATATATTATGCTGAGAGTTAAATCCCTTTCTCTTTCACAGTTGCTATTGCAGATGGTAGCACTGAGCCCCTATTGCACATACCTGCTGTATGGATGAGATGCTGTCCCCATTCTCATTTACCTTCCTTGGTCGTGGAATCCAGTGACAGACAAGACTGTCATTTTGAACACTGTAGTTTTTGTTCCCAATGAGCCAATATGTTTTCATTTTGCCCTTTCCCTGTTAGAAAGGAGAGATAACCAGAACTGTTTAGAGGATGTAAACAAAGTTTGAATGAAATGAAATATAAACTCAAAGGTCTCTTTACGAGAACCAGAACCACTGCCATTTACCTTGACCTCAGTTTCTCCTCGGGGTTCAATATCATAAGCATCATCTTTGACCAGGGCACAGAAGGTAACAGAGCTAATGTGGATTTTCTGGGCTGCAAAAGAGGCACAAGATGTAATTCTGTACAGTGGCTTAAACCACATGGTACAGTTCCATAGTACAGATCAGGATCAGACCTCGGAATGCCTTAATTTCTAATCATACTACGTTGTGGTGACTTACGCAGACTGGTGGATTCCATGCGAGATGCAGTATTTACAGTATCTCCAAAAAGGCAATAGCGAGGCATTTTGTAGCCAACCACTCCAGCCACACAGGGACCTACACACAGGAACAGTGTGGCACATATTAATATCAGAGGTCAAATGTAACATAATGTATAATATCAGACTGCGAGGGGATATTTGAAAGCTCTTTTGTGATTTCTGGACTCAGATTTTATTCAAGCTTCATTCTCCGGCAGTATTACATTCCCAGAACTCTTTGCATTACCAAGATTACAACAACAACTTGCATTTATATAGCGCCCCTCACGCAGGGTAGCGTCCCAGGGCTCTTAACCTATTACCACTGAACTATTCAGTGTGCTGCGTCTGTGTCCTCTGTGCAGTACAAACCTGTGTGAACGCCAGCCCTCAGCTGCAGCCTGTCATTTGGCATGTGAGGAATTGGCACCTGCCGTACAGCTGCTACCAGATCCAGGGCCATTTTAGCAATCTCGTCAGCGTGCTTGTTCCCATTGCGCTCGGGGAGGCCACTCACTACCATGTAGGCATCGCCAATCGTCTCCACCTGAAATACAGAATAGAATAAAATCCTTACATGGTTTTCTGTTAAAAATGTAAATGTAAAGCCTCATGAACTGCTTGCACTGCACTGAGTGAAACTGGTTCTGTTTGTTTTTGTTCTTGGGGGAATATTACTTTTGTCATAGGTGTTGAATGATGACATTCATGAGTTCTC
The DNA here is from genome assembly GCF_018977255.1 of Callorhinchus milii. NCBI lineage: Eukaryota > Metazoa > Chordata > Chondrichthyes > Chimaeriformes > Callorhinchidae > Callorhinchus > Callorhinchus milii. Next base: position 3,939,731 of record NW_024704765.1, read on the forward strand.
CCACTTATTGGGTGTCAGTTGACTGACTGGCTCAGTTGGGCTCACTCTTGCCTTTCAGTCAGAAGGTTGCGGGTTCAAACACCACGTTTGGACTTTGAATTCATATTGTAACCAGGCTGACACCCTAATATAGAGCTGGCAGAAAACTACATTGACTCAGGTGCTGTCATTTGGATGAGGTGCCAGATGTCAGCCTTTTCAGGTGGGCAGTAAACATACCCTGCAACTCTTTGAAAAGAGAAGGGAGTTTCTCCCAGTGTCCTTACCAAAGAATGCTGCATTTGTCTACAAAAATACACAGCATAACCCTGGGAAGCAATTTGAAATGTCCTCACGACGTGAAAAACGCTCTATCAAATGCGAGGATTATTATTAAAGCTTGTCGTTCCTGAGTGTTGTACCTTATACACATCGTACGATTCAATCCTGGTGTCAAAGCACATGTAGAGGTTGTTCAGCATCTCCACAACCTGGAGAGGAGCACATGAGGCCGCGATGCTTGTGAATCCAACAATGTCTGAGAAAAATATTGTCACCTGCCAATAAGTTTAAAAACAACTGTAACGACATGTACCTTTGGGGCCACTGCACACACAGTTGTTGACTAAGATTGTGACTTTCACACCAGTTAATCAATACCTGTGGATCCTTTTTGCTCTGAAGCAGTTTAATACTGTCAATATATTCTCTTTTTCTTCCCATTGTATTAGTTTGAGTTATTTTCGCCCACAAATACACAGTCAATTCACTTTACAGTATATTCTGTGAAGCGCTTTGAGACATCTCAAACATGTGATAAGGCACTATATTAAATGCAAGGACTATTATTATTATTTAAACTCCTGCAGAGAGAATTGGTCAGTGGTTCCAAGTACCTCTACTGCTTCTGGTTCGTAATCCAACAATCTACCTCTGGGAATTTCCAATGTGTAGGTGGGATGCATGGAAATATCAGTTTGGTTTGGATACTCTTAAGCATGGTGATGAGTTTCTGCATGTGGCTGGCGAAAAAAAAAGATTTGTAATAGGCGAGGGTGGGGTGAGAGGTCAAGTGGAGCTGGGGAAGAAACATGTGCTCATTTTCCTTTCCTTCCTTAAACCTGGTCCCTCATCTCATTTTGCGATTGCACCTGAGAGTCTGTTTACAATGGCTGCTCAACATCTCAGGGTAAAAAAAGCAGCAAAGGCTAGTGCCTTTGACCATGCCTTCAGCTCCCCTCTCGACTCTCTACCCCCTCCTCGCTCCCTCCCTTCCCTCCCCTCACCATTTTCCCCCTGCTCGGGTCCTGACCCAACTGTACAGCGCCTTGGGACGTCCTCCCGACGTGAAAGGCGCTCTATAAATGGAATCTTGTTGTTGTTGTTGTAGTGGTACGGCTCATACACTGCACAGGGCACTGTCTGTTGGTATAGCAGCTCATTTGGACATCTTTCCCTCAAAAGGGCTGTGGATGTTGGATCCATTCAAGTTTTCAATACTGAGGTGGATTGATATTTGTTAGGTCAGGGCATCAAAGGATATGGGGCAAGGGCGGGTTAACTGGAGTTAAGCCACAGATCAGCCCTGACCTTATAGACTGGTGGAACAGGCTCGAGGGGCTGAATGTCCTTCTCCTGGATGATTTCAGCCTGGCACCTGAGATGGGAGCACTGATGCATTGCTTGTGTGAGTGCTGTTATAGCAGGGACAGATCAGTCACACTACAAACCAGACTCAAATAAACACATCTCTTTTTGTTCTCTTATTTACATGCATTACTTCAAGAGACCTGCTTTCTTCCATCCCCTGTTGCGAACTTTCAGACAATGTTTGATCCGGTCCAGGTCGGTGGTTGAAATTGGCTAATTAATTCTAATTATTTCTCGAAAACGACAGCTACAAATGACATTCAAATGCTAATAAGTTGTACACCTGACAGCAATTTGCTATCCACCATGGAGCGAAATGAGCATGGGATCAGGCAGTCTGAGCCCTGAGCACCCCCTGATCGTGGTTGGTATAAATATTACGAAATATTTAATATTGGATAAAATCTTTATGTTGGACGACATCATCTTTAGACCCAATCTGTTGGAAGCGCTTCTCTGCGTTGACTAATTAAACTCAGAGCATCATAGCATCGAGAGTCTAATCACACACACACCCCACCCATCCCCATACCCCACACACACTCATACGCACACACAGAGTTGCCCCCTCTCCCCCCACCACACACACAGTGTCCCCCACCAACATACACAGCCCCCCCCCCACACACACACACACACAGCCCCACACACAGCCCCCCCCCCACACACACACACATCAGCCCCCCCACCACCTCCCCGACACACAGCCCCCTCATACACACATACTCTTCCCCCCACACACACACACCCAAATCTTTCTGGTCCAGGGCTTTTACACAGTGATTGTGCACAGTTGCAGATTGCACACTCTCCCAGAGCCGGGGAGGGGGTGGTGGGGGGGGGGAGGGGGTGGTGGTGGGGGGGTCACTCACTCACAGATCGGCTTCAGTTGTCACATTGCCGGAGTTCCCAACATCTTTTACCTGCTCATAGCTTTCTGCCTCCACATGCTTGTGCTTCCGGAGCTGTCTGGCCACTGATTTGGGCAACATCTGGTGGAGGAGGTCCTCAGCCACCCGCCGCTCACGCTTCAGGTCATCTGTTCTCTCATTGAGACTCCGAGCATAGTTCTGGATCCAATGTGTCATCTGTCGGAAGGACACAAGCACTATTGGGTAGATGAGGCAGGCCACCACCAACAAGCTGACCTTGAGGCTGACAGCAGAGAGGATGTCTCTGGATTTCTGTCTCAGGCTATCATTACTCTTCTGAAGCAAACAGTCCTGGACAGCACTGAGCTCCTGAACGTCGACTCCTATCGGGTGCTGGTTGTCAGCAGTCGGGAAATGAAACAGAACGATGGGTTCGTAAAGAGAAATCGTTTCGGAGCGGGTAAAGTGTGGCGAGAAATTAGCATTCATCTTCCAGCATCTCTGCATGTTGTCTGACATGAATAGAGCAAAGTTGAGGCTTGTAATGATCTGCTGCCAACCATCTGATGATCCTCTGGCCTGGATGTGACCTGTGATCTGTGGATCCTAAAGATGACCTCCTTAATCCTGAGTGTCAACCTGAGGGACATCACATCAGCCCAGTCCTGGTTCGCCCTGACTATGGCGAGATCTTTCTCTGGGTCTCCAAGAACATCGAGCAGATCAGCAATGATCAAGGAGAGAATAGTATCAACATCACCTTCGGAGCCTCCTTCGGCCCATGAGTTTGTTTTGAGACTTGCCAGGGTTTTATTGACAAATTTAGTGCAAGTCCAATCTTCCTTTGAACAGCTGTAGCCCCCGCTGTGTTCCAGCTCGGTGCACATGGCGTCCATCCATCTCAAGGCTTGGGCAGTGATGGACTGGTTGCTTCGGATCTTGGAGGAATGGGTACCATTTTGCCACCAAAAGGCGCTGCGGTCCTCCTGGAAACGGCTGATGAAGTGGATAAGGAGGGAGGTGGGACAGGAGGTCAGTGCCTGGAGGGCGCTCTGGGTGTCTCTCCACACCTCCAGGCTGCCCCTCAGGTCCAGGGAGACGGAGCCCAGTAAAGAAATCAGAGAGAGGAGGCAAACTGCCATAATACGTCGAACTGTGCGGCTGCCTCCAACTCTGGGAGGGGCAGAGCATCTGAGGAAGATTGCAGAACCATCAGCAAATCTATATCAATGACACTTGCGGTTGTACATGAATTAATTGCAACTCGCAGAGAATTTGGTATTGAATACTCTCTCTCTGTATATATATATATATATGTGAACATTTATATGAATATGTCCACAATGGTTCTCTGCTGTTGGAGGTCAAACGCACTCAAAACGGATCGGGCAGAGATTTATTGACGCAATTTATTTATTGCGTGAATAAATAAACGTCAGAATTTTCCCTTTGAAACGACCCCCTGTTTCAGCAATTTTTAAAAAAATATATATACATATATAAAGTCTTTTAAATATATTATTGGCGGTTCCCTCGTTCAGTAGCAGCACATAAAACAGACGTGACATTTTTAAACGAAGTACTATATTTTATTTTCCTTTGCAAACGGGATAATAGTTTAATGATCCCCATTGAAACCTTTTTTTATTTGTATGGGATACATCCGTAGCTTGAAATATAACTCGCACGTTTGAAGTAAATTAGTTTCACAAGTTGCAGATTTTTTTCTCCTTAAAAACATATTTAAAAAATATATTGTGAAGTGCAGAATCATGTGAACCTCCGCTGTTCATGTTTGGCTGTTTTGTAACGGAAATATTATATTAAAAAAGCCTCCCATCTTTACCCCACAACATTTACAGTCACTACACTTTACAGTCTATCCAATGCAGCGCTTTGAGACATCTCGAAGACGTGATAAGGCGCTGTATCAAATGTCAGGGATATTATTATTATTATCTCAATTAAATAAACCGTTCTGTAAAAGGAACCATTGCCAGAAGCCCTCACTCACACACTCACTGCTCACCTCCTTCGCTCCTGGTTAGTATTTTTTTGCCTGAACATTTCTATATATTTTCGTTTGTGTTTCCCCGAATGTCTCTCTGTGGACTGCAGAGATTTCCATATTTCAGACTAAATTCTATGTTGATTAGATGTCTACATTGTCCTAACCGTTTGAATGTTAGCAAACGTGTCTTAGCTTCTGTGTAGAGTCAGATCAGAGTCAGTTTATTGGTGAGTAATAATGAGCAGAGAATTATTATTATTATTATTATTATTGTGTTTTTATATGTTCCGAATTCCCTGCTCGCAATGTACGAGTTCCCAAAGATGTGAACTGTGAAGTGTTTAGCTGTGTGTTAGTCCTGTTGGATCCTTTCCGAGAGGAAAGATTATTTGTACTGTCTGTGCTATCGAATTTTTTTTTTTAGCAATTTTATTTTCAGGATATTTTCCGTTAATTTACTATTTATTTCGTTTACTGTTACAAATGCCGACATTTATTATTCGTTTTATGATATTTTCGATGGGTCACTGCCCCTCTGGGAATGTTTTCTGCGCCACACAATGTTCTGTCACTGATGTTTGCAGCGAATTAACCGATATGGTTTTTTTTTAAAGTCAGAATTTAGAATAATCGGTCAGTCACTGGTCATCTGCGGTCCCTTTCCCGTTACCGACTGATCTGCAGTGTGACATTCACACTCACTCACTCACTCACTCACACACACACACACTCACTCACTCACTCACACACAGTCACTTACTCACACACACACTCACTCACTCACTCACGCACTCACTCACACACTCACTCACTCACTCATTCACACACACATTCACTCACTCACACACTCACTCACACACACAGTCACTTACTCACACACACAGTCACTCACACACTCACTCACACACTCACTCACTCACTCACTCACTCACTCAATCACACACTCACTCACTCGCTCACTCACCAACACACTCACTCACGCACACACTCACTCACTCACTCACACACAGTCACTCACTCACACACACACTCACTCACTCACTCACTCACTCACTCACTCACTCACTCACTCACTCACACACTCACTCACTCATTCACACACACATTCACTCACTCACACACTCACTCACACACACACAGTCACTTACTCACTCACACACACTCACACACTCACTCACTCACACACACACTCACTCACTCACTCAATCACACACTCACTCACTCACGCACACACTCACTCACTCGCTCACTCACCAACACACTCACTCACGCACACACTCACACACTCACTCACACACTCACTAACATTACACACTCACTCACACACTCTCACATTCACTCTCTCTCTCTCTCACACACACACACACACAGAACGACTTTATAATACCATCTATTCTGCTGTTCTCACTCGAAAAATCCTCCTGTGGTCCCGTTTCGTTTCGTTTCATTTCATTCCATTCGGTCAGTTATTTACCTGTGACAATCACAGAGGGTATCCGAGTCCTCGGCTCCTGTCTTTCCGGACACATTGACTGCCCTGAGGGGGGAGTGGGGCGACTGTCCTTCAGCTTTAGCTGCAGAGGAGGGGGGGTCACAGGCCCTGTCCTGTCTGTTGGCTGCGGACATCAGCAACACACTGAGAGGGAGAAACCACAATCCTCCCACAGACTCGGGATGTGGTCCTGCAGACACCTCACTGGGACTCTCTCCTCTCGTCCCACACACTGGAAATTGGGAATGTGATGGGGAGGGAGTGTGGGAATCCCCAGTGCTGGACCACCGCCTCCCAACACAGCATCAGGACCAAACCTCCCAACCCGACTGTGTGGATGACAGAGCGCCGGAGAGGAAGGGGTTAAGGGGAGGGGGGGGCAGAGAGATGGTGGGATGGGGAGTGCGGAGGGAGGGGGTCCCTAATACAGGAGGAGGAGAGGGAATGGAATAGGAATGGGAAAATATGACGTGGGAAAGGATAGGAAGAGATGCAAATCTTGCTCTCTGCAGCCTCTCAGCCAGGACCCTGTCAACAGGAAATCCACCATCTTATTCCACTTTGTATATTAATAATAATTATTACAATAATTAATAATTATTATTACTATGTTGTTTCTGATTTCTGCCTCAGTCTCCCCTAAGCTATATGTAAACCACTTCAGGTCCCAGGCAGGGAATTCAAAACTTATTGCTTTTTATTCGTATTTAATATTCAATTTTATTTATCCGCACGCCTCTGTTTACCTTAGCAGTTGTTAGTCGATTGGCGGATCGCTTTCCTGGGGCAATAATTCCTTTTTTAAAAATGTGGGTCGCTCAATCCACGACCGTTTGTCGGACACTGCTGTGCGCAATTGGTTGCCGCGTTTCGCCCACAAAACACACAGTCAATCCACTTTAAATACATAATGTGAAGCACTTTAAGACATCTTAACAATGTGATAAAGCGCTATATTAAATGCAAGGATTATTATTCTACTCTATTTCTCAGATTCTCTCCTCTGACCTTAGGAATGAACTCAACAGCACAAGTCCAAGTGGTTTTGTCTGAAATGTTTAACATTTTTTTCTCCCATTTGAGGATGCATGACTGACCTCTGACCATACTCTTAAAATAGCAATCCTCCTTTTGTTTTCTCTGTTCTCCTTTTCTTGCGTGGGGATTTTCTATAAAAATAATAATCCTTACATTTGATCCAGCACCTTTCAAGTTTGGAGGACATCTGAAAGCGTTTCACAGGATGTACCGTAAAGTGTAGCAACTGTGTATTTTTGTAGATGATCACGGCAGCTAATTTGTGCACAGCAATGCCACACAAACAGCAATGCCACACAAACAGCCTTAAAGTGAGTGACCAATTTTATTTGGGATTGTTAGCACAATCATGAGTCCAGAGTTAATCAGAGCTAAGTAACAAATGAAGTAGTGTCTCACGAGTTGGAGACCTTTTATTTAACAAACCACATGTGTGGTGTGAATGTCGACAATGATTACTCTGTCGCCGTTCTAACCTTTTAAGCAGATGTGAGGTAAGCCACTGCTTCAATCATGCGGCATCTTCAAAGGCAGGAAAACATACATATAAATCATGGCGATTCATTGTAATGCAACTTGTACTTCAATGTATCAGGTGCAATAAGGTAGCATTCAGAAATAAGGGGCAATTTTGTATTCATGCTGTAATGGTTTGGAAAGCCTCAGGATAATAGGCCTGTTGGCACTCTCGCTCCGGGATTCTGTTGTCAGTCACCCAGCAGAGGATTTAAAGATGTGTTATCAAAGGAGAGAGTTCTACACTGATTTGTTTAAGTGATGGTGTAGACGAGTGTGCACTGTTTTGCTAAACTGCGTTTTAGGTGAATGAATAGAGGTGGAGTCTATCCGTGTTTGCTATGTCCTAATCTACAGGAACATTGGAGCCATTTGTTTGTCTTTGATGAGTAAACCTCAAGATCTCTGTACAGATTCACCTGAGGTCTTTTTGACTTCAGAGTGATAATGACCCTGTTCTGCCAAAATGCTGTTGTGAGATGAATTTGCAACAGATATTCCCAAATGCATTCTGGTCAGTGATCAGGACAGAGGAGCCCTACTTCTAACACTACAGAGTCACTACTTGCAGTGCTATGTTGTTTTGTATTGGGAATGAACAAGATGCTAACTTATGAGCTGTACATGTGAATATAATAATCCTTGCATTTGATATAGCGCCTTATCACGTCATTGGGGCATCTCAAACGCTATTCTGTTGGGCAAAACGAATGATTATTGATCAAGATTTGCCCAATTCATTAATTGATCTGCAACCCCAGCCACAAAGGGAATAAAAACTTGCTCGGCCAGAGACACCTGACTTGCTGGTCGTGAAGACAGCCATCAGGTCTGCAATTGTCCTTTGATAATTTCCGGCTTAAAGAATTTGGGGGGGAGGGGGGGGAACAACCCTTAATAATAATCCTTCCATTTGATATAGCACCTTATCACATCTTTGCAACGTCTCAACCCTTGAGGAACATGTTTCAGTCTAATTCGGTTTGTGGAGTTGAGTGGGGCCTAAACTCGATCACTAATAAAAAAAAATTAAGGAAATTCAGATGGACTTGTCTCTCTTGCTTGTTGAGTGATCTCCTCCACTCATTGAATTGCTTCTGTTTTGGGCTAAGAAACTCCCCCTGCACTGTGGTCTTTGCTGGCAGTTCCTATTCAAGGCTGAATATTCATCCTGTTCTGTCATTGCACTGTTCTGATCAGCTTGTTCTCTAATAATACAACACTCTATTACAAGCCCTTTTGATGTTGGAGCTGGAGAGGCCAGGAGCTCGGAGAGCCAGCTGAGCCCCACTAATAACCCAAACAAACAATTTACTGAGACAGACGTAGAGCATCACTCTATGCTAAATATTATCTTTGTATTACATTTTACAATCAGCTCTTGTACACTGCTCTGGGGACCATGAGCTGACCAGTCTTTAGCACTTCTCTAACACAGATCTGTCTAGCTGAAATCTTAGCTCTGTCTAACCACTGTCATTCCTTTGGTCTGTGAGCTACGAGTCTTACATTTGGTGTTAAATAGAAAGATTGAGTGCAAATGTTCCCATTACCTTAATGGGGGAAGACTGTGTTCAGAGGCCTGGCGGTGTTTGCAGAGAGATGCTCCCCTGCTGGAATGGGTTACTAGTAAGCCAGGAATTCCTGATGCTGTGATTGGGAATGTGGGTATTCCTGAGAGCTGAGATCCAATGTGTGAAGGGCTTGCTTCATCCACAACGCTCACGATCATGTACGAAACTGATTCCCACGGCAAGGCTATTACCTCTGCTTCAGGCACATGAATAGTAAAAACTGTTGCTAAAATGACCTCTTTAGAGCATGGTTTAACTTGGATTTTTTATTACTATTAGCGTTCTTTAATACTATTAGTGAGTGTATAACCCTTGAGAAATGGTTCTCCTGTTTTTTTTCCACCCAGTATAATTACTGATAGAGCAAATGCTGTGATACAGGAGGAAATCATTGCTATTTAATGACCACAGTTGTAGACATTGTCAGTGAGGAGTTAAGAACTTTGAGCAAAAGGGCTGCAGGTTGAGTTGATCATCAGGGGATTGCTGTACTCTGCTGGTTTCAACAAGAGCCAGGGCAAAACATACTCATTCAGTTTCCTCTCTTCCCAAGGATGCCAGGTGGGAGGGATAAAAAAGCGAGGCAGTGGAAACATCTTTGTAGTTCCTCATTTAATCCAGTGCAGCAGGCAGAAATACCAGCGCCATGCTGGCTACTTCATCATAGCAGAGTTTCAATCCCACTTACACTGCATTACAACCAACAAACAGCGAAAGGAAAACACCAGAATTATGTTGATAGTTACCTCCAATAACTTGAATCATTCAAACAGATCTTTGTAAGCATAAAAAATTATTAAACAGTAACAAAAAATAAAATGCAATAGGTCGATCACATCAGCAGTTTTGGAACTGCTCCATTTGGCAGTAGCGTTGGTAACTGGATGTGAGGCGCCTTCAGTCTGATATTGTATTCTGCAAACACCCAGCCCTTCACCCTCAGAGGCACAACATTTTTATGGTCTCAGAGTAAAGACCAATAATTTAAAATTTAAGATTAAGAATTTGGAAAATTCCTCTAGGAACAGAACCTTGTGAACATTGTAGTCATTCCTTAAGCGAGACGTTCCAGAAATTTGTGAGAAACTAGACGGTAGCATTAAGCATTCAATGCAAACTGACCAGCAGATCAAATGGGAATTAAACAGAAGGAAAGCAGTACTCAGGAGGGATTTGTCGTGCTGTCCTCTTCTATGTATAATGATTTAAAGTTCTCTCTCATCTCCACTTCTTTTCTGCTACAAAGGAAAAACAAGGGAGGACTGATAACAGACGCAGGTGCAGTAGTCTCGTCTCCTTGCCTCAGAGCTGCCATTAGATTGCAGGGAGTGAAAAGGTTTAAAGTGTTAATGTTTTGTTGAGTGAAATATTCGAAAGTGGGGGTAAAAAAGTGAGGTTTTTCTATCATTCTCAGCCACGCCAGTCAGAACCAAGAGTTTATTGCACAAGTGGTTACCATTAGCTTCTCCAGAAACTGCAGCATCAAACCTATCATTACTCCCAGCCACAACTTGCCATGTAGAACGAATGTTATCCTGCCCAGCGGTTCACAGGGTGGTACGGGGCTGTGCTCTGAGGCACATTCTGTGCAGAATGTGGTGGGTGAAGCAACGAGCACATTCCTGACAGAAAAAAACTCCAGCCTCTTTTACGAAATACACAGCATTTGTCCGGAAACTGACAACAGTGGATTAACACAATTCAGAGCGATTACAAGAGTTTTTTTTTTGCAAAACAATTTAAATATATTCACATCCACTTTAAAATTTACAACTCGTGATTCTTTTCAACATAAATTAAAGTCTTCATTTATCCTTAAAAGAATATTAGTTGGCATCAGCTAAATTCTAAAATAATGGACAACCATTTCAGGGGTGGGGGGGAAAAAAAAACACTTACAGGTGCCCTTGTGTCCATCAAGACGGGTGCGGCAGGTGGCGATACAAAGGGACAACAATCATTTGATCAAACGTTTATGATATCCTGTACAGTTGACAAAAGAAAAAAACAGGAACAATTGGATATCAGAAATTCTGCACTATAGTCAGCCTTAGCAAAATGAAACTAATTGCCCCTCAACGAGCAAAGAAAGCCTCCAGACCAAACAGAGTAATTTCATGTTGATGCCCAACTGTAATAGGCGTCAGTGCAGACAAACTGGCGCGTTCTTAAGGAGAATTTTATTAATTTGTGTTTTCAGTTTTCCTATTTTCAAATTGCTCTCTCGCGGACATTCCATAGCCAAGAATGTTCACAGACAACCTGCAAATATTTCCGCTTTAGATGTTAACATATCTCCTTCACGGGGACAGAAATAAATGATAATGATAATAAAATGAAAGATATTGGAGTACAGGAACATCCCAAATACAAAACAATCTGTGCTGAATAAATAGGACAGCAACATGAAAAGCTTTAAATATGTTTGGTCTAGAGATGGTGACTGTATTTCACAGAGGAAAGTGCTGACACTGTCCTGAACCATGTGGTTTCTCACAGCTTATTATAAGGAAAAACATATCTCGAAATGATACCTCTAATATGTGTGCTGCATCCTTCCATGAGTAATTTCAAAGAAAACAATTTTATTATGTAAAATGTCCCTTAATTTAGTTATGCATTATTAAAAATTATAGTAATCATTGCATTTGATATAGCACCTTATCACATCTTCAAGACGTCTCAAAGTGCTTCACAGAATATAGCGTAAAGTGGAGTGACTGTATTTTGTGGGTGAAAACATTAAAAAAANCATTTTTTGCAGGGATTATTACCCTCCAAAATCAATCCACTAATCAACTAACAACCAGGTTCCTACTTACTGCTAGGTAAACAGAGGCGTGTGTGTGGAGTAAGGAAACTTGCCGAAGGTTTCATCCTGCCCGGCCGAGAATTGAACCCAGATCCCCTTGCTTAACATTGAATCAGGTATTTCTAAATGTCAAGCTAGACATTTGATTTAAATGAACTGTGTCGAAGGACAACCATGGAGCCTTTGTGAAATACAACACAATTTGACACACAAGCATGAATTCAAATCAACAAACCAAGCCGCTGCAAGAAATATTTACAAATTTCACAGTGAATAGAGAGAATATTGTCACCTTTATTTTGAAAGCCCCATCAACCAAGACAACACACAAAGGGATGAAAGGTGCTGATGAACTAGCCAGGCACAGGGAAACTGAGAATCCTGAGTCAGTGTGTGGATTATTGTTCAGACCTCAGTTAATGTTGATCGGTCAATTATAAAGTGACTGTAACGGCCTAGAGATTGCACACTTCTCTGGATGCTTTGACATAGACATTCCTTCATTCCCATCTCTCTTGTATTTTAATGCTTCCCCAACAGCTCTAGATGAGCTCCTGTTTGACCCAGGAATCACCTTCGGTTCAGAGAGTACTGGTCAGTACAGTATTCCTCCACGGGAAGCAATCATCCAAAAGCCAAATCTTCAACTGTTACAGGGCCCAATGCTGGTTAGAGCAGAGCTGGCCTTTCTCCATTACACACACTATACTGTGCAAACCCTACAAGTAATTATTTATCCATTTCTATTTCAACTGGTTTCCTATTTCAGATGCGCTCAGCTAAATGACTAACAGGGCACGGACCAGCGATTGAGCAGTCACACCTACACTTCACTGCCAAGAGCTTGGCGTGTGCCAGCCACTTTTCCAATACTAAGTTCAAATCATTTAGAACTAATCATTTCCTTCTGTGCCCAATTACATTGAAGAGTACAACCTGCAATCCTCAGCCTGTTTAAGCCACTTCCCCACAATCCCCTCCCATGCATGTTTGTCCAAAGGTGTGATTGAGCAACGCCGTATTGTAATTAATGTTTGCTTGTGAGCTGAATATCTCAGTGGCACTGTCTCTGTGCTGTGCACACTCACCGACACAAACAGCAACTCGGATTTCACTTAATATAATCATTGAACTGCAGTGCAAACAGAAATCAAGTTATGGCAATGAAAAGTTGATTTGTTCACTCTAAAATATAGGACTTTGTGCCAAACCGGTGAAAGGATTAAGAGTCTGTTCCGAAAAGAGAAAACATCCCAGAGAGCCCTGCACATTCAGAGTGAAACATCTCAAAGAGAAATAGATTGTAAGAGTCAGAATCAGGCCACACCCAGGACAGACTCACAGCTTTATACCTTACTCCTGAATATGGGTTTGGCCCCAGGACCGCAGTATTCATTGTAGATAAGTTTAAAGAGGAAGAGATGGAATAACGTGATGAGCGACGCCACACTGAACCAGAAGAGGAAGGGAAGCCCTGGGTACTGCTCAGCCATGTGCTCCTCGTGCGCTAGGATAGCTTTCAGGTGCAGTGTGTGTCTCAGATCCTGCAGGTGAGTGAGGTCAGTTGAGATGTACAGTAAGGGTGTGATGGGCCGGGTAACCATCACAGGAAACACGTGTCCTTTCACCTCTGAAGTCAGCTCGACGGGGTCATTCATGCAGCCTGCCTCACAGCCGTAGAGCTTAACGGGGTCGTCCTGTGGCTTCACAGAGACGTGGAGGAAGGGCTTCTCCTCCTCATCGAGCAGCACGGCCAGGCTGATGAGATCCTTGTTGTAATGGATGCCTCGGAGGGAGTAGCTGTTGTGCAGGACAGAGGGATCGGCCTGGAATTGGAGATGGTTTTCGGTGAACTGAAGGCCCCCGAAGCTCATGACCATCCCCTGGACCATGCCATGGGCCCCAGCGGTCACCAAACTCTTACAGCCTCGCTTCTGCAGTGTGAGCCGCCACAGGTTAGAGAGCAGCAGCAGGTGGGGCACATCGGCAATGTGGTCGGGCCACAGGTTCTCGGCGTGCATGGTGGCGTGGCCGCTGAAACAGTGATCGGCATAGTTCAGGTTCGATTCCAGCTTCTCCCGTTCCTCAGCCCCGACCCGCATATCCAGGAGAGGAGCTGGAGAGGTGGCCAGGACGTAGAAAAGTGTCCTGTTCACCGTCACACTGGAGGGCGTGTGGGAATCTGTGATCTTTCTCATCTCCACTCCTGAAACACAAAGAGGCAGCTTTCAACAAGTGCAACCCAACCACAACACACCAAGCAACAATCTGTCTCCAAATAAGCACACAGTCACTACGCTTTACAGTCAATCCTGCAAAGCACTTTGAGACATGCTCTTGATGTGAATGGCTCTGTATCAAATGCTAGGATTATTATGTTATCAACAGAAAGTTTTCCCCAGTTTGCTCTTCAGTACTCGACTCAACAAATATAAAATAAATAATCTACGACTGTTTGTGGGACACTGCTGTGTGCAATTGGCTGCCGCATTTTGCCCACAAAATACAGTCAATTCACTTTACAATTGCACACAGCAGTGTAAACAGGAGCTTTGTTGTCTCGCTCCCTCCCCACAAAATGTACAGTCAATTCATTTGACAGTATATTCTGTGAAGCGCTTTGAGACGTCTCGATGACATGATAAGGTGCTATATCAAATGCAAGGATTATTATTATTAGGTGAGAGAGCCTTTTTATAAAGAGGCATTGAAACCCATGTTACCAGCACCCTGGCTGAGATCTGTGTCTCCACACATACCAGCAATCAAACTGTCTCTCAGGGCTGTACTTCTCTCCCTGTGGAAATAGCTGAGCCATAAAGGAGCTGTTTAACAGTGGGGTCACAGCCAATGGTGACTACTTACTTCTAATAGCAGTGACACAGGCAGCAAGCCTAAAAATGGCTGAGATCACATAACTCAGCACACGAGGTCACACAAACCTGGAACTATGTGATCAGTGTAAACAGCAGCTTTGTTGTCTCTCGCTCCCTCCCAAATAAACTATTTACATACACGTGATGGACGCTTAATTGCATCAGTCAAACAACTCCAGGAAATTGCAGGCAGGCCCTGTGCAGCAGCTATATTTGTGTTGCCCTTCTGTAATTTACCTTGCAATTCTCTCCACAGTAAGCCAAGACACTACACACTTCACACTACAGTAATAATCCTTGCATTTGATTAGCGCTTTATCAGGTCTTTGAAACATCTCAAAGCGCTTCACAGAATATACTGTAAAGTGAATTGACTGTATATTTTGTGGGCGAAATGTGGCTGCCAATTGCGCACAGCAGCGTCCCACAAACGGTCATGGATTGAAGTGACCTATTTATTTATTTATTGAAGGCTTTATTAACTCCAGAAAAGCGATCTGCCAATCGACTAACTGCTAGGTAAACAGAGGTGTGTGGAGTAAGGAAACTTGCCCAACATTTCACCCTGCTGGGAATCAAACCCAGGTCTCTCATTTGCGAGTCAAGTGCTCTAACCACTGAGCTACAGGACACAAGGTGGGAAGCACCCCTTAGTTTACTGCCTGCATTGAATGAGGGCTCAACCCCTGACCACACCAGCCCTGTGCTGGGGCAAGTTATCACAGACATGTTTTTTTTCTCTAATAAGGTGATAGCGACTCACAAGCAGCTGTTGAATTCTGCACGACTCGCTTATTACCTGAAATAATTAAGTCTCCCCACGCCTGCTGATGCTCCTGGTAAAGCTCCTCTGCTCCCATTCGTAGAACCTCTCCCATTTCCGTCTTTGCCGCTTCCCTGAGTTTACTGAATGTATCTTCCAATTTTGTTCCATCAATCGGTTCGGACGTATACACAACGGATAATGCGTGTTCAGTAAATTCAGATTTCATCGTCACCTGTAGTTTACTTGCGATTTTCTTTGTGGCAACCACCACCAGAATAATGTTTTTTTTCTCAGTCAGCACTCTCCCCGAAACAAGGAGAAACTCCTGATCACCGTGCTTCTCCAGACTCGAGGAGAATTTGCTTCCTGCAGCTGGCACTATGTCTGTAAGTTCAAAGATTGTCCCTCGGTCACTGGGATTGGAGACGTGAATCCTCTGGAGTATGACGTGTGGGCGACTTCGATGGACAATGATGTCCTCACGAAGGGTCACACAGTCTCGTGAGGAGTGAGATGCTCCAGTCTGGACACACTGCACCGACTGCACCAAACCCTCCTGGAAGTGGACCAGCAAAGCCCTCGAGGCGGAACGAAGATTGAGAGGCTTCAGAGCTTGGAGTGGCACATAGTCCGTGAGGTAGACTTTGCTGGAGCCTGTGGGAGAGATCGATGCCACCCACAGCTGATTGGAGATGGCGTCCACCAGCAAGTGGCCATTGCCAACCACAGCTGGGCCGGACACCTGCTCCTGGGCTCCCCCATCAGTCCACCCAATCAGACCGTTCCCGTGGTCGACAATTGGCCTCCATCTTTGGGTCTCTGCCTGAAGGCAATTCCCAGTCACTGTCCTGGATTCCCCAGAGGCAGAGAACAGCCTGAAGCCACCTTCAGAAGTCAGATACCAGTAAAATATCATTAGGAAGGCCAGGCCTGCCAGGACCCTCCGGGCCCAGTTACTTGACAGGAGCATCGGCAGTCCCTTCAAACGCTGCTGAAGCCACATCTTGTGCTTGTACACCAGCCTCAGCTTTCTCTCTGAACGTGTAACCGGGGATTTCTCCTGCTCACCCCCTCACACACCGATATGGTTTCCGACTTTTTTCCTGGTCTCAGAGCACAGTCCAAGCATCGGAATGAAACACCTCCAGAATTCAGGGCTTTAGATTTAGACGGTTTGCGTTATCAGTAACACCTTACACCACTACGGTCTGTTCATTTCATCGTCAAAGCTCCAAACACGGTTCAAGCCCAACTACCAAACCCTGGGCCAGGGCGGTGTACGATTCAAGAGTAAATTTTGTTTACAATCTCTCTTCTCTTTCGGTAATTTTTAATTCCTCTGTTGTGCTCTCACACTCTCCCTCCCTCCCTCCCTCAGGATTCGTTCTTCTGTCTCTGCTTCTCTCCCTTACTCTTTCCTTTTGATCTGGGTCTTCTTCTTCTGTTGGTCTCTCTCTCCCCTTTCTCTCTCTCTCTCCCCCCTTTTCTCTCTCCCCTTTCTCTCTCTCTCTCCCCCTTTCTCTCTCTCTCTCTCCCCCTTTCTCTCTATTGCTTTCACCTTCTCTGACTATCTGTAACTCTCTCTGTGATTCTCACCGTCTCAGCCTTTCTTTTTTATGTGTGTGTCGCATTCTCTGTCTCCCTCTCTTTCTCTCTCTATTGGACTATAGTTTCTCTCTCTCTATTACACTATAGTTTCTCTCTCTCTATTACACTATAGTTTCTCTCTCTATTGCACTATAGTTTCTCTCTCTCTATTACACTATAGTTTCTCTCTGTCTATTACACTATAGTTTCTCTCTCTCTATTACACTATAGTTTCTCTCTCTCTATTACACTATAGTTTCTCTCTCTCTATTACACTATAGTTTCTCTCTCTCTATTACACTATAGTTTCTCTCTCTCTATTACACTATAGTTTCTCTCTCTCTATTACACTATAGTTTCTCTCTCTCTATTACACTATAGTTTCTCTCTCTCTATTACACTATAGTTTCTCTCTCTCTATTACACTATATTTTCTCTCTCTCTATTACACTATATTTTCTTTCTCTCTCTCTCTCTCACACACACTGTTTATCTTTCTCTCTATCACACACACACTTCCTCTCTCTCTCTCTCTATATATATATATATTTATACCCTCTCTCTCTCTCTCTCTATTGCTCCTCTCACACTCACAAGACCTGCCGTCTGTTGGATTCTCTGCCGTCGGTGAAATTTACCAGAAACTGTCGCGATGCAAACTGCCCTCCTGATGGACTTCCTGGTGGGTTTTGCGACACAGACGGTAACCCTCAGTGTGGGCAGCACATGTGTGTGTGTGTGTGTGTATGTATGTTGTGTGTGTGTGTTGGCATGAGCTCAGGCAGTCAGTCAGGCATTGCTCAGCTCCCTCCTCCCAGGCACAGCCGAGCCAATGCATAATAATAATAACAATAACAGTAATCCTCGCATTTCATATAGCGCTTTTCACGTCTTCGAGACGTCCCAAAGCGCTTTTCACGGAACACACTGTCAAGTGAATGGACTGTATATTTGTGGGCGAACGCGGCGGCCGATCGCGCACAGCGATGTCCCACAAACAGTCGTAGATTGAGAATGACCGATTTATTATTGTTTTGGTTTTTTTGGAGGGATTATTATTAGGCTCTGTGTGGAGTAAGGAAACTTGCCCGAGGTTACACCCTGACCTGCCGGGGATTGAACCCAGGTCTCTCGCTTACAAAGCGAGTGCTCTAACCGCTGAGCTACAGGACTCCGCTCCTTGCATACATCCCTGGGATATTTATACCCGAAACCAGGAACACCTGAAGCTCATCTGGGAATCTGAACTGTCAGTAACAGGGTGAAATTTGCCAAGTATTCTTGAACTGGTTAAATTGCCATCCATAAAATGATCCAGTGCGACTGGGGTTTATATTCTGCCCCCACACCCCCCTCACCCCCCCTCACACCTCCACCCACCCCCAAAACCCACTGTGTTGAAGAGCAGCAGCAGCTCTGTGCCTCAGCGCCGTCTCTCAAGACTAACACTCCTCTCATACCACAGCGACTCCAGCCAGAGACGAGGCAATAAACCCCCTCCACTGTTACAGCCCATACAGTCAGACCCTGAATACACGAAAAGCTGATCTTTACAACTGGAATAGAGGTGTCACCAGCACAACAGCAAATTATATTTGCCTTTCATGATGGGAGGATATCTCAGGGCGCTGGGCAGTCAGGGATTTGGACCCAGCATAGTGCTTACATTTTACATCTTTATGTCACGCCTGAAGAGCTTCCTCATCGACCGTGCCTATGGTCACCTCCCCGCGGGTCGGAGTCGTGCATCGCCACTCGAGTGCTCTGGGACGCTGCCCTGTGTGAGGGGCACTATATAAATTCAAGTTGTTGTTGGTAATTTGTGTGTCGGCCCAGTTAGATTGGCAGCACTCTCACTTCAGGGTCAGAAGTAAGGATTTTAAACCCTACTTCTCGATCAACATTGCAGCACTGCGTTAGAAAGTGCTGCCTTGTCAGACACTATCTTTCATATGAAATGTTAAACTGAGCCTCTTGCTGCCTGATTTTCAGTTGGACTTTAAAAGATCTCAAGAAACAATTCACAGAGCAAAGGGAGTGTCGTAGCAGCAAAACTGCAGATTAATTCACGTTGCCATTGTGATTGCTTATGACTGAGGACACAGTCATCCCATTCAGCTCCTGTTAACCCTGGAGCCAAAGCCCTAATGAGTAGCGTGCTCATAGCTGGAAAGCAGTGGGGAAGCTTGTTGGGCAGCAAGATCAACGGCAAGCTATGCAGTTAGAATCCAGTAGTGACCCCAATGCACACTCTATGGTTCCTAAGCCTTGGCTCTTGCCGACATGCGCCTAATACTTTCCGGAATTAGGTTAGCATTTCATTCCAACATCTATCTCTGGAATTTCGACGTGTAGGGGGGGGATGCATGGAAATCTCATCTGGGTTTGGAGACTCTTAAGCACGGTGATGGGTTTCCGCATTTGTGTCAGACATCTGGCTGCAATTCCTGTGAAGCACTTTGAGTTGTTTTGATGTATTGGTGCTGTGCAAAATACAAGTTTTCTTCTTACGCTCGCTGTAAGATTCCCATGGCTGCTGGCAGTGCAGCGCAGCGCAGCGCAGTGCCAATATAGTGCCCAGGAATGCCATCCAGCTGTGTCCAGGTGCCAGGGGAAGGGAGTTCATGGGACAGGAGGGCACAGCTGGAATTAAGGTACTATCATTTCGCAACGAAAATGAATTAATAATCCTGTCCGACACTGCATTCACATTAATTCCAACGCGCACAGACAAAGGAGGGGAAGTTTGCCAGATGTTGGTGCCTCTCTGCTCGGAGCTGCTGCTGCTGCTGCCAATCAGCCAGGAAGGGAGGGATCTCTGCACATCTGGGCGCACTCTCACAGGCAGAGCGAAGGGAAGCCACGGGTTTAGACATGGAGTGCATCCGGACTGCCTGTCTCCTGCTGGTAGCCCTGAATCTCCCTTCTTTGCTCAGCACCGGGAGCTCAGACGCTCAGGAGAAGCCTCCGCTGAAAGGTGAGCGCAGCACTTGCACTGCACTGCACTGGAGGAGGAGGAGGAGGAGAGGGGGTGCGGAGTGGGGATGGATGTCTGGGAGCAAAGCACTGGGAGACCCACCATCTGGGGGTGGGGGGGGGGGGGGGGGGAGATGGGGAAAGTTTAGCTGCGAGGGAATAACCCCATCGCAAAGCCACAGCGAGAACAGGGGGAGAAAGTTTAGTGCACAGGAAAGAATTGGGAAGTGACTTAGTCAGTTGCAGTGACTTGGCTTTTGGTTGAGTCGCTGCTCCACGTTTCCAGGTTGGGATTTGCGAGTGAGTCGTGGGCAACTGTGTGCTGACGTGGATTGGGAAGGGGGAGGGGAGGTCTGAGCCGCTCCCCATCACTGGGCTGCTTCCCAGTGGTCGTTCCTCCCAATCCTGTCTGCCTTCCTTAGGGAAAAGCGAAGCGCTGTGAAATTCCCTCCCCGGAGATGTTCCCCCGCTTGTGAGAAACGCTCTGGAATGAAGTGGGTTGTTGCAATAAAAGAATAACTGCCCGCATTGCCCCTCTGTATAATAATAATATAATAATAATAATCTTGCATTTGATATAATAATAATAATAATAATAATCCTTGCATTTGATATTGCGCTTTTCACGTCGGGAGGACGTCCCAAAGCGCTTCACAGAATATACTGTAAAGTGAATTGACTGTATATTTGTGGGCGAACGCGGCAGCCAATTGTGCACAGCAATGTCCCACAAACAGTCGTGGATTGAAAATGACCAATTTATTATTGTTTTTGGTTTTGGAGGGATTATTATTAGGCTCTGTGTGGAGTAAGGAAACTTGCCCGAGGTTTCGCCCTCTGCCTGGAACTGAACCCAGGTCTCTCACTTGCAAAGCGAGTGCTCTAACCACTGAGCTACAGGACTTCACGACACAATAACAATAATAATAATAATAATCTTGCATTTGATTTAGCGCCTTATCATGTCTTCGAGGCGTCTCAATGCACTTCGCAGAATACACTGTAAAGTGAATTGACTGTATATTTTTTAAGACTGTATATATCATATAACACATGATACTTATATTCACCGACTGTTCATCTTTAACCATTTTTTATTATCAATAATAATAATTTGTGCATGTGATACAACAGCCTTATTTGGGCTGTCTGACTTTCATACATCTTGATTTACTTTGAGATGTCTGGAGTCCTGTAGCTCTGTGGTTGGAGCACTCGCCTCGCATGCGAGAGCCCTGGGTTCGATTCCCGGCAAGGCAAAACGTTTGGGAAAGTGTCCTTACTCCACACGCTTCTGTTTACCAAACAATAAGTAGGAACCTGGTTGTTAGTCAATTAGCGGATCACTTTACCGGAGGTATTAATTCCTTCCAAGAAAAATTGGTCACACAATCCATGACTGTTTGTGGGACACTGCTGTGTGCAATTGGCTGCCCCATTGTGCCCACAAAATATGGTCAAATTCACTTTGAAATATATTCTGTGAAGCGCTTTGAGACGTCTCAAAGACATGATAATGCGCTGTATCAAATGTAAGGAATATTATTATTATTCTCCATACACATCTTTTGGATGAGGCACTAAACTGCATTCACCCACAAAATACACGGTTACTATCTCCACTTTACAATAATTCTGAGATGTCTTGATGATGGGATGAGACATTATATCAAATGTAAGGATTGTTGAGAATCTGGCAAAAACTAACTTGACACGTTACTGAGCAGAGTCTAAAAATCAGCATTAGTTAGTGCACAGACATGTCGAATCCAGTGTGCAGCTGCCGGGGTATTTTGTGCTCTTAATATGATATTTGAGGCAAACAACAACAGCAGCGACAAATTACATTTACACAACGCTTTTTGTGTCAGGAGGACTTCCCAAGGTACTGGACAGTTAGGGATCCGCACTCAAGCTGGGGTTTGAGATCAAGAAGAGTGGAGGGCCAGGAGGGTAGGGGTAGGAGGGTGACTGAAGGCACAGTCGAAGCGGAGGGTCTTGAGATGAGTCTTGAAGGGGCAAGGGAGAGAGAGAGGTAGTGGGACTGAGGGATGGAGTTCCAGAGGGTGGGGGCAGAGAGGCTGAAGGCCCGCCCGCCAATGGTGGAAACACTGGCTCTTCTTTCACCAGCACAGCTCAGTGAGCAACAGCTGCCGAGGTGATCTGCACCCGAGAGAGAGAGAGTCCACAATAGGTTGTGCTAAAAGTTCTTTTATCCAGTCTGTGCTTCAATTATCCAGTCTTTCATCATTCATTCCATCCTCAAATATTATTGTATAACATCTTGCTGAAAACATGCAAGTCCAAACAGCTTCTCTGAGCTCAGGAATTTGACCTCAGCAGCAATCTGTGAATGAGGTGCTGTGAGGAGCTGTGCTGGCTCTGCCTGGGACATCCTCCTTGTGTAAAAGCGGCTTTACAAACATAATTTGTTGTAGTTGATGTTATGTTGCCTGACGAGTATCTCTCTTTCCAAGAGCCCAAGGTTCCAGAGTGTTGGTCGCACATTCAGTGTATTATAATAACAATCCTTATAATAATATTAATGTAGTGTCGATAACATCAAAATATCTCACAGGGTTTCAAAGGGAAACCCAGATGGGTGCAAGTAATTGTGTATTTATAGGTAAGTTATACTAAACTCTCGCAGTTTAGCATAAACGTTTCATCTCGCAGACCTGATAAGGCACTAGACCAAATGCAAGGATTATTATTATTATAAACTGATCTCTGTCTCCTCGGCACTGTTTGTCTCCTGACTGTACAGCGCCTCGGGATGTCCTCCTGCCATGAAAAGCGCTGTGTAAATATAATTTGTTGCTGTTGTTTGTTGCAGAGAATCTCTTGGTTGTCACGGTGGCCACGGAGGAGACAGATGGATTCAAGCGATTCTTCAGATCTGCAAAATTCTTCAATTACACAATTAAGGTGATGCCAGTGTGTGAGCTTGATTCCTTGTGAGCTGTAAACAGGAGGAGTCAATCAGGAGAGATGGGGGCTGGGGGTGGGGCTGGGAGGCTGTGGGGCACCTGAGGGAGTTTCTGAGGGTTGAGAACAGGATGCGAGGCTGACACATCGATGTTCTCTATTCACCAAACATTGGCTCAATTATTGATGGTAATTCCTGCCTTGGGATGAAATTTGTAGCACGGTGACCGAGTAAATGTTCCGCTTTTACAGATCAGCCGGAGTGGCGTAAAGGACACACTAATGCCGTTGTGTTGTGTTGTGCCAGGTGTTCGGTCTGGGTGAGGAGTGGAAGGGCGGTGATGTGAAGAGAACGGTGGGCGGAGGGCAGAAAGTCCGGATTCTCAAGCCTGCTCTGAAACCGTATGCCGCAAGAGAAGATCTGGTCATTCTGTTTGTTGATAGGTATTGGCAAAGCTCAGTGATGAAATCATTTTAAGCTTCTTGTGTCATCTTAGTGGACTCCTGTAGCTTAGTGTTAGAGCATTCGTCTCGCAAGTGACAGGACCTTGGGTTAGATTCTCGGGCAGGGAGAAACATTGGGCAAGTTTTCTTACTCCACACGCCTCTGTTTACCTAGGGACCCGGTTGTTAATCAATTGACGGATTGCTTTTGGGGGGGATGGGGGAATAATCCCTTCAAAAAATAATAATAATTTGATCATTCAATCCACAACTGTTTGTGAGACACTGCTGTGTCAATTGGCTGCCGCGTTTCGCCCACAAAATATACAGTATGTTCTGTGAAGTGTTTGAGACGTCTCGAAGATGTGATAAGGCGCTATATCAAATGCAAGGATTATTACTACTATTATTATCCTGTGTTATTTTGGCTCAGTTGGTAGCAATGTGCCTCTGGGTCAGAAGGTTAAGTGCAGATAGCCGACAAGCTCAGTCTAGGCAGACATTCCACTGAAGTACTTGTTACTGGGAGGAGCAATGTACTATCAGAGAAGCCATGTGCCATTAAACTAAATTCCCGTCTGACTGTTCAGGTGGACGTTAAAATTCCCATTGTGCTACAGGAAAACGAGAAGGGAATTTCTTCTGGTGTCCTGGCCAACAGTCCCTCAAATAAGTTGGTAATTTACTTCTCGGAGGTGTGGGGACCTTGCAGCGTGCAAATTGGTTGCTGCGTTTCCAACACAAATAGTCACTGTTGACAGCAATTAGCAGTGAAGACCTTTGGGCTGTGTCGCTTTATAGACACTGTATCAGATTATTGTTATTTTCAGCCTCCAGTGACCAGACAGAGGGATGGTTTGTGTGTTGTTGGGTTGGGGTGAGGTACGTGCACTGATACCAGGGGCTGTGTTGCTGCCTGTCCTCAGGTGGAGTCCTGTAGCTCAGTGGTTAGAGCACTTGCCTCGCAAGCAAGAGACCTGGGTTCGATTCCCTGCAGGGCGAAACGTTGGGCAAGTTTCCTTATTCCACACGCCTGTTTACGGTAGTAAGTAAGGAACCCGGTTGTTAGTCAATTGGTGGATCGCTTTTCCGGGGCTAATAATTCCTTATAAAAAATAATAATGATAAATTGGTCACTCAATCCATGACTGCTTGTAGGCACAGCTGTGCGCAATTGACTGGCGCGTTTTGTCCCCAACGTTTCGAAGACGTGATAAGGCGCTGTATCAAATGCAAGGATTATTATTATTTTCTCCTCCTTACTTCTCCAGCTACGATGTGATATTCGCCTCCGGCCCCGAGGAGCTACTGAAGAAGTTTCAGCAATCCCGGCATCGCGTTGTCTTTGCGGCTGAAGCGTTTGCCTGGCCTAACCGGCAGTTGGAGGCCCAGTATCCACACGTGCGCATTGGCAAACGCTTCCTGAACTCTGGAGGTGGGTGTTAGCTCTTTACACAGTCATGCTGTCTGCAACAGTATACCACATACTGTATCTGAAACATCAGCTCCCTCTCTGTTTATGTGTGTGTACCCCATTGCCCGAGTGTGTACCCCATCCCCTGTGTGTACCCTATCCCCTGTGTGTACCCCATCACCTTATCAGTTTGATTGACGGAAAGTGATTTTAACACTTCCATTGTTGGGATGTTCAGGGTTTATCGGCTTCGCGGACAATGTTTACCAGATGATAGAGCCCTGGAGCCTGCAGGACGATGATGACGACCAGCTTTTCTACACAAAAATCTTCCTGGACTCAGAGAAGAAGGTGAGGAGAGGGAGAGAGGGTGGGAATGAAAGAACCCGCACCATTAAGAGTTTCTGTGAAAACACCGATGTTCTAGAAGCTCATTCCTAATTTGATTCAATGGGGGAGCGAGCACCAGCACAGACACGATGGGGAGAGAGCAAGGAATGGGATTGGAGTACAGAGCTCATCAAGTACAGGAAGGAGGAGTTGGGCGGGGAGGGAATAAGCAATCTGGGACGCTATCCTGCGTGAAGGGCGCTAAATACCGTAAATGCAAGTTGTTGTTGTTGTTGGAATAGCAGCTGCTGTAGAAAAAGGAAGAGACAGGAGCAGAGAAGCAGCGATCCTGAGCTCAGGTTGTTATGTGATTGGGTCAGTCCACGAACTACATCACTCGCTCTGTATTGACAGAGTGTTCACGGACCTTAATTTTCACACATTACATTCTTATTTCCTCTTTCCCTGTTCCCAGGAGAAGCTGAATATCACCCTCGATCACCGGTGTCGGATATTCCAGAATTTGAACGGTGCTCTGGGTAAGTGGGGCTGGGCAAATGGGGCTGGATGCTCTCCAGAACATTATCATCGTTGTGTTATACAACACAGCAATTAAACCTCAAACACAATGTGGCTTTGACGCTTGGCATAGTTTAAATGCAGCAATAAAGAAATTGAACCTATGCCAATCGCTTCCTTCATTAGTTCCAGACATTGCACCCAGGAGAAATTACTCTCTATAAATCTCCTCTGCTCCACATTTCGTTCTCACTTAGTTTGCCCCCTCTCCCTGGCTGCTGTCTGCTGAGCTCACTGGCTCTGTGAGTTTCTAACACAGCCGCTTGTATCTCCTGTGATTGACAGATGAAGTGGTTCTGAAATTTGAGGACGGACGGGTGAGGGCGAGGAACGTGGCCTACGACACTCTGCCGGTGATTGTTCACGGGAACGGGCCCACAAAGGTAAGCAGATGGCGTTTTGTTAATCTCCACATAGAGTCTGCGTAACAGAGATCACACAACCCTACCTCTGAAACCAAACCTGACGTTGACATTGATATTTTTATTTTGAAGCTGCAACTAAACTATCTGGGAAACTACATCCCGAAGGTGTGGACCTTCGAAACAGGCTGCACCGTGTGTGACGAAGATACGATCAGTTTGGCAGGACTGAAGGTGAGAAGCACATCCATCGCATGGACCTTGCCTCAGACGCCAACGTGTGACTTTGGGGTCTGTGCCGAGTTCCAGCCACCACACACCTGTGACTCGCTGGTTCCAAATCCTTTTGTGAATCCTGTAATTTACAAAAATAAATTATACTTGTCTAGTGCCCTTCACGTCGGAAAGACATCACAGTGCCTGTATCACACGGTATAGAGCATTCCTACAGCTGTTTGGGACGTCCTCCTGACATGAAAGGCGCTATACAAATGTAATTTGTTGTTGTTGTTGTTACTTACTACCACATGTGTTTGTGCTTTCTGTTGAACACAGGAGAGCAAGTACCCTGTAGTCCTGATCGGAATCTTCATCGAGCAGGGGACTCCTTTCACATCTGAATTTGTTGAGCGTTTGGTGAATTTGGACTACCCGAAAGAGTGTCTGCGAGTGTTTATCCACAACACAGTGAGTGCCGGCCTCGCTGCTCCTCACTCCTCTGTTCATTTGTTTTGCAGGACGTCGAGAAGCTCATGGGAAGAGAGGAAAGAAGATCCATCATTAGAAACTTATTCTTGTTGCTTCACCCGGGACATTTTGCAACGTTGATAAATCAAAGATCTAATAAACGTCCTTCCAGTCAGAGTAACGTTCATCGTTACTCTCTCTCTAACGCTGTTTTACAAGTGGCTGAGGGCTAAGATGGAGTCGTTATACAGGGTATTCAGGGTGAATCCAGAGGGAGGTTGCTCTGGGCAGGCTGATTGCGTACCATGTACAAGGGCTGTGGAGACGCCTATTCTAATGATATTGCTCCTCCTCTCACACTGTGTTCTGTGTGCAGGAAGCTCATCATGAGAAGCTTGTGCAGCAATTCATGGAGCAACATGGAGACAAATACCAAATGGTAAAACTGGTGGGAGCAGAGGAGAAGCTCAGCAATGCAGAGGGGCGGAACATGGGCATGTGAGTAACAGAGCGGGAGAGAGAGCGTCTGTGCCAGAGTGAGTGAAACTGCATGATGTTTGTGTCGATGAGTGTTTGTCTGTGTGTATCTGTGCGTGTGTGTGTGTGCACATCTGTGTCTGTGTGTGTGTGTGTGTGTGCTGTCACTCTATGCACTGTCTTGCAGTTGCTGAGGTACCAATGAACCGCTGTGTCTGCTTGCAGTGACCTGTGCCGGCAGGACGTGACGTGCGATTATTATCTGAGTCTTGATATTGAGGTGGTGCTGCCAAATCCCGAGAGCCTGAAAATCCTGATCCAGCAAAACAGGTCAGTGGTTACATGTTGGGGAGTGAGCATTGGGATCAGACTGAAGGGGACTTTGATGGCGGACAACAGATGTCAGCTGTGTTAGAGCACTTGCCTCGCAAACGAGAGGATGTGGCTTTGAGTCCGGGACGGGGCGAAACGTTGGGCACGTTTCCTTACTCCACCCACCTCTGTTTGCCTGGCAGTAAGTAGGAACCTGGTTGTAATCCCTTCAAAATAAATAAAAAATAATTTGGTCACTCAGTCCACGACTCTTTGTGGGACGCTGCTGTGTGTGCCCACAAAATATACAGCCAATTCACTTGACAGTATAGTCTGTGAAGCTCTTTGAGACATCTCAAAGATGTGATAAGGCACTTTATCAAATGCAAGGATTATTATCACAGGATAATGATGTTCCCCACGTTTCTTCTTCTGTAGGCCTGTCCTGGCTCCCCTGGTCAGCCGGCACAGAAAGCTGTGGTCTAACTTCTGGGGCGCCTTGAGCGCAGATAACTATTACGCTCGCTCCGAGGATTATGTGGATATTGTTCAAGGCAGGAGAAGGTGAGTGATCTTTCACCCCTCTTATGCTCAGAGCCATAGTCGGACCTGTCTTGTTCCCAGCTATTAGGGCTGTACATTAGTGTGTGTGGAGGGAGTGGGGGGGGGGGCGAGATGGAACAAGGTGAGAGTATCTGCTCCAGGGATTCAGCAACTGGGGTAAAAGGGACCCCGGGAGAACACGGGATATTAATCAAATTTTAAATGTATTTATTTTCAGTTCATCCGTTTTATTTTGACAATAATTTGGGATTTCCATCGCAAGTTACAGGGGAAACCGGTTCTAGCCCCTCAGTATAACACTGTGTGTTAAACGCCATACAAATGTAATTTGTTGTCGTTGCCTCGCTTCAGGTCTCTAACAAACCGGATTCTGTGTACCGCTTCAAGCTTTTTGTTTCATGTGGAAGTGGAAGCGTAATGTTGTGGTTGATTGCTGCTGCTCGCTGAAGTTATGGTTCTCCTCCGCAGCGGGGTCTGGAATGTTCCGTACATCTCCAGCGTGTACTTGATCCACGGATACCTGCTGCGCTCCCATCTGAGCGAGAAAGATCTGTTCCACGCAGGCCGGCTGGACGTGGACATGGCTTTCTGCTACAATCTCAGGAACAAGGTGAGATGGGCAGCTCCCGAGTGACATCCTGCACACTGTACTAGACTGTCTATGGTGTGTGTGCTCGTGCCTGTATGAATAATGATAATAATCCTTGCATTTGATGCAGCGCCTTATCACATCTTCGATCCATCTCAAAGCGCTTCACAGAAAACACTGTAAAGTGAATTGACTGTAAAGTGAATATTTGTGGGCGAAACGCAGCAGCCAATTGCGCACAGCAATGTCCCACAAACAGTCGCAGATTGAATGACCAAATTATTATTTTTTAAATATAATTTTCAAAGTGATTATTACTGACAGAAAAACAATCCGACGATCAACAACAATCAGGTTCTTATGTACTGCTAGGTAAACAGAGGCGTGTGGTGTAAGGAAACCTTCCTACCGTTTTGCCTTGCCCGGGAATCGAACCCAGGTCCTCTCGCTTGCGAGACGTGCTCTAACCACTGAGCTACAGGAATCACTGTAGATTCTAACTGATTTCCTTCTCTCCAGGGTATTTTCATGTATGTCACAAACAGACATGAGTTCGGTCGCATTCTTTCCACCACCAATTACCAGACCAGTCACCTGCACAACGATTTGTGGCAGATCTTTGAAAACCCACAGGTAATGAATGACCTCTGCTTCCAACTGGTACTTTGTAACGTATCTCAACTCACTGAAAGCTGGTTGTATAAGCAAAGATTATCCAGCAATCCAAAGTCAGCGACAGCGTGTGTTACAGACAGAATAACGCTCCCTCTACACTGTCCTTCCACACTCCCAGGTCAGTAGCAGTGATAGTTGTGTAGGCTGTGGAGACAGGTGTTGGGTAATATGGTGTTTTTATGCTGACCTGCAGGACTGGGAGGAGAAATACATTCACACAAACTGGAGCTCAGTGGTGAAAAAGAAGATCCTGGAGGAGGTAAAGAGTGGCTGTGTCAATTGCGGGTTAGGCTGAGTAGTGTGTGTGGCTATGTGTGTGCGTCTGGCTATGTGTGTGTGGCTATGAGTGCGTTTGCCTATGTGTGTGTGTGGCTGTGTGTTTGTGTGTGGGTGTATGTGTATCTGCGCTGTGTGTGTGTGTGGCTGAGACTGTTGTATTCTCTTGCAGCCATGCCCAGATGTTTACTGGTTCCCGATTTTCTCCGAACGGGCTTGCGACGATATCGTCGAGGAGATGGAGCATTTTGGACAGTGGTCGAGTGGAGGCAATCGGGTGAGAGAGCCAGGATAGACAGCGCGCTCAGTATCCACATTACCCTGGCTCTGGCCTCCCCTGTACCATCTGATTGAGTTGTTTGTCTGTTGCCAGGACGCGAGGATTCAGGGCGGATACGAAAACGTGCCCACCATTGACATCCACATGAATCAGATTGGGTTCGAGAAAGAATGGCAGAAATTCCTCCAGGAATACGTGGCTACGTTGACCGAGAAGATCTATCCGGGCTACTACACCAAGGTGACCTTGCTCTTTGTACAGTAACATTCTCCTCAGCATCTCACACAGCAGCAGTGAGGTGTGACAAGCAGCAGAGGGCATCCGCTCTCTGTCCATCAGCGGTCTGGAGTTACAGCCAGGCTGAACAAGAGATCCATCTTCGATGGTGACCGAGAACCAGTTGAGAGGGAGGAAGTCACCCTCATGGCTGGTCGGTAATTACTGAGTAATCAACAGTATTGCTACTATTACCAGTGATAGACTGCGCTTTGCCGTTTCAATGCTCTCCACTGAGAAACAGCACCTGTTGATGAGTCAGGGCTGTGCTGTGGCCATTTGAAGGTAAATTCCAGTTTGCTCTGAGAGACCTTGCACCGCACATAAACAGGAACAGTTGTCCCAGCCTTGTGTGAAACCCATCACTGTGATCAGCCAGGTGTTTGATACAAGCAGAAATCCGTCACTGTGATCAGCCGGATGTCTGACACACACGGAAATCCATCACCGTGATCAGTCTGGTGTCTGACACACGCAGAAACTTGCTATGCTTAAGACTATTCAAACCAGACAGAATTCCATATATGTATGCCACCTACACTTGGAAATGTCCCTGTATCTGGAATAGAACGCCCACTCTCTGCCTGGAAGGATGCACTCTTCTCATCTAATTCCTGAGAGTATTAAGAGCAGATTGGCAAGAGCCATGGTTTGAATATCCTAGAGTAGGTGTTGGGGTAACTGCTGGTATCTAATCAACTAAAAATGGATAGGTTGCCATTGAAAGCACTGTCTGTTTGCGCAGTCAGGACCACCCTACCCATTAGGGCTTTGACTTGTAGGAATAACAAGAGTCGATTGGGAAAAATCCCTGCCCCTTCAAGTCCTGCTGATGAGCCAGGTTGCCTGGTCTGTCATTGGCAGTGCCCTGTAGCACTGTGGACCCACCTGAACCAAGACAGCCACAGAGGGATGAACTCAATTCTATTCCCCCACCCCCCACCGCCCACCTGGCCCACAGTGGATAATCACAATAGGAAAGGCAGCACGATCTAAAGTAAGATTCTCAAAATGTTTATCAAATAGATGTTCTGAAATAATTGTAAACTGTGATCTGTTTTGCTAACGCTGCTTTTATTTCTTCCATGTTGCCCGTCGGTCTGCCTCAGGCCTACTCCTTTCTCAACTTTGTAGTGAGATACAAGCCTGATGAGCAGCCCTTGCTTGAGCCGCACCACGATGCCTCCACCTTCACTGTAAACATAGCTCTAAACAGGGCAGGAATTGATTATGAGGTAAAACCCAATAGTGTCTGGTTTAGCTACAGCAGGAGGAGAGAGACTTTGGCAGTGCTGAGAGACATGCCTCGGGCTGTGGTGTTGGTAGTAGCACAGGAGAGTATTCAGGTCCAAGTGGTTTGCTGAGGAAGAAGATGAGGTGGAGGCAGTGTTATGGCCAGAGAGGCTGACAGGACAGGACAGGCCGAGCTGCTCCTTGGAGACTGTTTCTGAATGCTGCATGTGTCGCTTCACGCCGCTTTTGTCTCTTGCAGGCGCTCTTTGATCTGGCCTTTGTAGTTAGGTATAGACCTGATGAGCAGCCATCCTTAAGGCCACATCATGACGCATCTACCTTTACTCTAAACATTGCACTCAACAGTGTTGGAAATGACTACCAGGTGAGTTGGGCGTGCGGTTCTTTAGGATGTCTGTGTATGAGGTGGCAGGTTTGGTTTGCTCGGTGAATAAATTCTGGCTGTGCACAGCAAACAGCAGCATGAACTTGTGCATGGCTCCCGTTGCCAGAGGACAGTTTCCCCACCCGAACCTCTGAAGGATTTTCACAAGTCTATTTATTCCTGTCCAATTCCTTGGGATGTCCTCCTGATGTGAAAGCCGCTATATCAATGCAATTTGTTGTTGTTGCTCCCGGACTTTTGGAATGTTTGATTGAAGGATGTTTGAGGTGAGCTGGATAGGGTTGGCAAAATATTCCTTGTTCAGTGACTGCATGGTGTGGTGTGTTCCCATTGACAACAGTTTGCACAGAGTAAGGGTTGATGTTTCAACAATAATGTGTCATGAGGAAATTGTGTCCATAATTCAGTTTACTAGGTTTCCAGGTTTTGTGTAGTCAGATCCTGGGTGCTAAGACCTGAGCTCTTTCATGTGTTATCACAATAGAGTTGCTAGTTTTGCTTTTCTTAGTCTATTATTTCTAATAATCATTTTGTCTGTCATTTGTCAGAAAGAATTATGCCTGGCTTTGTACTGTATTTCACTGGTAAATGTGTGATTGAATATTTAGGTCATTTAGGAAACAGACTCCACACTAGATCAGATCAGCCTTTTCATTGCCCGCTTGGCCCAGCTATAGGCCAGAGATAGCTCAATGTGGGTTGCAATGTTAATGTTTGTCGGATAATATTCTAGTTGGATACAACAGCAAACACTTATGAAATTAACTTGTGTCTTTCAGATGTCATCTCAAAACACCTCAGTCTGTCCTCTGCTTGACAATGTCTATCAGACTGTCTCTGTCTGTCTGACTGTGTGTTTTGTCCTTTTCCATTTTAAGAACAAATATTTCCAGAGAGAAGAGTTATTCCTAAGTAATTAGTGCAATGTGTGCTTTCCCATTGATATGTGGGTGTGAGTATGCACAGCCACAGTGCAAGTGGTGGGAGATACAGTGGGATGTTGCTGGATTGCAGGGCATTATCACTTCAGAGAAGGGAAATGGGAGAAACTTGCAAGATTTTTGTAATGGGGAGGATGAGGGGAGACTGAGAGTTAGTCTAGTCCACCTGGGCAGCTGCTCTCATCTCCTTGGGGTGCTGCTCATCTACATTTCCAAAGTGAGTACAGTAATCTCAGGAACCATCCTCTTTCTCTCCTGCATGTAACCAATATCTGACCCTGCAAAAAGTGCTGAGACATAGTAATGTCATCAGACACTATCACTGGTCCATGCTGAACTTTCTTGCTGTCTGGTATGTGTCTAATTGTGTGTGTATGTCTGGGTGTGTCAGTCTGTGCCTGTCTGTTGGGGAGGGGGCTGCCCTATTCCCCAGTATATTAATACCAATGTTATTTCTCTTCATGTTGAATGTTTCATGTTAAATGTTTTTCCTACTTTTCATTGTTCAAGTACATCCTGTGCTGACAGAGTACAGGAGAGGATATAACAAGTAAACCTGGTGAGTGAGTCTGGTAGAACTTTGGGAGGAAAGGTTGATTAGAGACGGCGGATTGTGACTGTAAGTGACACGAAGCATGACCAATATTCTGTACAACTTGTGCTGGGGATTGGCCACTGCTTCAACACTGACTGTCTATTCCTCCACTGCTGACTGAGTTTCTATGCCTTGAGCAGGAATGAGACCTAGTCATGAATAAACGTTTACACTCAAAGATCCACAAGACAATGACATTTGGGCTTAAATTCTGCAACCCTTTTATGTTTAGCCTCTGTTCTTTTACACCCGAAGATTTGATGCTATCACTGAGGACTTTCTCTTTCTCTTGCAGGGAGGCGGCTGCAGGTTTATCAGGTACAACTGTTCTGTTCTGGCTCCTCGCAAAGGCTGGGCCATTCTGCATCCCGGACGTCTAACTCATTACCATGAGGGTCTTCCAACTGTCAATGGGACACGATACATTGTTGTCTCTTTTGTTGACCCTTAATAAAAACATGGAGTAGCTGCAGGAACAATGTGCTTTATAATCAACATAGCACCAATATCCCTGCTCTAACACTGTGCCTCGTGGCTGATACAACTCTGCAGGCTTCTCAAAGGAATAGTTAGTCAGAATTCTCATCAGCTGTTAATTTTATTTTTGTGTGTAATAAGAGAATGGACATGCACTCTGCAGGCCGGGGACACCCACTCTCCTGTGTCAGGCTATGAACTCTGGATGGAATATCTATGTTTACATGGCATCTTGCGATGCATTCAGTGAAAATTAGATTAGAGCACAATAGAGATCCCAAACCGAGTCAGTATGACTTTCAGTTTACCAGGTTCTGCAGAGACATGTGTCCCAGTGGGTGCGCAACACTAACATATCCAGTATTTATATATTAAACCAGCACCAGCTTTCTCACCGTAGCTTCTTACATTACTTTCTTCTGTTTTATTTGACTGTTTTGCAGTTGAACAATGTTCCAATGTCATTTATAGTTTTCTACGTGACAATCAAGTAGTAGAGGAAAATAGGACCAACCAGAAATATTTAATCAGAATATTAGCAGTGATAAGGATCAGGTTCCATTATTCCAACTCCCAGCTCCTCCCTGCAGGCCAAACAGCATTCTGCAGCCCATGTCCTCCCCTTGCACCAGCTCATTGCTTGGCTCCACTGATTCCCTATCTCCCAGTTGATCAACTTTTAAGATTTTATAAGTCATTTGAAAATTGAAACTCACAGCAACTCAATCCCAGAGTCCCTCCACCTTTCTCCCTCTCTTCCCATCAGCTGTGTGTGAAACACATCCAGATATCCTCCCAAACAAGAAAGATGCACATTGTTTCATACAGACTATCATATAGTCCATTCCAATAAAATCATTTTTTTCCAGTTTTCCAATTTTTTTCCCCCCAAAAAAGGATATCACATTCTTTCGCATGTAAAGTTTGCATTCCAAGATAAAGTTAACTCTCTCTTCCTCTCCTTCCTACCACATCCCTGATTTTTAAAAAAATGTAATGTGAGCCAGACCGCCCTGGAAGCCACCCATGAGCTATCACACATTAACTGCATGTTTACAACAAATTACAACAAATTACACTTCTATAGCGCCCTTTGTACCCAATGTTTAACTGTGCGCAGAGAGAGTACAATTGGGTAGAATTAAACAGGGTGTGGATCTTTTGAGTGTCCAGTGCTTTGGGACGTCCTCCTGACCCCAAATCTTAGTCAAACATAGGCTCCTGGGCTGGAAATTGGGCTGTAAACAATAACAGCAACAAATTACATGTGTATAGATGTGGGTGCAGCTGTTTGTAGAGCTCTGGAGCTTTTATGTTGTACAGTTAGTTTTGAAATAAAATATTTTCTGATCACCCAGTTCCTGTTTTTTGGCTGCTGATGACTGTGCTGCACATACAGGGTCCTGGGCCCCCCCACAGGGTCCTGGTCCTGGCCCCCCACCACACACAGGGTCCTTCCTCCCCCCCCCCCCCCCCCACAGGGTCCTGGGACCCCCCACAGGGTCCTGCCCCCCCCAACCCCCACAGGGTCCTGGCCCCCCCCAACCCCCACAGGGTCCTGCCCCCCCAACCCTCACAGGGTCCTGGGCCCCCCCACCCACATACAGGGTCCTGGGCCCCCCCACCCACATACAGGGTCCTGGCCCCCCCCACAGGGTCCTGGTCCTGGCCCCCCACCACATACAGGGTCCTGCCCTCTCACCCACAAACAGGGTCCTTCCCCCCCCCCACCCACAAACAGGGTCCTGCCCCCCCCCACCCCCCACAGGGTCCTGGGACCCCCCACAGGGTCCTGCCCCCCCAACCCCCACAGGGTCCTGGGCCCCCCCCACTGGGTCCTGGGTCCCCCCCACCCACATACAGGGTCCTGTCCCCCCACAGAGTCCTGCCCCACCCACAGGGTCCTGCCCCCCCCCCCCACAGGGTCCTGCCCCCGCCCCCCCAACAGGGTCCTGCCGCCCCCCCCACAGGGTCCTGCCGCCCCCCCCACAGGGTCCTGCCCCCCCCCCCACGGGGTCCTGCCCCCCCCCCCCACGGGGTCCTGCCCCCCCCACAGGGTCCTGCCCCCCCAGGGTCCTGCCCCCCCCCACAGGGTCCTGCCCCCCCCCACAGGGTCCTGCCCCCCCCCCCACGGGGTCCTGCCCCCCCCCACAGGGTCCTGCCCCCCCCCACAGGGTCCTGCCCCCCCCCCCCACGGGGTCCTGCCCCCCCCCCCACGGGGTCCTGCCCCCCCACAGGGTCCTGCCCCCCCCCACAGGGTCCTGCCCCCCCCACGGGGTCCTGCCCCCCCCACCACAGGGTCCTGCCCCCCCCCACAGGGTCCTGCCCCCCCCCCCCCCCCAGGGTCCTGCCCCCCCTCGAGGTGGTTTCATGCCCTGACTGACTGCAGCTGAGGTCTGACACCACAGGTCGTCATCGCTCACAGTGACCTGACCGCCCGCTTGTGGCGCACAGTGATGACGCAATGATGGCGCCGGGAAGCAGCGCCGCTGAGGGGAGGCCGCAGCCCGGAGTAGCCCACTGACCGCAGCCTCCGGCCCCCCGGCCCGGCCCGGCCCGCCCCGCCCCCCGCCACCACCACCACCCCCGAGCCGCCGCTTTTCCCTTCGCCGCTGACCGCCCGCCTGAGCCGCCTACCGCCCGGGCTGAGGCCGAGGCCTGGCCACAGGGTGAAGCTCTCGCCGCCGCCAACACAAGGTCAGACAGAGGCCCGAGGCCCCGAACCCGCCCGAACCCGCCCCGCGCGCTCACTGTGAGCATCTCAGCTAAAGCCATCAGTGAGTGTGGCGAATCTGCTCAGTTACCCGCTCCGGTTACCCGCTCAGTAAAGGTCCAGTTATCCGCTCAGTAAAGGTCCGGTTATCCGCTCAGTGAAGGTCCGGTTATCCGCTCAGTGAAGGTCCGGTTATCCGCTCAGTGAAGGTCCGGTTATCCGCTCAGTGAAGGTCCGGTTATCCGCTCGGTAAAGGTCCGGTTACCCGCTCAGTAAAGGTCCGGTTACCCGCTCGGTAAAGGTCCGGTTGCCCGCTCGGTCCATACTCAGTGAACTGCTCACTGTTTCGTGCACAAAATATACAGTAAATTCACATTACAGTGAAGCACTTTGGAGACGTGCGGAAGATGTGATAGTGGCGCTATATCAAATGCAAGGATTATTATTACAAGGCGTGGACGAGGCAGCCCCGAGGCTGGGGCTGGACATCAGGGCAGGAGCGAGAGTCGTGCGTGACCAGATGTGCATTTATGTTTAGAGAGTGTGAGGGAGGTCTGGACGCAGCACCCAGAGCGAGCATGAACCAAGACAGCGCAGGAAGGCCTCTGTTCTCCAGGTTTGGGAAGAGAAATTGGTAACGAATAATTAATTGGAGTCCTGCAGCCTAGTGGTTAGATCACTCGCCTCGCAAGAGAGAGGACCTGGGTTCGATTCCCGTGCAGGGCGAGACCTTAGGCAAGTTGGCTTTCTCCACGCGACTTAGCAGTAAGTGGGAACACAGTTGTTAGTCGTTTGGTGGATCGCTTCTCTCGGGATAATAATCCCTTAAGAAAAAAAATAAAAAAAAATTTGGTCACACAATCCATGACTGCGGGACACTGCTGCACACAATTGGCTGCCTTGTTTTGCCCACAAAATATACAGTCAATTCACTTTACAGTATATTTTATGAAATGCTTTGAAATGATAACGTGCTATATCAAATGCAAAAATTATAATGAAGAAGCTGTGAAGTGACCATGACATTAATGCTAGTGTAACACTAGCTGCTAAAGATTAACAAACAATGTACAGCATTGATACAGGCTACACAGCCTCACGAGTCTGTGTTGGTGTTTATACTGCACATG
The DNA here is from genome assembly GCF_018977255.1 of Callorhinchus milii. Taxonomy (NCBI): domain Eukaryota; kingdom Metazoa; phylum Chordata; class Chondrichthyes; order Chimaeriformes; family Callorhinchidae; genus Callorhinchus; species Callorhinchus milii. Next base: position 3,977,568 of record NW_024704765.1, read on the forward strand.
ATTTTCCACCCACTCCTTTACTCAAAATATAATATCTTGTAAATATGCAATAAGTAGATATCATCTTTCTTTTGTATTTCTACCTGGTGGAAATGCCAGTGGATCAGGCGTCTGCAGTGTACAGCGACTGTCCAGCTCTGTGATCAGAATGCTGTGGCTGGCACTGAGACATTTATGGCTGAACAGTGTGATTTACTGTGCGTGAGTGCAAAGCGAGGATAAGGATAAGGATTTGGACTATGAATGTCTGGTGCTGGTGACAGTGAGGGGACTGTTTGTGTGACTCTCACACTTCAGAAGAAGCAATGCAGCGAGTTTGGCTTTGTGTTGTGATGCTGTTGTCAACCTGACCATCTCTGCTCTGTCCCAGAGCCTTGGGACATCCTCCAGACATGAAAGGCACTATACAAATTTAATTTGTTGTTGTTCCAGAGCCATGTCCCTGATGTTCTCCCGCTCAAGCTCAGTTGCAGTTGGGAAAAAGGACAAGCGACTGATGGCGGAGGCAAACGTGTCGCCGCTCAAACACTTTGTCACAGCCAAGAAGAAGATCAACGGGATCTTTGAGCAGCTCGCTGCGTACATCAAGGAAAGTGCGGCTTTCCTGCAAGGTGGGTCTTGGTCACGTGTAGTTACTGTACATGGGCCGGGGGACAGTGAGGTGCAGTGTGGGGGTAGGGAAGGAGGATCTGCCTCAGAGACACACGCACTCGTGCGAGTGAGGAATTACCAGATGTGGTCAATGCTGTTGCTGTTTCCTGTCTGTACAGAAACTTACCAGAATGAGGAGCTGGATCCTGTCACCATGGAGGAGCAGGTGCTGGAGGTAAAGGGCTACTTGTCCAAGGTCGGGGGTATCAGTGAGGTGTTGGCTCGACGGCACATGAAGGTGGCGTTCTTCGGCAGGTAGGGGTGTACCCAGGTGTCCTGAGAGTTTCCTCCGACTGTATGGTTTCTTTGGTAATACCCTCCGACCGCACATACATACACACACATCAGCCTCCATCCATACAACTGTGAGGGGCTCCAAGATGTTATTCTAAGTAAAGAGCGCTGTATAAATGCCACTGTATGCAGCCTGGCTGGCTGGTATCATGGTGACGTGACGTGCTGTGTTTGCGCAGGACGAGCAATGGGAAAAGCACGGTGATTAATGCCATGCTGTGGGATAAGGTGCTGCCTTCAGGAATCGGTCACACCACAAACTGCTTTCTGCGGGTGGAGGGCACAGATGGCAATGAATCCTATTTACTGACGGATGGATCGGAAGAGAAGAAGAGCATAAAGGTGAATAATCAAGAGCTCAGTCCTAATGGCGTTGGATCTAGACTGTGTGGTACTAAGGTTCCTTGATTCCCACACTCCCTCCCTGCCCCTCGCTCCCCCCGCCCCTTGCCTCCCCCTTCCTGCCCCTGCAGCCACTCCATGCCCCCCACACCCCCTCCCTGCCATTCCCCCTCTCTGCCACTTCCCCCGCCCCACCCATGCCCTCCCTGCTCCCCGCAGCCCCTCCCTGCCCCTCACCCCCCCTCCCTGCCCCTTGGGGGGGATCCATACGCAGGGAGCTGGGGGTGATTTTGGGCCTCGTGCTGACGGGAGTGATTCTCTCACAGACGGTGAACCAGTTGGCACATGCGCTACACCAGGATGAGCTGCTGGATGCCGGGAGCCTGGTGTCCGTTATGTGGCCGAAGCTGAAGTGCGCTCTGCTGCGTGATGACCTGGTGCTGATGGACAGGTGAGGTGTGGGGAGGTGGGGGTTGCTGTGTCCGAGCGGCCTGTGCAACCTGTGCAACCTGCATTTTTAAAGTTTATATTTTGACTAAAATACAGTATTTAAGAATTTGTGCAAATCTATGAGAATCTTCCAGCTCAGCATAATAAACAATCATCCTTGCACTCGATGTAGTGACTCTTAACAATGCAGCGCTCCCCCAGCACTGCCTGAACACCAGCCTAGACTGCGAGCTCAAAGTCCCCACGTGGACCTTGAACCCAAACTTCTGACTCAAGTGCTACCGACTGAGCCAGGTTGACAGCCTAACACGTTAACCTGTATCAATACCAGCTCCTAAGCTGAGCTCACCTCGGCTGCTCTCTCTTGCAGCCCGGGCATTGATGTTACCACTGAGCTGGACAGCTGGATCGACCGCTTCTGTCTGGATGCAGATGTGTTTGTGCTGGTGGCAAACTCTGAGTCGACACTGATGCAGACGGTAAGAGTTACTGAGACCTCGTATCAACTTCAGTAACCAGACAGCGTCCAGGGGTCTGTGAGCATGATATAATGCTCTCTCTCTCTCTCTAGGAGAAGCAGTTCTTTCACAAAGTGAACGAACGCCTATCGCAGCCTAATATTTTCATCTTGAACAACCGCTGGGATGCGTCTGCGTCTGAGCCCGAGTATATGGATGAGGTGAGTGGGGCGTGGGGGAGTGGCACTGCGGGGAGGGGCGTAACCATGTGGAGCAACATGGCCTTGCAGGGACTGTAACTGTCACCCCCCGCCCCAGCAGGTGCGGAGGCAGCACATGGATCGCTGCAGCAGTTTCCTGGTGGAGGAGCTGGGGGTGGTGGACCGTGCACAGGCTAGCGACAGGATCTTCTTTGTATCAGCTAAAGAGGTGCTGAACGCTCGCATCCAGAAAGCACAAGGACTGCCGGAGGGAGGTATGGGGGTGTCGCCGGTGGGAAGGGAAGAGGTGCCTGGGGGAGGGTGGTGCGAGGTTGTGCCGGGGTGAGGGAGGGGAGTGATGGGGTTACTGGGTAGTGAGGGAGCGCCCAATGTGGGGAGTGGTGCTGAACTTTGGTTGGCTGTTGTTGTTGCCCAGGCTAACGCTTGTGGTTGTGAGCAGGTGGGGCGCTGGCCGAGGGCTTCCAGGCGAGAATGTTTGAATTCCAGAACTTCGAGCGAAGATTTGAGGTGAGTGACTTGGAATGAGAGGGTTGGGGAGTGGATGTGTCGGCCTGTCGCTGTCCTTTTCTGTCTCGACTCTCTCTAGAGGAATTTTTATTCTGTAATTTAGTTTAGGTCAGGGCTTCTTGTTCCAGCACAATGCCAGAGGGAATGCCCCATCCACAGAGGTCCTGACCTTCGGAGGAGACGTCACACTGAAGTCATTAAATACACATTAAATATCCCCTGACACTACCTGAAAAAATAAGGGAATTTTTTCCTTGTATCCTGGTCAACAATCTTCCAATTAAAGTTGGTCATTAATTTCATGGCTGTCTGTGGGACCCAAGGGGTTATATACTAAATAATAAAAAAAATTAAGGAATTATTACCCCCAGAAAACCAATCCGTCAATTGACTAACAAGCCGGTTCCTACTTACTGCTTGGCGTGTGGAGTAAGGAAAAATGCGTGTGGAGGCATGTGGAGGAAGGAAACATGCCCAACGTTTCGCCTTGCCCGGGAATTGAATCCAGGTCCTCTCGCTTAAGGGTTTAAGATGATGAGATAAATATAATAATGATGCTTGGATTTGATGAATTTGCGCATGTCAGGAGAAACTCCCTTCTCAGTTTAACTGGCTTCTCAGGCTGCACAGGGAGCAGGCGGGACCTCAGTTTAATGTCTCATCTGAAGGACGGTACCTCAAACAATGTCGCGCCACCAGCACTGCTCTGCGGCATCAGCCTGGACTGTGAGCTCAATGCCGCGATGTGGGGGGCTTGAATCCACAACCTCCCGACTGCGAGATGAGTGTACAATAGACTGAGCCGGATGGATTGCTGGCTCTGAACTGTCCCGTGCTCCCTGCAGGAATGTATCTCGCAATCTGCCGTCAAGACCAAGTTCGAGCAGCATACGGTGCGAGCCAAGCAGATCTCTGAAGCTCTCCGGCAGATCATGGATTCTGTCCACGTCTCTGCAGCTGAACAGAGGTAGCGTGTCAGGCTGTGGTGGGGGAAGGGGCTGCTGTGGGGGGAGCGCTCAGCACCACAAGTTACACTTGTGTTCGAGTTGGGAATAACCTTGTGTGTGTGTGTGCGTGGGTGTGTCTGTGTTTTGCTGCAGGATCCATTGTTTGGAGCAGAGGGAGGAACGACAGGACCGGCTGGAGTTCATCGAGAAGCAGCTGGATTTACTGAGCCAGGACTGTAAATCCAAGATCAAACACATCACAGAGGAGGTGGAGAGACAGGTGAGGGGCTGAGGGGAGTGAGCGAGGGAGGACCTGATGTGATATAGTGAGGGAGGAGCTGAGGGCAGGGAGAGAGGGGCTGAGGGGAGGGAGTGAGGAGCTGAGGTGAGCGAGGGAGGGGCTGAGGGGAGTGAGGGAGGGGCTGAGGGTAGGGAGTTGGGGACCGGGCTGCCTTGGGATTCACATTTCATGATATTTTGTGCGTTTCAGGTCTCGAACGCGATGGCGGAGGAAATCCGTCGCCTCTCTGTTCTGGTGGATGATTTTCAGATGGATTTCCATCCTTCCTCCGTGGTGCTGAGGGTTTACAAGAACGTGAGTCTGGGCTATTGGGGAGTGGGGGCTGGAGCTGGGGAGGGACTGATGAGGGGGAAGGCCTGGTGTGTGGGGAAGGGACTGGGGTGGGAGGGGTAGGCGCTAGGCCTCTGGGAAGCTACTGTCACAGCCTGTTCTGACCTTCGGCCTCTCCCAGATTGTTTAAGCGCTGTGAGACACTACGCTGTGTGAGGGGAAGAGCTATATGAATACAGGTGGTTGTTGTAACCTACTGTGTTGCTCTTCGCAGGAGCTGCACAAGCACATCGAGGAGGGGCTGGGACGTAACATGTCCGATCGCTGCTCTGTGACCATCACGACCACCCTGCAGGACACCCAGCAGGAGATGATCGGTGAGTGTGAGCGGGTGCAGCCACGGTGACGAGATCGCTGGCTCTGCGCTCACTACACTCTGTGCTCACTACACTCTGTGTCTCTCACAGACGGGCTGAAGCCCCTGCTGCCCCCAAAGGTGCGAGGCCAGGTGGACGCGCTGATCCCACGCCAGCGCTTCAGCCTGAGCTACGACCTGAACTGCGACAAACTCTGCTCCGACTTCCAAGAGGACGTGGACTTCCACTTCTCGCTCGGGTGGACCATGCTCGTCAACCGCTTCCTGGGGCCAAAGGGCGGCCGCCGGGCCCTGATGGGATACAGTGAGCAGGTTAGTATAAGACAGCGCTGGCACAGGAGATACTCCCCCCACCCCCCCCACCAAATCCCGTCCCCTCAAACTCCGCCTCCTCAATTTCCCACTCCCTCAAACCTCTCACCGTGTTGTCACTCGTAGGTGCAGCGCCCGATGCCCCTGACCCCAGTTGGTGCGAGCCTCCCGCCGCTACCCCAGGGCTCCATGACGCAGGAGGAACTCATGGTCTCCATGGTGACGGGATTGGCATCACTGACATCACGGACGTCGATGGGAATAATCCTGGTTGGAGGCGTGGTGAGTGATCACTGCAGCTGTGCTCGCCGTGTGTGACCTGTCCAGCTAGGGCTGGTGCTGTAATGCCGGTGTGTGTAATGGGAGTGTGTGTAACTGGGCTCGTATAGCCGCTGTGTGTGTAACTGCCGTGTGTTACAGGTGTGGAAGGCCGTGGGCTGGCGGCTGATCGCGCTCAGCGTGGGGATGTACGGGCTCCTGTATGTGTATGAACGGCTGACATGGACGACGAGGGCCAAGGAGCGAGTGTTCAAACGCCAGTTTGTGGAGTACGCCAGCGAGAAGCTGCAACTCATTGTCAGCTACACAGGCTCTAACTGCAGTCACCAGGTGCAGCAGTGAGTATCCTTGCACCCTCCTTGCCTGCCCCCTCCCTTGCCCACCCCTACTCTTACCTGCCCCCTCACCCACCAGGAATAAAGCATATTGTAAACAGAATATTGCCTGTCCCTTACAGGGAGTTCTGGGCAGACATTGTGGAGTCCTGTAGCTCAGTGGTTAGAGCACTCGCTTTGCAAGTGAGAGACCTGAGTTCAATTCCAGGCAGAGGGCGAAACCTTGGGCAAGTTTCCTTACTCCACACAGAGCCTAATAATAATCCCTCCAAAACCAAAAACAATAGTAAATTGGTCATTTTCAATCTACGACTGTTTGTGGGACATTGCTGTGCGCAATTGGCTGCCGCGTTCGCCCACAAATATACAGTCAATTCACTTTACAGTGTGTTCTGTGAAAAGCACTCTATCAAATGCAGGGATTATTATTATTATTACCCCTGTCTCTGACTTTCTACCTCTCTCACGCAGGGAGCTGGCTGGCACATTTGCACAGCTATGTCAGCAGGTGGACATCACACGTCAGAACCTGGACGACGAGATTAAAGGCCTGAATAAGAAGATTGAATTGTTGGACACGCTTCAGGGCAAAGCCAAGCTGCTCCGGTGGGTCCCTCGCTCTGGGCCTGAGTTTGCGGTTGAGTGAGTGTGTGTTTGGGGTGAGTGTGTGTGAGTTTGGGGTGAGTGTGTGTGAGTTTGGGTGTGTGAGTTTGGGTGTGTGAGTTTGGGGTGTGTGTGTTTGGGGTGAGTATGTGTGTGTTTGGGGTGAGTGTGTGTGTTTGGGGTGAGTGTGTGTGTGTTTGGGGTGAGTTTGTGTGTTTGGGGTGAGTGTGTGTGTTTGGGGTGAGTGTGTGTGTGTTTGGGGTGAGTGTGTGTGTGTTTGGGGTGAGTGTGTGTGTGTTTGGGGTGAGTGTGTGTGTGTTTGGGGTGAGTGAGTTTGGGGTGTGTGAGTTTGGGGTGTGTGAGTTTGGGGTGTGTGAGTTTGGGGTGTGTGTGTGGTGTTTGGGGTGAGTGTGTGTGTGTTTGGGGGTGTGTGTGTGTGGGGGTGTGTGTGTTTGGGGTGAGTGTGTGTGTGTTTGGGGTGTGTGTGTTTGGGGTGTGTGTGTTTGGGGTGTGTGAGTTTGGGGTGTGTGAGTTTGGGGTGTGTGTGTTTGGGGTGAGTGTGTGTGTGTTTGGGGTGAGTGTGTGTGTGTTTGGGGTGAGTGTGTGTGCGGGTGGGGGGGTGAGTGAGTGTGCAGGGGGGTGAGTGTGTGAAACACACTGGCTGAAGTAGAATCCATAATAGCTTTTTAAAGGGAATTTAGAAATATTGGAAAAGAAAAGTATTCACCGAATGTGCCAGCAACACACTGAGCTGACAGGGGATCACATTACTGGTCTGTGCTGGGAACTATGTCAGTCTGTGATTGGGATGAAGTTTCCAGACTGCAGTCTGATTGTGTTCCCTTGTGACAGATCACTGACATCCTTTCTACAGGCTCTTTTTGATTTGAGCCAAGAGAAACAACCCCACAAATACAGTGAGCCAGTGAGTTCACAGCTGTTGTGGGAGGTCGCTGTGCGCAGATTGGCAGGGTGTCAAAGGCTGCATACAAAATGTAATTGTTGTTCTCTTTCAGGAACAAGGCTGGCTGGTTAGACAGTGAACTCAACATGTTCACCCACCAGTACTTGGAGCAGAGCCGATGAGAGCAGCTCCCCTGAGCCTGGTGGGGGAAGAGGGGAAAGGGGTAGTGCTGATGCTGAAGCCAAGTGCCGAGCTCCTGGAATGGCAGAAATTGCTCAGGTTTTTAACTGGTTTGTTTCCTGACTCTGGTCATATAGTAAAGGCCTACAGAGACTTGTATTAAACCAGTTAGTTACCTCCTGACTAATCCCTGTAATGCATGACTGGAGAAAGTGTAAAGATGCGTTGATTCTCAGCTTCGGAAGCGACTAGTTTAAACCCAAACCGCTCCTGAATTCCGGGATCAGTTCACTTAAATGCATGTTGTCGATGTCCTCCTGCTGATCAGCAATGGTGACGTTTCCTTACACTCGGAGCTTGTTGTGTTAAAGGCCGTTATCGCGTCCGTCAAATCTTCCACATTCTGGTTTGTTCCGTATGCAGGGATGAGTGAGCGGTTGTGACTGCGCCCCCAAGTAACCTCGGACTTTGAGTAAAACTGCTTTATTTGATGAAAACATTGTATTTAACTCCCACTTTATGTGAGAGAGACTGTGAGTTAGAGAAAGAGATAAACTCTCCCCCCCTCCCCCCCACCTTGTTTTGCCCACATAATTGAGTAAAAACAAGGTGATTTTCCAGTGTATCAGTGCTGCTGTACTTAATTTTGAGGATTTTCAGCCTCAGTGGGCACCAACTCTGAGGTTTGGTTTGATTCTGAGTTATAATTTGCTGCCAAGTGTTTGGATATCAGGGTATACTTTACCTTGCACTTATATCCCGCACAACATGTGCATACTCATTCTCCTACCCCACCCCACACCATCTCCGCCACCCAGTCATGCTGTGCCCTCAGGTGGTTGCTGTCAGAGGAATCTCTACCCCTAAATAATAGTAAATACGACACTGAAATATATTATAATGCTTGCAGTTTATTATAAATAAAACCATGAAACTTGAACTGGTTGAAGAGCTTACAGTGTGAGAGGAAGTGTCATTTAAAGCAATCAATCCAGCTGTTGTGCACTTACAATTCGGGGAGAGTCTGGGGAATAAACTGTGAACAGGAAGATGTTCATTAGCATTCATTCAAATACCGTGTGACACTACTGATTCGTCAGCGGTTCTTGGAATAAACATGCACTATCTGTGTTGGGAAAGCTGAGTGTTTTTCCAAGTAATTTTGCTGGTAAGATTTCAACTTTGTTCTAAATAAGGCTAAAGTCCTGTGAAATGTAAGCCTCTTTAATCCAAATGTATAACCCAGAGTATTGAGAGGAAGGTGCAGCTGTACCCTGGTTTTGTCAGGTTTAATGTCACTGAGAGGCTAATGTGTAGCCTTGATCAGATTGTGACCATTATGTAGAACGGATGAGTTCGGTGCTGCTGCTCAGACTGGAGTTTAGTCCCCGATTGGAACAAAGTCTGTTGTGAAAGTGTTTATTTAAAGTTCGGGAGAAGAGTAAATGCACACAACCAGATTCCCGATGCGAGTGTCTTTGTGCTGCTGGTACTATTATTTGTTTAAAAATGAAAACGTACAATAAATTAATATATAAACCATCGCTTGTGTGCTTCATTTCTGTATCCACAAACCTCGGCTCTTTCCAGCCTCAGGAGATTAAAAATGTTAATAATTTGGTGACTCAATCCACGGCTCTGTGTGTGTGTGTGTGTGTGTGTGTGGGGGGGGGAGGGACGTTGCTGTACGCAATTGGCTGCCGCGTTTTCCCCGCAAAATACACAGTCGCCACACCTTACGGTACAGCGCGCGAAGGGCTTTGAGATGTCGCGACGATGTGATGAGGCGCCTTATCAAACAGTCACTTAACACCCGACTGCTGCGGCTGAGCCGGGGATACAACAACAGCTTACACACGTACACAGAGGCTTGAGGGCGGGGCAGCGTCTCGGAGCGCGTGACGCAGACCCGGGGGTGGGTGGGTGGTTGGGGGCAACACCACAGCACAATGATATTTTGTAGGGCATTTGAGGTCAGGAGGACCTCTCAACAGTGATCACCTCAACGTGGACATCAGTGCTCAGGTGACGCAGCGAGAGCAGCAACTGTCTGTCTCCCGGTCACCCCGGCAACAGGCCCCGCCCCTGCCCGCGGTCACCCCGGCAACAGGCCCCGCCCCTGCCCGCGGTCACCCCGGCAACAAGCCCCGCCCCTGCCCGCGATCACCCTGGCAACAGGCCCCGCCCCTGCCCGCGGTCACCCCGGCAACTGGCGCGCGGGGTGGGCGGGGCTTGTAACCGCCGCTCACAGCCGGGGAGCGGGAGGCCTGAGGCCGGGGAGCGGGAGGCCTGAGGCCGGGGAGCGGGAGGCCTGAGGCCGGGGAGCGGGATGCGCTACAGTCAGGCGCTGTTGGAGCTTCGGGATCAGAACCAGCGGCAGCTGCAGCGCCTGAGGAGCGGCCGCCGGGAGCTGGGGGCGGCAGGGCTTGAGCGGCAGGTACATCCCCGCCGCCGGGGCTGCGGCCTGTGGGTTTGGGCCCCGCGCGGGCCCGGGCTAAGCCGAAGGGAGCCGCGGTGTCAGAAGCTACGGCCTGATCACCCAGTCACTACACAAGATACCCAGTCATTACACAAAACACCCAGTCATTACACAAAACACCCAGTCACTACACAAAGCATGTGGTCACTACACTTTATAGTGAGTCTGGTGAAGCTTTGAGACATTTGGCGATGCGATAACGTGCATCAAAAGTAAGGATTGTTATTATTTATTGTCATTACCCCAGAGCGACGCTGCCTCGGGGAAGAGTCAGCGTTTGACAGATCAAACCAGTGACGGAGGAAGGATTCCTGAGGAGTTTGTGATCAGGGTGTCTCCGGGGAGGAGGGCCGTGGCCAGAGCCACACTCTGCTCCCCAGGGAGGGACAGAGCCACGCATGAGCGACTGAGGCCCAGCAATGGTGGCCCGGCCTGGCTGGCTCTTGGCAGAGAGAATATCCAGCCTGGTGGGCATCGCGGTGCAGTACAGACTAACCCAGCCCTGAGACAGCTATCAACAGTGAATTCCCCCAGACTTGGGAGCCTAACGCGGGCCAAGACCCCGTCACGGCCAAAGCTTGCGACCGGTTTCCACCAACAACCATTGAGTGGCTCCAGGGGAAGGGACGTCTTTAAAAGCTCAACTCCTTTCAGACAGTTCCCTGTGAGCAGACAGGCCGGACAGCCAGAGGCTCCCAATGCACAGCAAATGGCTGCAAGGCCAAGGCACTGGGCAACTTCAGCCCCAGCCCAGAGCCCGTTCGGCAGCCCCCAGGACTGTTCCCGTCTCTCACATTCCTTTGGTCAGGGTGGGTGGCTGAGGCCTGGGACTGGGCCAGGGCCGAGGACGGCCTCCTATAGGAACCGGCTGCTGACTGAAGGAAACGAACATGCGACAGAACTGTTCAGAGAGGATGAGAAACCCAAACCCATTCTGGCTGCCGCTAGTGACCACGCTGCGAGGGTAAGAGAGCACAGTCATGCACTTCATTTCACTTCGTTATTGACCGCACTTTCAGTCATCTCACACAGACACCCTTGGCTCCCCCACTCCCAGTGTGACTGTCCTTGAGGCTGTCCCTTCATCTTGCTCCCTTCCATCCATTGCCTCTCCCCTTTGACCGCGGCTTCAGCCACCCTCCACCCTTCCTGATCCCAACTCCTACTCAGGTCCAAATCATTTGACTGTCCAGGACTCTGGGACCTCCTCCCGACATGAAAGGCGCTGTGTAAATGTAATGTAATTTGTTGTCGTTATAACTGTCAATGATTACCAGGCTGGTGTGGGACAGGTGACATTCTTGTTGCCAGACGAGGAGCAGGTGCCGAGGGCCGGTGATCGGTCACTGCAGCCATTACTGGGCTATGACTGGATCGCAGGTAACATACACTGGGAACATTACAATCTGCGCGGGTTGTAGTTCAGGGACATGCCTCTTATTTGTATTACAATACAATACATAGTTAGATTTGTATAGAGCCTTTCACGTCAGGAGAACATCCCAAGACGCTGAACAGTCCGGCATTTGGACCCAAACTGGGGGTATTATAAATTTTGTACAAGTGTGTTTATAATAAAGTTTGTCAATGTATGGGACAGGCTCCCCAGGGAAGATGGTGGAAGCTGAAAGTGTTGTTCGTTTCAAGAACAAATTAGATAGATTTCCGTTAGGAAATAATATCTCGGGATACAGTGTATAGTGTACAGTGTGTGGTCACACACACACAGCAGGGCCCTGGTCAGGTGAACGCTAATGCGATACTGCTATTGTGCCTAAGGTCTCATGGACATTGACTGCTCGTTGTCAGAAAGAGCTGAACAGTATTTCACAGATCTGCAGGATTTCCGTCGGGTGAACAAGGAGGAATGTATCCGCGAGGAATACTTGGAGTAAGTTCCATCATCACGCTTTCAGCCTCTGTGCCCCAAAACTCTAACATTTCCTCTATCCCTCCGCTTTCCGCTTCCACCATGCTTACGGTTACCTCCCCCTCCCCCCAGCTCGGTGGAACTCTATCCTGCATGAGGGGCCCTGTGTAAGTTGTTGTTGTAACTGTGGATTTCTCGGCACTGCCCTGGCACAGCACCCACCATTCGCAACAGTGACCGTTTAACGGGGAAAGCCGCTGATGGCTGCTGTACTGTACCCATCACCTCTTTGTGTTTTACTGTCAGAGCAGGACAGAGGGACCCGGGAACGTCCGAGTGGAAGCTGGCAGAATGAGGAGCTGGATCCCAGCCGGACACCTCACCAGTGTGAGTGACTCCGGCTCCTGGACACAGTGTTACACTGTGGGCAGGAAACAGGCAGGACAGCAGTAGCTGGAGGAGAGGAGATCAGATCAGTTGGAATGTGATGGTTATGTGTTTAGAGTTCAGCAGAAAAAACAAGGAGAGGGAAACAGGAAGAGTCCCATAGCTCACCTCACAAGTGAGAGGACATGGGTTCAGTTCACGGGCAGAGCAAAACTTTAGGCAAGTTTCCTAACTCCATACACCTCTGTTTACCTAGCAGTAAGTTGTAACCCGGATGTTAGTCAGTTGACGGGGACAATAATCCGTTCAAATAATAATAATTTGGTCACTCAATCCACGAGTGTTTGTGGGACACTGCTGTGTGCAATTGGCTGCCACATTTCTCCCACAAAATATAATCAAGTCACTTGACAGTACAGTCTGTGAAGTGCTTTGAAACGTCTTAAAGACTTGATAAGGTGCTATATCAAATGTAAGGATTGTTATTATTATTAAAGAGGGCCGGAGGCTGAGGCCCTGAGGAAATGAGATGGTCTGTTTCAGGGGGCGGGGGAGAGGTGTTAAGGAAACTGCGATGGGGCAGGTGTCTGTACCAATGGAGCTAAGTTTCAAGGGAACAACGACTGGATATCACTTTGTGTTGTGTTTAAACTTAATTAGCAGTAACTCTGTATCGAATCGAATCAAATGCGTTTGATTTGCTGTGTGTCTCCGTCAGGCTCTCACTGTTTCCGTGTCAACAGTCGGCTGTTTGTGACTCCACTGGACCCCGAGGCGGCCTGTCCTGTGTGTAAGACCCCCAAAGCCAAGAGGCCCCACACCCGACAGGAGCCGGCCTACATCCGGTGAGACTGGGTCAGGGATCCCTCCTCCCTCAACTCCGGAACTCTCCCTCAATCCCTCAGCCTTGCCTCCCTCCCTCCCCACTTTCAAATCCCAGCGAAAGACCTTCCCCTTTGATCGTGCTTACGGTCACCTCCCCCTTCCCTTTCCTTCTGGCTCGCTGTCAGACTCCGCCACTGTCAAGGGCGCTATATAAATGCAAGCTGTTTTTATGTTTACTGCTTTTGGTGAATTTTTCTCCATTCGTGCATTAGCCAGATCTAGACCTGAAGTTCACACTGTATTACTGTGAAATAATAATAATAATCTTCGCATTTGATATCACTTCTTCGAGACGCCTCAAAGCGCTTCACAGAAAATACTGCAAGTGAATTGACTGTATATTTTATGAACGAAACTCGGCAGCCAATTGCGCACAGCAGTGTCCCACAGACAGTCGTGGATTGAATGACCACATTATTATTAGTAAGTTTTTTTTGTGTTAGTGGCTTGAGGAGTGTTGGAGGCAGGCTGGCTCCGAGCGAGGCTTGTGCTGGGTTCTGATTACACTATTATTTGTGGTTACAGAGTGAGTATACCTAGGTCCACACTGCTCGCTCCGTACCAGTACCGGGCTCACCGCAGGAAGAGCTTTGACGCCAGCGACAGCCTCTCGTTGCCGTCGGTAAGTTTGCTTCTGAGGAGCAACAACAGATGATAATAATAATCCTTGCTTTTGATATAGTGCCTTACCTTCTTTGGTCTTCGAGACGTCTCAAAGCGCTTCACAAAATATACTGTGAAGTGAATTGATTCTATATTCTGTGGACAATATTCCTGATGGGACGAGAATTGCAGGCAGGATCTGATCTCATCCCGAAAACAATCTGCAGACACTGCCTGAAGAGTGCTGCAGCTGGTCTATTTCCTGTTGGGATTTTACATAGAATGTCAGGGTGCGAAACAGACCACTCAGTTTAACTAATCCGTACCAGATTTTATACTCACACACAAGTCTCTACCTCTCTCCCCCGCCTCTCCTCTACCCCTTGATTCCCTTCTTCATGTTTTAACAAATCTTCAGGACAAATTAATGTGTCTCACCTTGCAGTATATTGTGTGCAGATGATACAGTCTCACAACCTGAATTCCCCCAGTATTTCTCTTCTGTTTTCTTTCCCCATCACAACCCCCCACCCTCCGCCAGTTCTGCCGGTGTTGCTTTGAGTCTGACACACACTGATTCTCTCTCTCTCTCTGCAGCACTGTTTGCTAGGCTGGGAGAGTGCCCGGCCGGCAATCACTCCCGCAGCCAGCAGCCTAGACCTGCATAGCAGCCTGTCCCTGGGGGCCGCTCCCCCCTGCCTCAGCCTCAGCACCGCCAACCTGGTAAGGTGGGGAGGGGTGAGTGTTGTGTGCGTACGAAGAGTGTGTGCAGTTGTGGGGGAGGAGAAAGACCCGTCATTTGTCGGGACTTGTTGGAATAGTGAGCATGGTTTCACCAGAATATCTGGATTGAAGGTTAATGATGTGTAATATTTCTCAGAATATGATTCAGTTTTGTTTATGAACACACCTGAGTTTAACCTTTTATTGATCAAATCAGGTGATTATCATATAATAATAATAATGATCCTTGCATTTCATATAGCGCTTTTCACATCATCTCGACATCTCAAAGCGCTTCACAGACTGTAAAGTGAATTGACTGTATATTTGTGGGCGAAACGCGGCAGCCAATTGCGCACAGCAGCGTCCCATTACATAGTTTACATATTATAACCTAACAAGCTGCCTGTGTAGCAACCTATTTTTCCTGGACAGCACGGTCGCTAATGTTCAATGGGATGTGTGTTTTGCAGGGTGGGGCAACGTCACGAGTGACTGGAGGCATGAGATCAGATGAGCTGATGGATATGTCGCGCTCCGCTAACTACCAGCTCCAGCGACTGATGAACAACCAGCCTCAGGCCACCTTCCTTCCTGGGAATTAGCAGTTGCTGGCCTAACAGAATGTGGGCACATGTGGTGGGGGGAGAGGAATGAGGAGCAACTGCAGTGAGTGCTTTGGGAGGAGTCAGACCAGCGAACAGCAAGGAGACAGGAGTTGTGGATTCGGTGTGCTTCAAGCTTATTGTAAATCAGCCCATGAGCTTTGGTTTCTGGTTGAAATCAGTCAGCAAAGTGTGCTGGAAATGACGTGCTCATTAATTACAAATATTAGAGTCTGTATCTGGTAGCGTGTGTGTCTGGTAGCGTGTGTGTCTGTTAAGGTGTGTGTTACGGTGCATGAGTGTCTTAGGGTGCGTGAGTGTAAGGGTGCGTGAGTGTTAGGGTATGTATGTGTTAGGGTGTGTGAGTGCGGTTCAGTGACGTGTAGCATTGAGCTACTCAGCAAATGGACACGGCTGTGTGTGAGGTTACATATTACAGACTGTTAGTCTCATAAATTGGCGGTGCTGATCATTGCACTTATCAAATCACAAGTGATTATTGGTAATGAAAATGATTTAATGGCATGATAATAATATTTCTTGGAAATTAATTAATATAGTGCCTTATTGAAACGTATCAAAATGTTTCACAAAACTTTCAAAGTGTAGCGATTGTATTTGTAGGCAAATTTGTGATGTGCTGCGACTATATAAGACGATGAAACAATTGATGGTCGAGGCTATGTCTGTAATGGGTGGGGGTGTTGGTGGCGGAGAGGGTGAAGGAAGCTGTGGTTTGTTGGGCCTCTGGGTTAAGAGTATTGGCAGGGAGCTGATGCCTATCCAGCCTGGGACAGTTATGGTCCATCCTTCCATAATCTTGTCTACAAAACTGCTACGAAGCCTCCGATTGATTGAAGTGGATTCTGAACTTGGTGCAGTTTGTGCCTTTCTGCATCCGCTGCGCTGAAACCCGAGCAGCAATCTGTGACAATCGCTGAACATTCTGCGCCTGCACGCGTCTGACCAAAACAAGTACAGCTCCACAGTTTGGGACTGTCCCTTCCAACCTGTATTCCAGCAAGCGATTGCTCATCTTGCACTTTCAATTAAACAGAAACCTTGACTCTCCGACACGCGCACGTGACGAATAATGGGGATAACCGACTGTGGCCGAAACTTCAACAAAGAGGAGAGCTTCCAGAACGCTGCCGCTGGAACACATCTGGTGCGCGCGCGCGCACGCGCACGCCCTGCCGTCCCAGGCCGGAGCTGGTGGCTGAGAGCTCTGGGCCGACCCGGTCTGGATCACCATCCACCTGTCATTCCAGCTGCAGTTTGTGGGGCCGCACAAAAGTTTTTGCCATTTTAAAAAAAAATAACCCCTCTAATAAACAGCTGAGTGTCCTGAGTGGGGGGGCGGGGCCGTGCGGCCGTCACTCCCAGTGATTGACAGCAGCGGCGGGCGGAACCCCGCCCCCCGGGGGGGGGCGGGGTTCCGCCCGCCGCTGCTGTCAATCACTGGGAGTGACTGCCGCACGGCCCCGCCCCCTCAGAGGGGGACACGGCGCACGCGCGCCGCCGCGGTTGCCAGGTGACGGCGTCCTGTTTGAGGGCTCGAGCGCGCGGCGATGGCGGGAAGGCGCGGGCGGTGGCGGCTGCTCCTGGTGCTGGTCACGGCCCACGTCGCGGGCGGCGGCCATTCGTGGCCAGAGCTCAGCCAGGAAGCGGGTGTAGTGACCGTCGGGGATGGCCGGGGCCGCTGGCTCTCCCCTTACCGAGGTACGGCAGCTCCGGGCCCTCGGCCTCACAGGGGGCCCCCGTCGCGGTCGGTGCAATTTGATGAGAGCGTTTTTTTTTTTCTGACGCTCCGACAGAAGTGCTTCATAGGCCCATTCTGTAAGGTGTAGTGGCTGTCTTGTTGTAGGTGAGCCGGGCAGCCGACCACTGCACACAGCGACAGCCCGACAATAGTCAATGACGTCAATGGCAAATTTTATCGGCGTGTGTGGGGGTGGGGTGGGGGGGTGTGTGGAGGTGTGTGCGTGGGGGGGTGGGTGTATGTGTGGTGGGGGGGGTTGTGTGGGTGGGGGGGTGTGGGGGGTGTGTGTGGGAGGTGGGTGTGTGTGTGTGTGGTGGGGGGGTGTGTGTGTGTGTGGTGGGGTCTGTGTGGGGGGGGGGTTGTGTGGGTGTGGGGGTGTGTGTGGGAGGTGGGTGTGTGTGGGGGTGTGTGTGGGAGGTGGGTGTGTGTGTGTGTGGGGGGGGGTGTGTGTGTGGGGGGGGGTGTGGGTGAGGGTGTGAGTGGGGTGGGGGTATGGGGGGTGTGGGTGGGGGGAAAGGAGATTGTTGGTCTGGACTCCAGGGGAGAGTTCTCTTTTCCAATAGTGTAAATGGGATCTTTAACATTCACCTGAACTGACACAGATGGGAGTTCAGTTCAATGTCCCATCCGAAGGACAACTGCTTCAGTAATGCAGAGCTCTCCCTCCCCCCCCCCAGCACTGCACTGAAGCATCAGTGAGCTCAAAGTCCTAACTCGGGGCTTGCGGGGCCACGCGGGGGGTGTCTGACACATGACAGCTGCTTAAGAATCCCCCAAATCAAACTGACAATTCCACATATTCATTCAAACGCAGACTTTCCCAAACTGGCACTCTTTCCCATATTAACACACACGAAGACCTAATCGCTCGGAGGCAAAACGTGCTATTAAGTCCACGGGGTGTAACAGTGAGCAGCTTTCTGGAAGGTTGTGCTGTGCTCTGCTCCGCAGACAGCGTTGATTTCCGCTGGAACGAGTGGCAGCCGTGGGTGTGCATGTGCGACATCCACAAGCGAGCTCGGATCCGCCACTTTGTCGTCTCGTCGGCTCAAGCGGATCTGAACCTGACCCGGAGTGACTTCTGGCAGGAGAGGCCGTGCTCCACTCGCGATTGCCCGACCTGCAGGAGGGACGAGTGTCCCGCGGGGAGCAGCCGTCTGAAAATGTCATGGTTCAACCGCCCGGACCGGACAGACACCGCCTCCTGGCTGTTCCCCACCAGCCACTCCCGGTTGCCCAGCGGCGACAGGCGAGGCTTCGGTGTCCGCGGAGGCGGCCCGAATTCCTACGAGAGTTTGCCGGTGATCGACGACGTGGGGTAGATAGTGTGGCACAGCGGCCACAATGTGCCAGATTCAGGGTTTTGTTAAATTATTATCAGAAATAAAAGTTACGGTGCTCGGGACTACCCCCAGCTCATTGCTGTGTGTGTGTGTGTGGTGTGTGTTGGGGGGGGGGGGGGAGAAGAAAATTAGCGGGTGAATGGTGGGGGGGATGGGTGCCTGAGCTATTTAGGAGCCCAAATATAAAGGTCAGGATGCACTGATCAGGTATGGGCTCTCACTGGGGGGGAGGAGGGAGGGGGCTGTCACTGGCGCCTCTTCAGCAAACTCCTTTCTCCATACGCCTGTTTCCCTGACTGGCAGTTTGCCAAAGTCGGTTGGTCTGTGGCTGATTGATCCGTCTTATCATTGTGTGCGAATGAGAAATCAAACTGATTGCTGATTGATTTCAGGACTGACACATAGTGAGAGCCAGTGACGCTGATAGGCACATTCACACACCATTCGCACAGCATTCACGCTCACTGCTGCTCACACCCACCCACAGTGCTCACACTCACTGCTCCTCAGGGGTTTGTGCTCCCTCCAGCCGTTTTCTCAAGAGGAAAAGAGATGGAAAGAGCAGGTTGGCTGCTGAAGGCTGTTGCCCTCTGTCATCTGTTCTCAGTGGAAGCTCAGGTCAGTAACTAGTTCCTTCAGTGAGTGAGTGATATCCTGGTCCCACATGGCCTCACCTCTCACTCACTCTCTTTCTCTAACGTTAAAACACACAGTGTATTTGTGGAATAGTTACTGATTGTTGTGGGCAAGTGACTGCGTGTCCGTGAGTCTCTCTGTGTGTGTGTGTGTCTCTCTCTGTGGGTGTCTCTCTCTGTGGGTGTCTCTCTGTTCCTCTTTCTCAATCCGTTTTGTTAAAAACAATGTTAAAAAAAAACGCATTCCAAGCTGAACTTAACACAGACAAAGCTAAACAGCAATGACGACTCGACAACGAACAACAAAAATTACATTTGTAAAGTGCCTTTCAAGTCGGGAGGATGTCTCAAGGCGATGACTCACTCAACAACTCTTGTCAGTCAAGTCAGCGCTGATCCCAGGCAGTGGGCAGATTATACAGTTTATTCAGTTTAGGGGTGGGGGGGAGACAGAGAGATGAGGGGTGTGGGGCAGCAATTTAGATCAGGTCAGGTGTGTAGGGAATAGTTACAGGCTGAGGAAACTCAGTGTGATTTGTTGTCAGTTTCCCAGCAGTGTATATAGGGGCTGCATGTGTGTGTCTGTCTGGGTGGGGGGGGTTTTGGGGGTGGGCTGGGTGTGTGTGTGTCTGGCGATGTTCTGCGCTCTGTCACGGAGCGGGGGATTTCAGTAGACAATGATAATAATAGTCCTTGCATTTGAAAGTAGCATCTTATCAAGTCTCAAAGCACTTCACAGAATATTTTGTAAAGTAAATTGACCGTGTATATTGTGGGAAAAACTATCATTGGGGGTTATATTGATGATGTTACTGGTGACTCTGTTGACTATTATTGAGTTCTATGGGAAGGTGATCTTGCTTAAGGCGTGTGTATGTGACACATACTGAGCTGCTGTGGATGAAAGCAAAGTCATTTCTATGAAAGGCGACTCACTCACCATTGCCGTAAATAAATGATGATAAATGATGAGTTTATGGTAAAGTGCTGACCTCACGTTTTCCCCAACCTGACCCCCCCCCCTGCTCCACACACACAGCTCCCCTATCCCCCCCCCCACACACACAGCCCTCTGCACACGTGTGTCCCCCACCACACACACACAGCCCCCCACTCTCTCTGAAAGTCCATCTCAGAGTCCCTTCATTTCCCCCTCCCCCCTATATCTTTGTGACCTCTGTGCATTCAGGAGACAGTTTTTCACCCAAAGTGTAGTGGAAATCTAGAACTCTCTCCCACAAAAGGTTGTGGATGCTGGATCCATCCACATTTTCAAGACAGAGATGGATAGATATTTCTTAGAGACAGGATATCAAGGGATATGGGACAAGGGTGGGAAATTGGAATTGAGGTACAAATCAGCCATGATCTTATAGAATGGTGGAGCACGCTCGAGGGGCTGAATGGCCGACTCATGTTTCTATGTTTCTAAGACTTGCCTCTCTGGGAGGTCGGTGCAGGGTACACGTGAACACAGACAGGTTTCTGTGAACAGTTAATGCTCTGAGAAACCAATTGAATAGAAACCACACGCATTACGAAATACAAGTCAGCCTGTTAGTCTGAACTCAGTCACGGTGACTGATTGAGTCAATGGCGGTGAGGTTGGTGCAGTGTGCTGCTATCTGTCTCACTCTGAGTCCCCACACATGGACACACACACACTGACAGTATGGAAATGATGCTGGTTGTTTCACCTTCTGCGATGTTCTATTTTGGAGAATTAAAATGAATGCGCAGCTGAGATACATGAGTGAACTAATTACCCGTGAATTTGACCCAGCCCCTTGTCGCATTGTGTGGAAACATCTCAAAGCACTTTGCAGGATTTTGCTGTACATTGGAATGACTGTGTAATTTGAAGGTGGATGAACATGGTGGCCTATTTGCACACAGCAATGTCCTACAAACACCCTATTTTATCAGGGAGATTGGCAGCCATGACACTAGGGGTGTGGGGGGTGGGTGGGGTGGTGTGTGAAGAGAGAAACTCCCTTCACTTTTTGAATAGTCTGCAGGATCTTTAAGGTCACCTGAAGTCCACGCACAGCGGGTGGGAGTGAGGGGTGGGGGGAAGTTTTGGGATCGGTAGTGTGAATCCGGGGGGGATTCCTCTGCCACCCCCCCAACAGGGCCCAGGGAGGTCAATTGATGCACCAGTATCTGTCACTAATGTTAAGTGATTGAGAAACTGGGCACGAAGCAACAACAACAACAAGATACATTTGTATAGGGCATTTCATGTCGGGTGGACGTCCCAAGGCGCTGGACAGTGCACAGCATTTCAGACCTGAGCTGGGGTCAGGGGTGGGGGAGAAGGGAGGGGATGGCCAATGGTCAAAAAGGAGGGTCTTGAGGCGGGACTTGAAGGAGGCTAAGGAGGGTGCGAGGCGGAGTGACTGGGGGATGGAATTTCAGAGGTTGGGGGCAGAGTGGCTGAAGGCTCTCCCGCCAATGGTGGGGCGGGCGGGTCGGGGGATGTGGAGAGGCCGGAGCCGGCTGAGCGGAGGGAGCGGGCGGGTTGGTATTAGGAGGTCACAGAAGTAGGGTTGGGAGAGGGCATGGAGAGCTTTGTAGGTGAGGACCAGGATCTTGAACTGGATCCTCTGAAGGATAGGGAAGCAGTCAACAAACCACACTGCTTTGATCAATGCCATTATGTGGTGAGCTTACTGAGAAACATTCACGTTTTAACCGTTTCATTTCAACAGATTGAGATAAAGGATGACAATGATTGCTGTGTTCACATGAAGAATGAATCATCTTGATCTGTCACTCTCTTTCTCTGTATGTGTGTTTGTCCCTCTCTGACTCTTTTTCTTTTTCTCTCTCTGAGTGTGGGCACATCTATCTCTCTCATTGATTTTCTCTCTCTCTCTCTCATTGACTCTCGCGCTCTCTCTCTTTCTCATTGACTGTCTTGCTCTCTCTCTCTCTCTCACTGAATTCCCCCCCCCCACCCCACCCTCTCTCTCTCTGACTCTCTCTCTCTCTCATTCTCTGACTCTCTCCCTCTCTCACTGACTCTCCTTCTCTCACTGACTCTCTCCCTCTATCTTTAGGAAAAGCAGTTCTTTCTTTCTCGGTGTTGACTCAGTGCTGAACTGAGAAGTGACCGACTCTGCAGCTGTTTCTTTCTCTTAACACAAGTCTCTCGCTCTCCTCTCCTGTGGCTAAATTCTGTTGGAGAGGAGAGCAGCGATGGACCCTTGTGGATCTCTGTATTCCTGTGTCAGAGTCGCACTGATACTGAGCATCCCAGAAGCTCACCCTCCACTCCCAGGGTCTCTGTCTGTGCTATTGAGTAAGCTGTGGGTCTCTCACTATTGAGGAGCGGAGCTGATCAGGGTGTTGGTGCACAGTAACTCCCACTCCACCCCCACACCCGCTCCAGTACAGAACCACACTTTCACACCTCTGCATTCACTGATGTCCGTGTATGAGATTTAAATAGGATTCGAAACCAAGCTCACAGTCACCACACTTTACAGTAAATCCTGTGCAACACTTTGGCCATCATCCTGATGTGAAAGTCGCTGTAATAATAATAATAATCCTTGCATTTGATACAGCGCTTTATCACTTCGTCGAGACTTCTCAAAGCGATTCACAGAATATATTGTAAAGTATAATGACTGTGTATTTTATGTGTGAAAAGCGGTAGCCCATTACGCACAGCAGTATCTCACAAACAATCGTGAATTTAGTGACCAAGTTATTGTTACTTTTTTTCCTGAAGGGATTATTACCCCCAGAAAAGCAATCTGCTAATTGACCAACAACCGGGTTCCTACTTACTGCTCGGTAAACGGAGATGTGTGGAGTAAGGAAAGTCGGCCAGTATTTCGCCCTTCCTGGGAATCGAACCCAGGTCCTCTTGCTTGCGAGTCGAGTGGTCTAACCACTAAGATACAGGATTTACACCTGAACTACTGTATCAAATGCAAGGTTTATTACTGGGCACATTGCTGAACTGTTAACAATGATTTTGTGGTAAAACCTTGTGTCTCTATGTTCCTGCAGCCACTCGATAGGCCGCGGAGAGAGAACTGCACTGACACCCTTAGATACTATTACAACCAGAAGGTGGGTCGCTGTTGCTCCAAGTGCCAACCAGGTAGGATTCATCTGGAAATCCACAGCTCAGAGCATAGGAACAGGAGTAGGCCATTCAGGCCTCCAGCCTATTCCGCCATTCTTTAATATTGTGGTTGATCTGTACCTCAACTCCAATTACTCGCCTTTGCCCCATATCCCTTGATACCCCGACCTAACAAATATCTATCC